>NC_091168.1:28323780-28333780 GCF_040958095.1 Procambarus clarkii | reverse complement strand
GTCATCATAATCCAGAACAAATAGAAGACACCAGTAATGCTGCGCTTGCATGATGCAACATACCCTTTACCCATCATGCAGGTCGGCGTTCAATCCCCGACCGTCCCAGTGCTATATAGTCGTAATGGCTTGACGCTTTCCCCCTAATAATTCCCTCCCGTCCCATCACACATCTCCCAGGCCTAACTACACGTCTCCGGATAACAAGCACATGCCCAATTAACGAAACAAAATATGACCAATAGACTCCCACTGAACATAAGAGAACAACATCGTTCATCATCAGTTCTCCCCTTCCTTCTCCCTCCTTCTCTCTCCTTCTCTCTCTCTCTCTCTCTCTCTCTCTCTGTCTGTCTGTCTGTCTGTCTGTCTGTCTGTCTCTCTCTCTCTCTCTCTCTCTCTCTCTCTCTCAACCCAGGTCTAGGGTGTGTGTTGTTTCGGAAGTGGTTCGTCCAGTTTTGGTGGTAATAGTACGGGTGTTGTGCGGTGTAGCACCTGTGTACTTGACCTCACGGCAACACAACCACTAGAAAACACCAAAGGGAATAATATCCCACCACAGGAATAATGGGTTTCACGTCTATATATAAAACAAAATCCCCGCCACGTTTTAACAAACCATCAGTATGATGGTCTAAGATCAGGACCAACACGCGGGGGGAAACCTGCTTATATACGTGTTACGACCGGACGACTCGAGATGTTACAAGCGATGCTACGGTCGGTTAGAGCCGGTCGGCCGAGCGGACAGCACGCTGGACTTGTGATCCTGTGGTCCTGGGTTCGATCCCAGGCGCCGGCGAGAAACATTGGGCAGAGTTTCTTTCACCATATGCCCCTGTTACCTAGCAGTAAAATAGGTACCTGGGTGTTAGTCAGCTGTCACGGGCTGCTTCCTGGGGGTGGAGGCCTGGTCGAGGACCGGGCCGCGGGGACACTAAAAAAGCCCCGAAATCATCTCAAGATAACCTCAAGATAACGGTGGACGGCTGGTACCTGGAGCTACTAAAAAAGTCACTCGACAAATCACCCCCAACATACACACACACAAAAAAGACCTTTTTTTGGACTTGGAACAACACAGGAACAGTATAGGCGGCTACCGGCGAGGCTACCAAACCCTTATCAACAGACAAGACACAGGTGATAAACCAGGAATAAGGAGTTACAGCAACGCCCCCCCCCCCACCAGCCTTTACGAAACCTGTACATCTGTCAACAACAGATGTTAGGCTCTTTGTTTACATCTCTCGAACCGTTTATGGGCTCCGAGGTACCCCAGATGTTCACTAGAACAAGAACAACCGCGGATTGCCAAGTGTTCAAGTTCACAAACTGTCTCATCAATGTGAACACAGCCGCCATACCTGCTGAAAGATGCACAGGTTTCGCAAGTGCCACCAGAGGAACAGATTAAGGAGCACCACCACAGGAACAGGTTAAGGAGCACCACCCCAGGAACAGGTAAAGGAGCACCACCACAGGAACAGATTAAGGAGCACCACCACAGGAACAGGTTAAGGAGCACCACCACAGGAACAGGTAAAGGAGCACCTCTCCTGTGGTAGTCCTGTGGTGGGGATATTGTTACTAAACCAATAACAACAAATAGGTCCTACACCCTATTTCCTTGGCAGCACATCACAGACCATTACGGTACAGGTAATTGTTAATCTGGTTTGATGTAGTGCGCTCCCGTCATTGTTTCAGGGGGGGGGGGGCAGGGGGGTGTAGTAGAAGGGGATGTGAGAGAAGGGGGTTGAGAAGGCAGGGGGGTTGAGAAGGCAGGGGGGGTGAGAAGGCAGGGGCGGTGAGAAGGCAGGGGCGGTGAGAAGGCAGGGGCGGTGAGAAGGCAGGGGCGGTGAGAAGGCAGGGGGGGAGGGGTGAGAGAAGGCAGGGGGGTGAAAGGGCACGGGGGGTGAAAGGGCAGGGGGGGAGGGGTGAGAGAGGGCAGGGGGGGTGAAAGGGCAGGGGGGGGTGAAAGGGCAGGGGGGGGTGAAAGGGCAGGGGGGGTGGGTGAAAGGGCAGGGGAGAGGTAACAGATTAATATATATAGCTTGGTAGATTCATAGATTAATGGATATAGATAGAATGATTGGCATATATAGATTCAGACCCCCTTTATCTTTATTTTACACAGGAGGGTACAGGGGCCGACTCCTTCACACTCCTGTGAGCAGGCTGAGAGCCTCTCCCTTCCCAAAGCTCAAGGTAAGGCTTACCCTACAGTTTACCCTGTCACACCGTCCAACCATCGAACAGTTATAATGATTGTTGCCCAGTCAATCTTCCCAGGCTTCACGCTGCGCGAGTATGTGTGTATGTGAATTCACCTAGTTGTATTCACCTAATTGTGGTTGCGGGGGTTGAGCTTTGCTCTTTCGGCCCGCCTCTCAACTGACAATCAATCAACTGTTACTGACTACTAATTGGGTTCCCCCCCCCCACTAACACACACACACACATACCAACCCGTTCTCGCACTTGCTTACAGTCAATATTGGCTTATTTAATAAGTGCATATGTGACATACTAATTGATTGTGAATATTTTAGTTTACCTTGAAAAGCTTCATAGAAAACACCGAACTCACCTAACCTTCTTAGTATGTTAAGATAAGCATCTTATTGCTTCTTATTTACAATTATTACTTAACCTATCAACGGTATAGGTTAAGTAATAATTGTAAATAAGAAGCAATAAGATGCTTATCTTAACATACTAAGAAGGTTAAGTGAGGTCGGTGTTTTCTATGATGCTTTTCAAGGCAGATTCGTATGTGTAAACATCCCTGGATCTCCCCCTTTTGGCCAGGTCAGAGGTCAGTCACACACGTAATTAATAACTCCT
Source organism: Procambarus clarkii (assembly GCF_040958095.1). NCBI lineage: Eukaryota > Metazoa > Arthropoda > Malacostraca > Decapoda > Cambaridae > Procambarus > Procambarus clarkii. Next base: position 28,330,930 of record NC_091168.1, on the reverse strand, counting down.
CTCTTGAAGAGTGTATGGTGAATGTCAAACAAGCTTATTGAAATATTTCTTGAGTGTTTGTACACTCTTGGGGCAGGTAGTAACAGCAGATCTCCCCCCTCCCCCCTGTGGGGGTTGTATATAGAGGGCCTGTAGGGACTTAGGAAACACAGAGTGCCGGACACCGGGGTCCAGAGAGGGCTGTGAAGACCATCTCAGCCAGGGAGAGACAGATATCTTAAGGTAATGTGTGTGATCTCTGAGGTTCTGTTCCATGTCCAAATTTCTTAAATTTTTGCCAGTGTTAGAGTAGGATTTATAAGTGGTGATTGACATAATTTTGGTCTTTAATAAACTCAGGATAAATTTCCCGTCTGTGTCAATTGTTGAATCCTCTTAGCCTTTTGGATATAGTGGCTGACAACCATTTTCATAATTAATGACAGTCATAGAAAGTACTCTCCAAGTCAAGCAATGTTTCTCGCCTCGTTGCTTGATATAGTCTCAATGGTCAAAGGCAGATGGTGGCAGCGTATTTAATCCTTGTGTTAGCATTTCCTCATTTTTGCAGTGTATCTTTTGGTTCCGGTGTAACCATCATATGTCAGCTCACATTACCGTGTTTCATAACAGTGTTATCAAGGGCAACCGATGGGGAAGTGTTACTCAGGATAAGTAGTGTTTACATAAGTAGTGTTTTTCCGTGGTGTAGTGGTAAGACACTCGCCTGGCGTTCCGCGAGCGCTATGTCATGGGTTCGTATCCTGGCCGGGGAGGATTTACTGGGCGCAATTCCTTAACTGTAGCCTCTGTTTAACGCAACAGTAAAATGTGTACTTGGATGAAAAAACGATTCTTCGCGGCAGGGATCGTATTCCAGGGACCATAGGATTAAGGACTTGCCCGAAACGCTACGCGTACTAGTGGCTGTACAAGAATGTAACAACTCTTGTATATATCTCAAAAAAAAAAAAAAATTATTAGTTTTGTGTTCCATTATAGTGGTGTTCCATTATGGTGGTACACTTTAGAGTGGTGTTACAATGGGGTGGTGTTACAATATATTTCTCTCTCACACTCATCCCCAGTAGGGAAGGGGGGGGGGTTGAGAGAGCAGGGGGGTTGAGAGAGCAGGGGGGGGGTTGAGAGAGCAGGGGGGTTGAGAGAGCAGGGGGGGAGGTGAGAGAGCAGGGGGTGTGAGAGGGCAGGTGGTGAGATTTAGGTTTAGCCGTCTAAATATGAGGTGCCTATTTACTGCTAGGTGAACAGGTGCATTTAGTGAAAGAAACTCTACCCATTTCACACAGAAATCACAATAGCGTGATGCATCAAATGAACAAATCCACAAGGGCCGTGATGAGGGTTCGAATCTACGTCCGTTCGATCCCAGACTAAGGCGTGTCTGGGATCATCCTGGACGTAGGTTCGAACCGTCATCATGGCTCTTGTGGATTTGTTCTCTACCTATTTGTTTCTACCTCGATCGGGAATCGAACCCGGGCCCTTTCTGACCATCTCCCAGGAACCTATATGTACGTACAGTTAGTTAAATTTTGCCCAAACGCTTCCGTCCTGTCGTGGGAATTCTGACGGCGGAGGTGCTTACAACAGCGGTCTGGCGGAGTAGGGTCTAAAACCTGTATTGGAATGACCATTATGACGTCATACGTCACATATTAACACTAACATTCGATATCTTAATTTCGTTAAGTTAGATTAGTATAGTTTAAGATAGCAATGGACAGGTTGGGTTAGGATATAGACTATGAATAGATTGAATAGATGGGTTAGGATATAGAATATGAATAGACTGGATAAGTTGGGTTAGGAGAAAATAGATAACATAGGATAGGTTTGTTTACAGAGCAGCGATGACGTATAACTGTACATAGTTTTATAAGGTTTTGGAGTCTACTCAGACACTGAGTGGGTGGCAACTCTTAGGGGGGGGGGGGAGGGGGGGCGGTCTGTGGGAGGCTAATCCTTCGTCTCTCTTTTAAGGAGGGAGTCTAAACCTTTATGACCCCCTATCTCCCCCCTTCCTCTCCCCCCCCCCCCCCCCCCCACCGCTGCAGTCTGGCCTCAACCCTTTCATCTCTGCAAGTCACCCCTCCCTTCTCTGACGCAGTTATCCCCTCCCCCTAGCTCCCTTCTGCTGTAGACACTCCCCCCCCCCCACCACCTGTCTCTGCCCCAGTCACCCCCTTCCTCTCTGCCCCAGTCAGCCCCCCTCCCTCTCTGCCCTTGTCACCCCCCCCCCTTCCCTCTCTGCCCCAGTCACCCCCCTCCCTCTATGCCCCAGTCAGTCCCCCTCCCTCTCTGCCCTAGTCACCCCCTCCTCTATGCCCCAGTCACGCCCCTCCCTCTCTACCCCAGTCAGCCCCCCGGCCCCCTTTCGTCACCATCCCGGCAACGACTCGCCTTTATGGAGACATATGTGACATATGGACAGCCTTTAAACAACATCTTATATCTTTCTTAACATACTACATTATTCATTCAACCCACTTGTTCAACGTTCATCAGATATCCGCGTGTATCCAACACGTGGCAATAGACTGAACAAGTTGTGTTTCTGAAGTGTTTCCGCTTGCTCTCCAGTAAGACATTAAATCCTCTTTGCTATATTTGTAGTCCATCCCACGTCCAAATTAATTCAATTAGGCTGCAACTTGTGTAAAAGCGTTGTCAGAATCGCCATTTGTGATGCAAATTAATCTGCAAAATTTAACAAAAATATAAGGATCTAAAAAAATAATTGACCCCCCTTTCCCTACCCGGTTATAAGCGGAGGAAAATTGGAAAATTAAAGTGGAACTTTCAAAAAATGGTCAAACTTAGTCGTTCAACCCAAACTGCAAGGCTGCAAAACCTCTTCATCTTTCACCCGCCACGAAATAACGTTTAGGATCCCATAAAGGCAGCAATTTCGCGGGTAATTTTTCCCTGGAGGAGAACCTGTCCTGCATCCTAAGGAGCGTACAGGCCGTAGCCGCAATCGAAGGACATGCGCGAACGCGCCTCGAAAAATGACCCCACAAGACGTACCGGGACAGAAAAAGAGTGTGGAGCCTGTGTTCAGATCCCTGCCTCGACGTGAGTGGCGCAGCTCGTTAGGACAAATTCCACCCCAAAACCGGTTTCTTGTTATCAGATACAGGTTGTAGTATCTTCAACTAATATCCGTTTGTAGCAGCCGGAAGAGTGAGCGCAAACCTAGCCTTTGGTCCTAGCTCTAATTCGTTCCGAGTCGTAGAAAGTACACTGCCCACATTATTGCTCCAGGTCCCAGTTCACAATTCTAGCCATATGTCCCTGCTCGTCATCACACCTTACGTCCCGGACTGCCCTCTATCCTATCACTATGGAGGGCAAGGACGTACTGTCCTTTCGGCTGTGCCCAGGTACGTGATGGTACACAGTGCTACATCTACAAGCATCAGCAAATTTTGTCTGTCAGGTCATCAACTAAGAGACCTTGGAAGTGACACCAAGGACACAAGTTGGAGCCAAGGAAAATATGTACACTCGACATCAGGGGTGTCGGCATATATATATGTCGATATGCGTAAACAAGTAAGATTCAAATGACAGGAAACACGTTATGATTATGATGTTCGTCCTTCTGATACGAAGATGACCATAACTTCAAAATATCAGGTCGAAGGTCGGTGGCTGTGTGTCAGATGGTGGAGGATGAGACCAATCAGGGTCTATAAGGCTCGGCCACACATGGGACACTTGTGGGTGGGTGCTACTGCAGAGGTTGATCTAGCTTTGCATGCGGTTGTGTTTCCTCTGGACCTTTGCTGCCTGTATTTTCTGCCTGTGGTGAATTTGCTTTTCCAAGTTGGACGGTCCTGAGCAAGCTACTCCCAAGTATTGGTGGTGATGTCTAGGCCTTTGAGGGTTACCTTGAGGCAGTCCTTGAATCGTTTTTTCTGCCCAACAACAGAACTCATGCCCTGGCACAATTCTCCATTTAACAGCTGTTTAGACAATCAGCTGTCAGGCATTCTGATAACGTGGCCTGCCCCTCTGGCCTGAGTTTTCCTACAGAAAACTACAGGCCAGAGGGCCTGTAGTTTTTCTTCAGAAGACTGGGAACACCGGCCCCTTCCAGGACCTCCATGACCGGGATTTTGTCCTGCCACCTGATGTGGAGGAGTCTGCAAAGACACTTCAAGTTAAATTGATTTAGCTATTTGGCTTGTTTGCTAAATCAGTTAAACAGTCTGTCTCCTAAAGGGTCTGTTTGGTCCCTTCTCTAGACACGGAGGTCCTGGAAGGGGCTGGTATTTTCAGCATCTACACCCTCCTACAGAAAACTCAGTCTAGATGGGCAGGCTACATTGTCAGAATGCCTGACAGCTAATAGTCTAAACAGCTGTTGTGTAGATAATTATGCCAGGGTATGAGTTCTGTTGGGAAGAGAGTATAGGAATCGCTGGCATTGAGAAGGATGGTGAGTACCACTGCATGGTAGACCTTCAGTTTGGTGATAAGGCTGAGGCCGCTCTACTCCCAGACATTCTTACAGAATCTACCAAAGGCAGCGCTGCCATTGGCGATCCTGTTGTTGACTTCTGTGTCTATGTTCACCGTTCTTGAGAGTGTGGAGCCAAGATAGGTGAAGTTGTCAACTGCCTGAAGGTTCTTCCCCTTGACAGTGATGTGTGGTTCATGGTAGGGTATTCCTGGCTAGGGATTTTACATGACTTCAGTGTTTTTCGTGCTAATGATGATACCGAAGTTGTCGCAGGTTTGTAAGAAGCAGTCTATTTCGTGCTGCATCACTTGCTGAGTGCTGGTGCTGAGGGTGCAATCATCAGCGAACAGGATGTCTCTTATGACAGTTTCCTTCACCTTTGTAATGGCCTGTAGGTGCCTGAGGTTGAACAGCCCACTGACAGTCCAGTATCTGATTGGTATTCCATCCTGACAATCATGGAAGGTATTAGTGAGCATGGCCGAGAATACCATGCTGAAGAGTGTTGGGGTGAGAATGCAGCCCTGCTTCACACCGTTTGTCGCTGGGATAGCTTTTGACTTGTCACCATCGTCCAGAACTATCGTCACCATGCTATCATGGAACTGCCGGACAATCCCAGTGAATATGCAGGGACAGCCAAACTTCATTATTTTCCACAAGCCATCTCTGCTGACCGCATTGAAAGCCTTGGTCTGGTCGACGAAGGTCACGAAGACATCGCTCTATTGCTATTGGCATTTTTCATGTAGCTAATGGGCAGCAAATATCATATCAACAGTTCCTCGTTTTGCACAGAAGTACCCCGGTGATTATCACAGGATTACCGGTTGTCTTTCCTGTTCTAGATGTGAAATATGCTGGCATCTTTTAACTATTGTGGGACCTCCTCTTTATTCCACATGGACTGGCAGAGCTCACTCACACACACACACACACACACACACACACACACACACACACGTTAGACATATAAAATACTTAGAGGTATTGACAAGGTGGAAACAGAGGAAATGTTTACAGTGAATATCAATAGAACAAGGGGGGCATGGATGAAGAAAGTTTGAGAGTCAGATGTGTCATAAAGATGTTAGAAAGTTTTCTTTTAGCATAAGGGTAGTGAGTAAATGAAATGATCTAAAAGGAGCAGATTGTAGAGGGTAACTCCATTCATAACTTTAAAAGTAAACATGATAGGAAAATAGGCTGGGAGTAATTGCATTAGACAACTAAAGGGTAGAAAAATGGGGGGTCCAAGAGCTAGAGCTTGATCCTGCAGGACCAAATAGGTGAGTACACAGATTCAAGAAATTTATAAGGCTCTATATATGTATGTTTGGTAAACACTCATAAAATCCACCAAGAAGATGGTCGAGGACCCTGATGGCAAATTGTTCAACAGTTCTGGAATTCTTCGGTGGACTCTAGCAACATCCACTTTGCAATGACAGCAACCTGGCTCTTGCAAACCACTGTTAATCACCCAATTGTCCTGAGAATAACATTACACATAACTAAATTTTCACAACACGACTATTCCTTTTCAATTTCGTAAATTTTCTTAAACACTTAGTCTTTGTAGATTCACAACTTTCCACTCTCTTTCTCCGAATAACAATACTCCACCTCATCACTGGAGAAAGCACAGTACCCTGAGGGACTGCACTTCTATTGATTGATGGTCTGGATTTTATTTTGTTGACTATTACACATTGGGTTTTGTTAGTCAGGAAATTGTAGATCCATCTGCCTATTTTTCTGGTAATTCATTTTGAACGCATTGTGTGCAATAACACCATGGTCACACATGTGGAAGGCTTTTGCAAAATCTGTGTAAATTACATCAGTGTTTTGCATGAAGCAAAACAGAAGCAAAACTTCTATGGCATCTAAGGCCATGTCATAGTGGTCCAGCAACTGTGACAGGCAAGAACACCCTGTTCTGTAACCATGTTGTCTGGGGTTATGGAGATGCTGTGATTCCATGTATTTTGTGATCTTACTTCTTAGCACTCTTTCAAAGATTTTTATATCAAAGATATACTCTTTAATTTCACTATCTTTCAATCGTATCAATTGTAATGGAAGTATTGTTCTAGTGCTCTACTTACTATTTACTTTATTCCTCTCATCTTTGCTCGATACATTATATATAGTGAAATATCCTGCCTGAAAGGTATGACTTTCACTATATTTCAGAGGTAGGATATCCTACCTCTTACCCAAAAGGAATCTCATACCTGTTATAAAATCAGGATGAAAAAATATTACTTTCACTGAACAATACTTGTTAAGAATTACTCTGTACAATCTATTTTGATACTTGTACAAAATAATTTTGATTTTTTTCTCTTTGTACTTCAATCACTTTCCAACTTTGCAACACCTTGCAACATTGACACCTTCTACAATCATGCATGCAATATTGCAACCCAAAAGGCCACACACGGTTCTAGTCCTCAAATTCCCTACTCAAGTGGAGAACCACAAGGCTCTCCAAGGTTCTCCAGCAGAGACATCACCCTTCACTATCTCCATAAAACTTATTAAACCAAAATATAAGAGACAGAAACAGTCAAGTAAATAATCATGAAAACACAGCCTTATCGCACCTGAGGTCAAGGGTCGTAATCGCCTGCAAGAACGAACTGATAAGGGGCTACATGAACACAATAAGGGTTC
>NC_091168.1:28308780-28318780 GCF_040958095.1 Procambarus clarkii | reverse complement strand
TCTACTCCCCCCCCCCCCCCCGAAAAAAACACGTCTTCCACTACAGTCTACAGTCTTCCTGTCCCGACAGCTGCTGCACCTGTCACTCATTCACTTGCAGAGCTGCTTGCTGCTCCTGCAAATGACTCTTCCAGGTCCTATATATGTAGACAAATGACTCTTCCAGGTCCTATATATGTAGACAAATGACTCTTCCAGGTCCCATATATGTAGACAAATAGGTCTTCCAGGTCCTACACAGACAAACTAATCTCCCAGGTCCTATATAGACGAATGAATCTCCCAGGTCCTATATAGACGAATGAATCTCCCAGGTCCTATATAGACGAATGAATCTCCCAGGTCCTATATAGACAAATGAATCTTCCAGTCCCTATATAGACGAATGAATCTCCCAGGTCCTATATAGACGAATGAATCTCCCAGGTCCTATATAGACGAATGAATCTCCCAGACCCTATATAGACGAATGAATTTCCCAGACCCTATATAGACGAATGAATCTCCCAGACCCTATATAGACGAATGAATCTCCCAGACCCTATATAGACGAATGAATCTCCCAGACCCTATATAGACGAATGAATCTCCCAGACCCTATATAGACGAATGAATCTCCCAGACCCTATATAGACGAATGAATCTCCCAGACCCTATATAGACGAATGAATCTCCCAGGTCCTATATAGATAAATGAGTCTTCAGAGCCGTACATGCCACCTATACGCTTGAGCCGTTCTCGAGTACGGGGTCCCGGCATGGAACCCCCCCAACATACCTAAGCAAAAAGAAAACGGGAAACGTTCCAGTGATATCCATGACGGCTCATTCCTGAGTTAAAGGCTCCGAGCTACTGGGAAAGACTGAGGGAACTGGACCCCCACCACGCAGGAGAGAAGAGCAGGAATATATATGAGACATGTTAACTACATCAAAGATTCTCAGGTGGGAGGTCGGAGGGCAAAGTAAGATTTCTATTACCTGTTAATTTCTGTTTGCTCAGAATTCGCAGCACCTCTCGACTCAAGAGATTCAGAGTGGTGAAAATTGCAAAAGGAGTCAAGGGTCCTGACGATCATAAGAGAGCCGGCGGCTGAGCGGACAGAATACTGGACACGTGATCCTGTTGTTCCGGGTTCGATCCCGGGTGCCGGCGAGAAACAATGGGCAGTTTCTTTCACCCTGATGCCCCTGTTACCTAGCAGTAAATAGGTACCTGGGAGTTAGTCAGCTGTCACGGGCTGCTTCCTGGGGGGGGGGATGGAGGCCTGGTCTGAGGACCGGACCGCGGGAACACTAAAGCCCCGAAATCATCTCAAGATAACCTCAAGAAGGGTCACTGAACCAGACGGCCGATTGCTTAACATCAGGTCCAGGAGCTGGAGAGCAACCCACGCATAGCTGGGTACGACAACACACATGCAAGTACGCAGCCCAGAGGCGCGCGCACGCACGCACATATACAGCTAAATCCGGTTTTTTTCCTATATAAGGTTTACAACCCTTCTGGAAGAGACGTAGAATTTGCATTAGTCACTCGGTCCACACTGCTCCCCCTTCTCTCTCTCTCTCTCTCTCTCTCTCTCTCTCTCTCTCTCTCTCTCTCTCTCTCTCTCTCTCTCTCTCTCTCTGTATCCGTCAAGGCATCAATTTAATTACCAATTCAAATGAGTCACATAACTCTTCATAAAGGCACATCAACACACAAACAGATAACTTAATTCTCGCCCCACAGTCAGTATGTCTCTTCTCTTATTCCTGTTATCCTTCTCTCTCTCTCTCTCTCCCTCTCCCTCTCTCTCTCTCTCTCCCTCTGGAAGTCACAACTTACAGTCATCACCTTGTCCAGTTCACCCACTTAAACACCTTCATAAGATCACATGGATAAAATAATTTTAAGAAAGCCTATTGGACTGAGGCCATGGGGTATAGTTCCATATATTCTGTGGTCAATTGATCCATTCCATTTAGAAGCAACAGCCTACGATATTACAAACCTCTAATGAATCAATAACTGATCAAACATTCCAGTTCAAAATCTGCTTGAAATAAGGCTACTGAATGCATAGTCAAGTAACATAGTTTTGATGCACATGTTTCGAATGGTAACTACGAGAGGTGGTGGCTGGTTCCCCACTGCTGTGGCTTGGTAGGACTCTCCCCCTCCCCTCCCCCTTGCCCCCCCACTCCCCCCCCCTCCCGGGAGGCATAAGCTGTGTTTAACAAATAAATTGCATTGCATGGACGGCATACTGAATACTTGCCTTGTGGCTGGAGACGCTGGTATCATACGTTTTGGGAAGGTGATGAGGCGGGTTGGGAAGGACGGGAGAGAAAGTGGGAGGGAGAAGGGAGGGAGGGTGAGTATGCAGGGAAAGGAAGAGACACAGATGTTAATGTTCAAGTAGCTACACACATGTGGAAACATAACATCAACACGAACACACACACACTAGAGAGAAATATAGAGGAAATAATAGAAAGGGTTAGTGAAGCAGATCCTGACGTAATTGCAATAGTGGAAACTAAAATAAATGACATGATCTCGGATCTAATCTTCCCAGAAGGGTACCAAGTGATAAGAAAGGAAAGAAAGGACTCAGAGACACGTATTAGAGAATCGGGGCGGACTAATGAAAACACAAGCTCCGTACTTGGGATTCCGATAACAGATGGGAAGAGGATTGTGATCTTGATTATCTTCAATCCCCCACCAATCAGTAAAGGATCCAGACAGGAATATGATGATGATAACAAGACATGTATAGATGAACTGCAAAAGGCAGTAACAACAGCTTACAGAATAGAGCAAAACTATTGGTCTTGGGAAACCTAAATCACAGAGAGATCGATTGGGAATCAAGAAGTCCCCATGGTGGGGGAAGAAACGTGGCGAGCAAAATTAGTGGAAGTTATTGATAGGAATTTCCTAACACAAAATGTGAAGAAAGACACAAGGAAAAGAGGAGGGGATACACCCAGCCTATTAGACCTAATTTTCACCCAGAATGAGGAAGACATTACGAATGTGGAACATGAAATACCACTAGGAGCCAGTGACCATTGTGTCCTAGTCTTTGACTACATAATCGAGTTTAAAATTATGACTACGAGGCAAGAGGTCTGGGAAATGAGAGTAGACTATAGGAAAGGAGATTACAGAAGGATAAGAGAATATCTGGGAGAAGTGCAATGGGAAGAAGAACTAGGAGGAAAAACAGTACAAGGTATGATGGACTTAGTCAAGTGGAAACGCAAGACGGCCGAAGAGAGTTTTATACCAACAGGAAAAGTAGGATGGAATATAATAACCCATGATTTAATAAACAGTGCCAGGAAGCAAATATGAGAAGCAGGAGGGAGTGGAGAAAGTACAGAGGACAATAAGATTAGAGGCAACAGAGCTAGGAATGGATACAATAATATAAGGAGATTATCAGAAAGGAATTATGAGAACGATATTGCAATGAAAGCGAAAAAGCAACCTAAATTACTACATTGGTATATAAGAAGAAAAATGTCGGTGAACGACCAAGTCACAAGACTAAGGAAAACAGAGGGGGCATACACAGAAAGCAACAAGAAAATTTGTGAGGCACTGAATGCCAGTTTCCATGGAGTGTTCACGACCGAGCCTGAGCAGCTCCCATTGTTAGAAGAGGAGATGACCCAAGATGAGAGACTAACAAATAGAGAGGTGACAGCAGATGAGGTAATGAAACAGCTGACAACACTGAATGAAACTAAAGCAGGTGGACCAGACAAAGTATCACCGAGGTTACTAAAAGAAGCAGCGCAGGCCCTCAGCGAGCCTCTGGCAAGGATATATAATGAGTCACTTACGAAGGGAGAGTTGCCCAGTTGCTGGAGGAAGGCAAATGTGGTACCGAATTTCAAGAAGGAAGATAGGAACGAGGCATTTAACTAGAGACCAGTATCACTGACAAGCGTTCCCTGTAATGTACTTGAAAGAATTATCAGGTTAAGACTGGTTACACACTTCATGAACATTAGGTATGTAAACAAACATCAACATGGGTTCAGATAAGGAAAATCATGCCTAACTAACCTTCTGGAATTCTATGATATAGTAAGAAGAATAAGGCAGGACAGGGAAGGATGGGCAGACTGCATATTTCTGGACTGCCAAAAACCCTTTGACACAGTACCGCACATGAGACTGCTATTCAAACTTGGGAGGCAGGCAGGAGGAAGCGGAAAAGCTCTAACTTGGGTAAGGAATTACCTAACAGGCAGGAGCCAGAGAGTAATTGTCAGGGGGGCGAGAAGTCAGACTGGCGAACAATAACGAGTGGAGTACCTCAAGGATCGGTGCTGGGACCAGTTCTATTGCTAATATACGTGAACGACGTGTCTACAGGAGTCGAGCCCTACATAACGATTTTCGCGGATGACACGAAATTATTGAGAAGAGTTGTGACAGATGAGGATTGTAGGATACTCCAAGAGGACTTGAACACGCTGCAGAGATGGTCAGAGAAATGACTGCTGGAGGCAACTAATACTACTAGAAATAGTAGGAGGCTACTAGAAATGGCTACTACCACTTCAAAATTTTACACAGGAGCAAGTGTAAAGTTAAGAAAATGGGACTAGGTGACAGGAGACCAAATGGACAGTACACAATGAAGGGAAACTACCTTCATGTGACGATTCGAGAAAGAAACCTGGAAGTGGACGTAACACCAAATCTAACTCCTGAGGCACACACACAAATCGGATAACGACAGCAGCCTACTATGTGCTAGCAAAAGTTAGAACGTCATTCAGAAACCTAAGTAAGGAGGCATTTAGGGCGCTTTACACTTCCTACTTGAGACCAGTCTTAGAGTATGAAGCCCCATTGCAGCCCCCACCTAAAGGAACACTTTTGGAAACTTAAAAAAAAGGTTCAGAAATTTGCGACAAGGCTCGTCTTGGAGTTGCAAGGGATGGTATATGAAGAGCAACTGAAGGAACTGAACCTGACGACGCCAGAAAAAGATGGAGGGAGCGGGGAGATATGATAGCAGCATACAAAATACTTAGGGGGATTTCGTGGAAATAAACGAAATGTTCACACGGAAGACCAACAGAACAAGGGAATATGGGTGGAAGCTGGAAACTCAGTAGTTGGGAACTGGAATGAACTAAAGGACCACATTGTGATCCACACAAACACTATTTATAGCCTTAAAACTAGGTATGATAAGAGAAGGACAGGAGGGCTTGGCTTTATACAACCGGCGGCTAGAAAGCCGGGATCCAAAAGCCAACGCTCGATCCTCCAGGCATAAATGGGTAAGCACACACACACACACACACACACACACACACACACACACACACACACACACACACACATGCAAACACGGTTTCCTGTAATTTACCTTTGGCAAATTCCGATATTTGTGTGTTTTTCTCACATCCCGGCGAGACGGTAGACGCCCTCGAGGGATTCCTGTGGATTCCACATTAACAGAGTATCTAGAAAGTTATGTAACTTCCCCCCCCCCCCTCAGTAGACCTGAGAACAATCTGGAAAACCTTGGTTGGGAGAGTGATTGAGAGAATACTAAACTCGCAAAGAGAATACCTGACACACAGGAAACATTCACCATGAATGAAAGCTTGCAATGTAAGGGCCTAAAATGTGGACTACCAGAGGGTTCAGGTCAAGAACCAATGGTTTTCGTAATATATGTAAATGACCAGAGCCGGGAGACTTAACTACGTCGATGTCTGTTGGCTGGTCAACTAACGGTTAAAATTAGGACCATTAATATATAAATAACAGGAGGAGTTGTTAAAGATTCGCTACCTGGAACAAAGTTCCAAGTAGCACGGGCTATGGTGAGCCCGTAGTGCCTTCCGAAAAACAGGAGGAGGATTTGACGCAGCTGCAGGAATGGTTCAGTAAACCGTAGATTGCAACTCATTAGTTTACCAGCGGTGAGGACGAGGCCAAGGGAAGGGGGGGAGACGGGGGAGGGGGGGGGGGGAGAGGGGGAGAGGGGGAGACGGGGGAGGGGGGAGAGGGGCAACAGCACAGTCTGAAGAAGAATTTCTGGTTGATAATTGCTGGCTTCTCTTCGGAACGCCTCGGACCTCGGAACACCCATTTCGCCAATTACAGCTGTCGACGCGGCGCCCATAAAAACATCAGCTCAGGGAGCCTGAACAAGGAATCTTTCAGAGAAATTTTATACCGCCTACGTGAATCACAACTCGACTATGGAGCATTAAAACGAGAATGCCGTTGATGGACTATGGAGCAGCAGCTTGAAACTTGCACCAATATAAAAATTAAACACATTGCACCAAAATAAAAATTAAACACATTGCACCAAAATAAAAATTAAACACATTGCACCAAAATAAACTTAAAAAAAAAATCAGAAAATGACAGGGACTTTGCCACAGTGCTGGGTATATTATGACACTTAAATAGCCCAAAGAAGACCTAATTGCGACGTACAAGGTATCCTGAAATATATCAAGGTAAATTTAACACTTTAGCACGAGCAACAATGGTATGAATGAACATAAAATGAAATTAGAATCTCACAGGAGACGGAAAGGTGTACGAAGCACAGGGACAAGAAGACCAGCAGACGGGGCATAAAGAGCTAGACCACACTTCACCGTAGTCACTGTGACGGGCAAATACTGGCAGGTAATCGCGCACACACCTCCCGGATGTCACTACACACGTGCTTAAATACCCTGAACGGTGTACACAGCTCAACATTCCTGCATGTTCAATTAGCGGGTGAACACCGCACGCCTCATTCATAACTCTGTCTCTAGATCACGCGCGCGCGCACACACACACACACACACACACACACACACACACACACACACACACACACACACACACACACACACACAGACACACACACACAGACACACACACTCAGGAACAACGTACAGGACTGTATGAGGGATAAGAACAGACAAAGAACAGATCAGTTTCCACCCAAACTCAACCAACAATATCAAAAGTGTAAAATAGCAACCAGGAATTAGTGGGCAGATATTGTCTGTGTTTCAATGTTGGTGGAACAGAACGAGAAGACAATGGAATGTGAGAACCTTAAGTACTTCGGTGAACGGCGAGCACATCTCAACAACCCAAAGACAGTTCCTGAACCCTCAACTCATTCACCCACCCATACTCCCCCCCCCCCCACCCCATTCTCAACCCCACCCATACTTCCCCTCCCCACCCCCACCAACCCTTCAATCCCCAACAAACACATACGGCAAGGACGAGGCAAAAGTTGAAGTGATCAACCCCCACCTGAAAGATGACCAACGGGTCATCTCCATCTCCACCCTATCTCCACCGAGCACCGGTGTATCTGCGGCCATGCACGGGCAGACCAATACGGCAGCCATGGTCTCATCTGTCGTAAGACACAGGGAAAGATTGCCAGACATGAAGCAGTCAATGACATCATCAAGAGAAGTTTGGCTACAGCTGGGTGTCCAGCACAAAGGGAACCTCAGTTGTGCAGACCTGACAACAGCCAAAAACTTTCAGATGGAGTCACCCTGCAGCCGTGGAGGGAAGGTAAACAGGTCGTGTGGGACTACACGTGTGCATCTACATTGGCTGATACCTATCTACCTTACAGCACAGTTGAGGGAGGCGGGGCGGCCACCTTCAGGGAGACCCAGACAAGTAGTAAGTACAGGGACCTAGAACACGGTTATCGGCTTATGTCAATAGGCTCTGAGACCCCTGGATGCCTGGGATAAATGTGCACTTAAGTTTCGGAAGAAGGTGGGTGATGAACCCATTAAGCAAACCAGAGACCCAAGAGTGGCCAATTTCCTGTTCCAGAGCCTCAGTCTGCCGAACCAGAGAGGAAATACCTGCTGTATCTTGGGCACTCATCCAAACTCTGCAGAGATGATGAGGTTTTCGAAAAGTGATTGCGATATATGTGAGTTTTCCGTAAAGTGTGACACCTTAGTAAAATAAATTATATATATATATATATATATATATATATATATATATATATATATATATATATATATATAATATATATATATATATATATATATATATATATATATATATATATATATATGCAACAATGATCACAAAAACACTGATCCAAGTATGCAGAATATATATTCTGCATATATATATATATATATATATATATATATATATATATCCCTCCTTGGAGCCCCCCTCGGGTCTAACGCCATTGAGGAGATCCTTGACAAGAAAATCGCAGACTTTAGGAGGATGGAAGACAGAATAGATGACATCGATGCCCACGATGCTTTTTATCTCCTCACCAAATGCCTATCCCTTCCGAGGCTAACCTACTTTCTGAGGTGCGCCCCATCTTACGACAGCCGAAAGCTTGAAGAATATGACCTCTTACTGAAGACCATGCTGGAAAAAGTCGTTAACCTCTCCCTCAACGAATGCCAGTGGAAACAAGCCACTCTTCCTGTTAGGCTCGGTGGCTTGGGTGTCCGCACTGCTACCCAAATTGCTGTCCCAGGCTTCCTGTCTTCCTCCTCAGCATCAGATGACCTGGTTAAGGAAATTCTACCTGACACCCTGAGTGATGTAGCCGGGATACAGGACCCCCACTACATGGAATGCGACACGAAATGGGGTGCCATGGCAGACCCAGCACTCAGACCAGCCATGTCGAAAGCCAAGAAACAATCCAGTTGGGACAGCCCCATTGTTGACAAAGAAGCCACAGCTTTGCTGGAGGCAGCAACAACCCCCAGTGATCGTGCACGCCTCACAGCTGTGCAGGCTCCCCATACAGGGGACTTCCTTTTGGCAGTCCCTATGTCTGCGACAGGCACACGTCTTGATCCGCAGGAGCTCCGTATTGCAGTCGCTCTCCGCCTTGCTGCCCCTATCCACACTGTTCATAGGTGTATTTGCGGCGAGGCAGATGCTGACGAATATGGACTGCATGGCCTGCACTGTGGAAAATCGGGTGGTTGGCACACTAGACACGACGAAGTCAATGACATCATTAAAAGAAGCCTTGCCTCTGCTCAGTGTCCAGCGGAGTGAGAGCCCCGCAACCTACTGAACCGTGACTCTGTTAGCTTTGCCGGCCGACCAGACGGAATCACACTGCGACCGTGGAAAGGTGGCAGACAGTTGGCATGGGACTATACTTGTGTATCCATCCTGGCAACCACATACATCAACCTCTCTGCCGGCACAGCAGGAGCCGCGGTGACACGCAGAGAGACAAGTCAGCCAAGTACAGGCAATTAGATCATCGGAACAACTTCGTTCCAATAGGGTCTGAGACCCTAGGCCCATGGGGAGAGAGTGCAAGAAGGTTTCTTAAGGATCTTGGTTCCAAGCTCATTGACACCACAAGAGACCCTAGAGCAGCAAGTTTTCTCTTTCAGCGCCTCAGTGTCACGATCCAGAGGGGGAATGCTCGCTGCATCCTCGGTTCCTGCCCGGCGTTGGAGGAGTTCGAAGAAATCTACAGCCTCAAGGAAGCGAACTTTTTTTTTGTGTCCTCTTAATGTTAATTTTTTGTATAAAATCAGATATGTAACTGTATAACCTTGCATAATAAAGTGTACACCATAAAAAAAGGGGGTGGTAGGAGAAGCGAACACTCTTACGTATTCAGAGTTAAATGGCAAGTTTTTCCCTGAATGCGCTGTGTTCCCTTCTCTGAGGCTGTGGGTCCCTATAATTGCACCAGTGGTGGTACCCCCCTATATATATATGTATATATGTATATATGTATATATATATATATATATATATATTAGTATATTTTGGTAGCAGTCTTTCCTGTAGACATATATTATTAAATATGACCGAAAAAGTAAGATTAATAATTCTAACACGAATTTTCTCAATCTTTCGTACATTTCTTTTCACTGTTGGTGGTAATTCAAAAATCAATTCTCCAAAATTCATTTTTATTTCTAGTCTGACGCGACACTTGAGCGCATTTCGTAAAACTTATTA
>NC_091168.1:28258780-28303780 GCF_040958095.1 Procambarus clarkii | reverse complement strand
CCATATACACAACCCCCTTCCCCCTGCAACCCCCCCCCCCCCATCCCCGCACAACTAAAAGCCCTCGACATTCAAATAGAGTAAGGGGTTGTGACCTGTCAAGCTCCTTAAAGGGCGTGCATGATTGGCTAACGTCTGGCGACAAGACTTAATTCTGTTCTTTAATTGGTCGACATGTTGCCAAGTCTCTCTTTTTTCCGAGGAGTGGAGGGAGGAAGAAAGGGGGGAGGGGGAAGTTTGGTCTTCATTAATATAAATAATATTTCGTCAATTGGTAAGCACCAAGGGTCAGAGTCTTGTTACAAAGGTCGGCTCTTACGAGGCGTGTTCAAAGACGTCCTCATATCCTAGCTCCTATCCTCATATCCTAGCTCCTATCCTCATATCCTAGCTCCTATCCTCATATCCCAGCTCCTATCCTCATATCCTAGCTCCTATCCTCATATCCCAGCTCCTATCCTCATATCCTAGCTCCTATCCTCATATCCCAGCTCCTATCCTCATATCCTAGCTCCTATCCTCATATCCCAGCTCCTATCCTGCCCTCAAATCCTAACTCCTATCCTGCCCTCATATCTCAACTCCTATCCTGCCCTCATATCCCAGAGCCTATATTCTCTCCTCATACCCCCAAGACGTATCCCATCATATCCCAAGTGCTATCCAGTCATACTGACTATAAACTCCCTCTCCTTATAACGACCCAACCTATATAATTGAGTGATCACGGACCACCTGTCCGCGACCCCAATATTACATCTCCGCCTCCTGCATTGAGAACCTCGACCATGTGATCACTAACTCATCTGCTCTACCACCTATTTAGAGTCCAATTGGAGGCCAAAGAAGATGGAGCCCAACGCGTGTTATAAGCAGGTTTAGGAGGGGGTGGGAGGGGGGGGAGTTAACGGTAATTAGGACTGCCAAGAGAATCAGTTGCAATTAAGGTGTCAAGTTCATTGAATATATCATATAACTCTGGTGGAAGGGTGAAAGACTAATTATATACGTAGCCTCCCCACTCACCACCACCATCCCCTCTCCCAGCAGGAATTGTGTAATTGAGTCATTAGTGAGCATAGTTTAGGGGAGGGAACGAATGCTCTATGATTCGAATATAAGTCCGACTTAAAGAAGTCAACTTTAAAAAGAACTATTCTTTAAAGATGGAGCTTAGTTAGTTTCAACCGATAAAATCATTGTATTGAGGTATAACTCCATATATATATATATATATATATATATATATATATATATATATATATATATATATATATATATATGTCGTACCTAGTAGCCAGAACTCACTTCTCAGCCTACTATTCAAGGCCCGATTTGCCTAATAAGCCAAGTTTTCCTGAATTAATATATTTACTATAATTTTTTTCTTATGAAATGATAAAGCAACCCTTTTCTCTATGTATGAGGTCAATTTTTTTTTATTGGTGTTAAAATTAACGTAGATATATGACCGAACCTAACCAACCCTACCTAACCTAACCTAACCTATATTTATAGGTAAGGTTAGGTTAGGTAGCCAAAAAAAGCTAGGTTAGGTTAGGTTAGGTAGGTTAGGTAGACGAAAAAACATTAATTCATGAAAACTTGGCTTATTAGGCAAATCGGGCCTTGAATAATAGGCTGAGAAGTGCGTTCTGGCTATTAGGTACGACATATATATATATATATATATATATATATATATATATGTCGTACCTAGTAGCCAGAACTCACTTCTCAGCCTACTATGCGAGGCCCGATTTGCCTAATAAGCCAAGTTTTACTGAATTACTATATTTTCTCTAATTTTTTTCTTATGAAATGATAAAGCTACCCATTTCATCATGTATGAGGTCAATATTTTTTTATTGGAGTTAAAATTAACGTAGATATATGACCGAACCTAACCAACCCTACCTAACCTAACCTAACCTATCTCTATAGGTTAGGTTAGGTTAGGTAGCCGAAAACGTTAGGTTAGGTTAGGTTAGGTAGGTTAGGTTGTCGAAAAAACATTAATTCATGAAAACTAGGCTTATTAGGCAAATCAGGCCTTGCATAGTAGGCTGAGAAGTGAGTTCTGGCTACTAGGTACGACATATATATATATATATATATATATATATATATATATATATATATATATATATATATATATATATATATATATATATAAAGGGTTGAGGCAGCTTAAACTATTCTCACACCCAGTTCAATATCTGTTTATACATAAACATTGTGGATATTACTTAACATTGCCGGTAATAAACCATATGCATTACTTCCCATACACAGCTAATGTTATACTCAACATACACACACATATACATATATATATACTTGTATAATCAAGTACAAATACATAGGTCTAAATAATAACTAACAGGCTACAAAAAAATTGAGACCAAGTCAACAAATGGTTACATTTACGATGCAAAATTTTAAAGTATCTCCCCCAATACCATAAGTCTTTCCACGGTGACACATTCAGGCAATTTGTTTGGGAACACTTGCTGTCCTTATCACTGCCACCTGTTTCATAACCCCTGTAATATTTGTACCCGAGCCAGAGCCACCTGTGTGTACTCAGTCGCTCCAGCTATTTCCTCCTTGTACCCTAAGTTAAATAGGTGTTTTGACTCAATTACGTAGTGTTGCTTGGTTCGACTTGTTTGGTGGTCGGAATCTCTCTCTTTCCTCCGCCACTTCCGCCTTCACCTGCATATTTCTTATTCTGGATCTTGATTTTTTTTCACATTCAATGTCACCTTGTGGTCTTGGTGTGGCGCGTTTGGCCAGCTGGTCCGCCACCACCACCAATTCCAACACGAGATGGAATCCACATGAATTTCACCTTGTGACCATTCAGCTGGATCTCGTCCAGTATCCTCAATTCAGTCAGTCCATAATCCATAATTCTCGACTGTTTAATGCATCAGTGAGGTGCTCCTCGGCTATCGACAGATACAAAAATATACAGGCGATGAGTTACAATAACGTGGCTGAAGTATGTTGATCAATCCACACACTAGAAAGTGAAAGGACGACGACGTTTCGGTCCGTCTTGGACCATTCTCAAGTCGATTGTGTTCGAGTCAAGTCTCATTCACAATCGACTTAAGACTGGTCCAGGACGGACCGAAACGTCGTCGTCCCTTCACTTTCTTGTGTGTGGTCTGGTCTACAAAAATAATTTTTTTTGACTCTAACTGCTTCCGAATGGTCAGCCAGTATGGTCTGTAGTCTGAAGGAACGAGATGTATTTTGTTTATCTGCCTTGGTCAGTGTAAGACAAACCGGGCGCTGCGGAGTCTATCATGGCCTCCCTGTGAGTCTATCATGGCCTGCCTGCGAGTCTATCAGGGCCCGTCTGCGAGTCTATCAGGGCCCGTCTGCGAGTCTATCAGGGCCCGTCTGCGAGTCTATCATGGGCTGTCTGTGAGTCTATCATGGGCTGTCTGTGAGTCTATCATGGGCTGTCTGTGAGTCTATCATGGGCTGTCTGGGAGTCTATCATGGGCTGTCTGGGAGTCTATCATGGGCTGTCTGGGAGTCTATCATGGGCTGTCTGGGAGTCTATCATGGGCTGTCTGGGAGTCTATCATGGGCTGTCTGGGAGTCTATCATGGGCTGTCTGGGAGTCTATCATGGGCTGTCTGGGAGTCTATCATGGGCTGTCTGTGAGCCTATCATGGGCTGTCTGTGAGTCTATCATGGGCTGTCTGTGAGTCTATCATGGGCTGTCTGTGAGTCTATCATGGGCTGTCTGTGAGTCTATCATGGGCTGTCTGTGAGTCTATCATGGGCTGTCTGTGAGTCTATCAGGGCCTGTCTGTGAGTCTATCAGGGCTCGTCTGTGAGTCTATCATGGACCGTCTGTGAGTCTATCAGGGCCCGTCTGATAGACCAATTATGTTTCTCCAACCATAATTGGTTGTCTCTTCACCAATAACTGAACCTACCCTGTGACAGGCTGCTCCAAGTATGTTATAAAGGGGGGGGCTGGATCTTTTTGGCCGCCCTTCCTTGTACAAGAACGTCATCAACATGTATGATCGTCGTGACACATGGAGGATACATACCCCCTGGAGGATACATACCCCCTGGAGGATACATACCCCCTGGAGGATACATACCTCCCTGGAGGATACATACCCCCCTGGAGGATACATCTCGGATACTATTCTGTTGATTAATACATTAAATTAAGTGGGGGCTTAACCCTATCCTTTGAGGGGCTCCAGGTTGAGCCCTCCTTCCATCTGACACGTATCCTGGGTAACATTCCAGCGGCCAGATTCACGAAAGCACTTACGCAAGCACTTACGAACGTGTACATCTTTCCTCAATCTTTGACGGGTTTGGTTACATTTATTAAACAGTTTACAAGCATGAAAACTTCCCATTCAACTGTTGTTATTGTTATAAACAGCCTCCTGGTGCTTCGGAGCTCTTTAACTGTTTAATAATTGGAAACAAAGCCGCCAAAGATTGAGAAAAGATGTACAGGTTCGTAAGTGCTTTCGTGAATCTGGCCCCTGGCCCTTCTTTCCTTGTAGATAACTGCGCTGCAATGTTGCAATCTTCCCGATATTGCTAAATTGGCTAATTTGCATGAAATTGCAAGTGGTTGCATGAATGTTTGGTGAATCATGACCCTAACTGCCGATAAATATAGGCATAAGGATCATTGTGTTGTTTCAAGCGTAGGGGAGACATATATGAGTTGGGGAGTGATTGGCAGTGTCAGGTGCCGGGATAGTGAGTGACGGGAGTGTTAGGTGCCAGGATAGTGAGGGGCAGTGTCAGGTGCCGGGATAGTGAGTGACGGGAGTGTTAGGTGCCAGGATAGTGAGGGGGCAGCGTCAGGTGCCGGGATAGTGAGTGACGGGAGTGTTAGGTGCCAGGATAGTGAGGGGGCAGTGTCAGGTGCCGGGATAGTGAGTGACGGGAGTGTTAGGTGCCAGGATAGTGAGGGGGCAGTGTCAGGTGCCGGGATAGTGATTGACGGGAGTGTCAGGTGCCGGGATAGTGAGTGACGGGAGTGTCAGGTGCCGGGATAGTGAGTGACGGGAGTGTTAGGTGCCGGGATAGTGAGTGACGGGAGTGTTAGGTGCCGGGATAGTGAGGGGGGAGTGTCAGGTGCCGGGATAGTGAGTGACGGGAGTGTCAGGTGCCGGGATAGTGAGTGACGGGAGTGTTAGGTGCCGGGATAGTGAGGGGGGAGTGTCAGGTGCCGGGATAGTGAGGGGGGAGTGTCAGGTGCCGGGATAGTGAGGGGGGAGTGTCAGGTGCCGGGATAGTGAGTGACGGGAATGTTAGGTGCCGGGATAGTGAGTGACGGGAGTGTTAGGTGCCGGGATAGTGAGGGGGGAGTGTCAGGTGCCGGGATAGTGAGTGACGGGAGTGTTAGGTGCCGGGATAGTGAGTGACGGGAGTGTTAGGTGCCGGGATAGTGAGGGGGGAGTGTCAGGTGCCGGGATAGTGAGGGGGGAGTGTCAGGTGCCGGGATAGTGAGGGGGGAGTGTCAGGTGCCGGGATAGTGAGGGGGGGAGTGTCAGGATAGTGAGAGCAGTCAGGTGCCGGGATAGTGAGGGGAGTGTCAGGTGCCGGGAGAGAGGCACTGCAGGAGCAGGAGGGTGCCAAGGGGGAGCAGTGCGAGGGGGCAGGAGCAGGAGGGAGCTAAGGGGGCAGGCTGATGGCAGACCCACAAGGTAAACACACACCCTCACCCTACTGCTTAATCTCTCCCTTCCCTTCCTATCTCCCTCCCTACCCTCACTCTTCCTTCCTTCCTTCCTCCCCTCCCTTCCTCCCCTCCCTCCCTCCCTCCCTCCCTCCCTTCCTCACTCTCTCTCTCTCCCCCCCACACCCCCCCCTCACTCCTCCTCCTCCAAGCATCAACCTCTTAATTCGACCAATTAAGTTATCACAAGCCAATCCCTTGACGACCCCCAGTCCAGGCTTGGGGAATAGAACAACCCCCCCCCCACCCCCCTCTTTCAGGTATAATCCAGGTATAATTGTACAACCTGTTCTCGCACTTTCGTAACCTATTATAGGTATAGGTTAAGTAATAATTGTAATTACGAAGCAATAAGACCCTTATCTTAACATACTAAGAAGGTTAGGCAAGGTCGGTGTTTTCTATGAAGCTTTCAAGGTATTCTAGTATGTTTAGTACGTCACATATGCACGTATTTAATAAGTCAATATTGACTGTAAGAAAGTACGAGAACGGGTTGAATTGTAAATTACAACGATCTGGAGAGACATTCTTAACTCTACGTACTAACCAGCCCCCCCCCCCTCCCGAAACAAATCGACGAACGAGGTATATTCTTAAATGCGAAACCACCGACCTATTTGGTTCGTTATAGCGAGAGTCCGGCAGGAAGAGGGACGTAACAAGTGGGGTTTGTCTAATAGGCGATTTTCGGGGTTTTAGTGTCCCCGCGGCCCGGTCCTCGGCCAAGGCCTCCACCCCCAGGAAGCAGCCCGTGACAGCTGACTAACACTCCAGATACCTATTTTACTGCTAGGTAACAGGGGCAAAGGGTGAAAGAAACTCTGTCCATTGTTTCTCGCCGGGGCCCGGGATCGAGCCCGGGACCACAGGATCACAAGTCCAGCGTGCTGTCCGCTCGGCCGACCGGCTCCCCGACCGACCGAGGTCGTAGAAGAAAACCTCGACACACTAGACAAGGAGAATGGAATAGAACTATCAGGAGAAAGCACCAAGCCATTAAGACTATATAGCACTGGGAAGGGATCACGATAAGGATTTGGGATGGGACGGGGAGGAAGGAATGGTGTCCAACCACTTGTGGACGGTCGGGGATTGAACGCCGACCTGCATGAAGCGAGACCGTCGCTCTACCGTCCAGTCCAAGTGGTTGGGGGGAGAGACAGAAACGAGAAGAACGGAAGCAACATGTGTAAGGGAAAGGAGGTAGGGAGAAAGGGGGGGCAGGGACGAACAGAGAAAAGGAGGCAGGAAGAGAGAAAAGGAAGGAGAAAGAGAGGGAGAAAGATATAAAGGGGTGGATTAAGAGATAAGGGAAGGGATAAAGCTGGAAGAGCCAGGAATGTTGGGTGAGTGCGGCTTTCCATATACTTTAATATGTTCAACTGAAGAAATTCCCTGTATCCACGATGTCGCGGTCATGGCTCTGTATGTATATAGCTAAGCTCTAAACACTATAGCTTACGAATATATTTTATGCAACTATACAGTTATATCATACACAAAATTAAAGGAGTTAGGGGGCATTCCGCTCCCTCTCAAATCCTCCCCTAACGCTCACCACAACAATATAATGAAACAAACACATACAACAAAATACAGTCATATAACCCTATTCAACAAAAAACACGAATACGATATACAACAATAGCATAAAATACACGATAATAAAGTGAAATGAAAAAATACAGTCACATACAACATTGAACCAACACCTGCATGCATCTAGAGGTAAATACATCGTAGGGAACCAAAGCTAGAGACACGGTCTGACTTATCAAGCATTCACCACTCCACTTGCGAAACAGCTACATCTTTCCTCGATCAAGCCAGCACTTTTTAAACAGTTTAAAAGCTTAACAAAAATCCCCCCCACCTAAAGTTATCATTGCTATTAACAACCTCGTGGCCCTTCTCAACCTATAAACAAAATTTCAGTAAAATGCAAACAACGACTCCAATAAGAAGATGTACAGGTTCCGTAGGTGGACACTCAGATGCCTCATGGTGCCTGGCCCCAGACCTGTAACTCAGAGCCCGGCGATAAACAGACCAGGCGCTTGTCCTACCTTTAATGGTCTTGGCGGGACCGCCAATTATAGATGGCCGGGTGGTGGCTGGACCAAGGACTGAAGCCCAGTCGTGGTGTCAAGGAGGGGGTGGGGGGGGGCCGAGTTGTGGTGTCAAGAGGGGGGGGAGAGTTGTGGTGTCAAGGGGGAGAGGGAGGGCCGAGTCGTGGTGTCAAGAGAGGGGGGGGAGGGAGGGCCGAGTCGTGGTGTCAAGAGAGGGGGGGGGAGGGAGGGCCAAGTCGTGGTGTCAAGAGCGAGGTTCACTGATGGGGTCATATGGAAAGTTTAAATTAAGTGTGACATTTTCATAATACCCTATCCAGTTTTATTTATTAAACCTCTACTTTATATGACCAGTAAATGCCTATTTTTAATAAAGCGTACACAGAATAGGCACTGTTTTAATTCTAAAGTGTGTAAGTGTGTGTGTGTGTGTGTGTGTGTGTGTGTGTGTGTGTGTGTGTGTGTGTGTGTGTGTGTGTGTGTGTGTGTGTGTGTGTGTGTGCGCACGAGCGCAAGTTAGTTATAATTGCGTTTCACCTTTGTAAATGCACAATAATCACATTGTGTGGTCTGGGTACACAATAACCAACTGTACTATATGTACGAGAACACATCTAGGAACCCTGGTTATGTAGAACACACGTAAATGTATAGAGTTGAAACTTTCAACTATTTAAAGTGAGGACTGTGTACTATTCAGGTTAATCATTTGATATGTCATGTTGTGTGACTTAAACCTGGACTAGTTGAAATAGTTGACCACAACCCGAATGCACTCGGACATGGGGGTTGAATGAGTTCATTGTCTCCCGTGCTTTTGTAAGGTGGTGGTACAGCGGTACTGCACACGGCTTTGTAGGGTGTGGTACAGCATACGGGTTTGTAAGGTGGTACAGCAGTGCAGCACTCGGCTTTGTAGGGTGGTGGTACAGCGGTACTGCACACGGCTTTGTAGGGTGTGGTACAGCATACGGCTTTGTAAGGTGGTGGTACAGCAGTGCAGCACACGGCTTTGTAGGGTGGTGGTACAGCGGTACTGCACACGGCTTTGTAGGGTGTGGTACAGCACACGGCTTTGTAGGGTGGTGGTACAGCAGTGCAGCACTCGGCTTTGTAGGGTGGTGGTACAGCGGTACAGCACTCGGCTTTGTAGGGTGGTGGTACAGCGGTACAGCACACGGCTTTGTAGGGTGGTGGTACAGCGGTACAGCACACGGCTTTGTAGGGTGGTGGTACAGCGGTACAGCACTCGGCTTTGTAGGGTGGTGGTACAGCGGTACAGCACACGGCTTTGTAGGGTGGTGGTACAGCGGTACAGCACTCGGCTTTGTAGGGTGGTGGTACAGCGGTACAGCACACGGCTTTGTAGGGTGGTGGTACAGCGGTACAGCACTCGGCTTTGTAGGGTGGTGGTACAGCGGTACAGCACACGGCTTTGTAGGGTGGTGGTACAGCGGTACAGCACACGGCTTTGTAGGGTGGTGGTACAGCACACGGCTTTGTAGGGTGGTGGTACAGCGGTACAGCACTCGGCTTTGTAGGGTGGTGGTACAGCGGTACAGCACACGGCTTTGTAGGGTGGTGGTACAGCGGTACAGCACACGGCTTTGTAGGGTGGTGGTACAGCGGTACAGCACACGGCTTTGTAGGGTGGTGGTACAGCGGTACAGCACTCGGCTTTGTAGGGTGGTGGTACAGCGGTACAGCACACGGCTTTGTAGGGTGGTGGTACAGCGGTACAGCACACGGCTTTGTAGGGTGGTGGTACAGCACACGGCTTTGTAGGGTGGTGGTACAGCGGTACAGCACTCGGCTTTGTAGGGTGGTGGTACAGCGGTACAGCACACGGCTTTGTAGGGTGGTGGTACAGCGGTACAGCACACGGCTTTGTAGGGTGGTGGTACAGCGGTACAGCACACGGCTTTATAGGGTGGTGGTACAGCGGTACAGCACACGGCTTTGTAGGGTGGTGGTACAGCACACGGCTTTGTAGGGTGGTGGTACAGCGGTACAGCACTCGGCTTTGTAGGGTGGTGGTACAGCGGTACAGCACACGGCTTTGTAGGGTGGTGGTACAGCGGTACAGCACACGGCTTTGTAGGGTGGTGGTACAGCGGTACAGCACACGGCTTTGTAGGGTGGTGGTACAGCGGTACAGCACACGGCTTTGTAGGGTGGTGGTACAGCGGTACAGCACACGGCTTTGTAGGGTGGTGGTACAGCGGTACAGCACACGGCTTTGTAGGGTGGTGGTACAGCGGTACAGCACACGGCTTTGTAGGGTGGTGGTACAGCAGAACACAGCACTCTGCTCTGCATCACGCGGGCGGAGGTTCTAGTTCTAGCAAATATATATATGCAAGGAGAAGGACCTGCAGTCCTTCCTCGTAGCTCATGCCTCTCAGCTCTAGGACTAGCCTGGTGGCATGCCTCTGAATGCCACCAGACATTCTTTTGCCTTCTGGCACTGTCCATTGAACCGCAGGTTATTATATGCTCTCCTACGTTGTCCCCTTAATGGTGGTATGAATCTCTCTTCTGCCTCATTGCACTTCATATTTACTTGGTCCATCATTTCCTGGACCGTCTTCCCTCTTAAGTTCCTCCTCCCATTGTACACTTCCAAGGTATTCTCTTACTTTCATGTAGTCTACTTTTTATATAGTCTACTCTCCCTTCCCCTGACTCCTTGTCTTATGGGCACTGTTTTAAGTTCCATTATGTAGAGGAAAACTAGGACACAATGCTCACTTGCTCCTGGTGGTACTTCGTGCTCTAAGTTCTCAATGTCTTCTTCATTCTGGGTGAAGATCAAGTCCAGTAGGTTTGGTGTATCTCCTCCCCTTTCTCTTGTGTCTTCCTTCACATTGCCGGAACAACCGTGGACATCTTCAAGAGAAAACTGGACTGTTTTCTAAGAGAAGTGCCGGACCAACCGGGCTGTGGTAGGTATGTGGGCCTGCGGGCCGCTCCAAGCAACAGCCTGGTGGACCAAACTCACACAAGTCAAGCCTGGCCTCGGGCCGGGCTTGGGGAGTAGAAGAACTCCCAGAACCCCATCAAGCAGGTATCAAGCAGGTGCATGTTGGGTTACGAAGTTCCTTTCTACATCTTCCACTAATTTCGTCCCCCACTATGAGGAGTCCCGGATGCCCAGTCAAACTCTCCATGAATTAGGTCCCCCATCTTCTTGAGGTTATCTTGAGATGATTTCGGGGCTTTTTAGTGTCCCCGCGGCCCGGTCCTCGACCAAGGCCTCCACCCCCCAGGAAGCAGCCCGTGACAGCTGACTAACACCCAGGTATCTATTTTACTGCTAGGTAACAGGGGCATAGGGTGAAAGAAACTCTGCCCATTGTTCCTCTCCGGCGCCCGGGATCGAACCCGGGACCACAGGATCACAAGCCCAGCGTGCTGTCCGCTCGGCCGACCGGCTCCCACTTGACTAGAGGTTTAGCTCTCATTATGAGTGCCATTGTTGTTGCTCTCTGCAGTGCCTCTATGTCTGCTTTGATGGTGTCACCATATTCCTGCCTGGGTCTTCTGTTTGGGGGGGGGGGAGGGTTGTACATTACCAGGACCACAATTATGTCCCATCTGCTGCCAATGATGGAATCAGTTTATGCGGTTTCACTCGGATTCCCGAGTTCTTCGAACTTCCACTCCCATTTTACTAGGAGTGCGACTACTCCTGGCCTTTGTTGTCTTTCCTTCCTTATCACTTGGAATTCCGCTAGGAATATTGCATCAGAGATCATATCATTTATTTTCGTTTCCACTATTGCAATCTCATCAGGATCATTTTCACTCTTTCTTTTATTTCCTCTGCTTTGTTTGTAACTCCGTCGGCGTTCGTGTACCAAACCTTCAGGCTCCTTTTGAGCACCCTATTCCCAGAGATCTGAGTGGCAGGGGGGTGGGTGGGGGGGTCTGTGACTGGGGGGTGGTCAGGGGGTGGGGGTGGTTGGGGACTGGAGGGGGGGGGTGTCAAGGAGTGGGCGGGGATCAGAGAGTGTGTGCGCGTGTGTATTCACCTAGTTGTACTTGCGGGGGTTGAGCTCTGCTCTTTCGGTCCGCCTCTCTACTATCAATAAACTGTTACTAACTTTTTTTCACGCACACACGCACACGCACACACACACACACACACACACACACACAGGAAGCAGCCCGTAACAGCTGTCTAACCCTCAGGTACCTATTTACTGCTAGGTAACAGGAGCATCAAGGTGAAAGAAGCTCTGGCCATTTGTTTCTGCCTATTCTGGGAATCGAATCTGGGCCACAGGATTACACGTCCCGCGCGCTGTCCACTCAACTACCAGAGCCCTGTGTGTGTGTGTACTCACCTATTTGTGCTTGTAGGATCGAGCATTGACTCGTGGATCCCGCCTTTCGAGCCATCGGTAGTTTACAGCAATGACTCCTGTCCCATTTCCCTATCATACCTAGTTTAAAAATTATGAATAGAATTTGCTTCCACAACCTGCTCCTTAAGTGCATTCCATTTTCACTACTCTCACGCTAAAAGGTGAAACATCTCTGTGACTCATCTTAGTTTCCAGCTTCCACCCATGTCCCCTCGTTCTGTTAATATTCCGTCCGAACACTTCATCTATTTCCACTCTGTCAATCCCCCTGAGTATTTTATACGTTCCTATCATATCCCCTCTCTCCCTTCTTTTTTCAAGTGTCGTAAGGCTCAGCTACTTCAGGCGCTCTTCATACCCCATCCATCGTAACTCTGGGACGAGTCTTGTTGCAAACTTCTGCACCTTTTCCAGTTTACTTATGTGTTTCTTCTAGTGGGGACTCCAAGATGTGACGGCATACTCTAAGACTGGCCTCACGTAGGCAGTGTAAAGCGCCCTAAATGCCTCCTTACATAGGCTTCTGAATGATGTTCTAACTTTTGCCAGTGTAGAGTACGCTGCCGTCATTATCCTATTTATATGTGCCTCAGGAGATAGATTAGGTGTTACGTCCACGCCCAGGTCTCTTTCACGAGTCGTCACAAGTAGGCAGTTCCCCTTCACTGTGTACTGTCTCTTTGGTCTCCTGTCACCTAGTCCCATTTCCATAACTTTACACTTGCTCGTGTTGAACTCCAGTAGCCATTTCTCTGACCATCTCTGCAACCTGTTCAAGTCCTCTTGGAGGATCCATACAATCCTCATCTGTCACAACTTTTCTCATCAACTTTGCATCATCCGTGAACATCGACATGCAGGATTCTACTCCTGTATATATGTCATTAACGTACATTAGAAATAGAATTGATCCCAGCACCGATTCTTGAGGTACTCCACTCGTAACTGTTCGCCAGTCCGACTTCTCGCCCCTTACCATAACTCTCTGGCTCCTTCCTGTTAGGTAGTTCCTAACCCATACTAGGGCCTTTCCGCTTCCTCCCGCCTGCCTCTCAAGTTTGAACAGCAGTCTCATGTGCGGGACTGTATTAAAGGCTTTTTGGCAGTCCAGAAATATGCAGTCTGCCCAACCTTTTCTGTCCTGCCTTATCCTTGTTATTTTATCATAAAATTCCAAAAGGTTTGTTAGGCAAGATTTCCCTTTCCAGAACCCATGTTGATGTTTGTTTACAAACCTAATGTTCTCCAGGTGTGCAACCAGTCGCAGCCTAATTATTCTTTCAAGTATTTTGCAAGGGATGCTTGTCAGTGATACCTATTTACTTACCTATAGTTAAGTGCCTCCTCCCTATCACCTTTCTTGAAAATCGGTACATGTGTGTGTGTGTGTGTTTACTACTTGTGTTTACTAGTTGTGTTTTTGCGGGGGTTGAGCTTTGCTCTTTAGGCCCGCCTCTCAACTGTCAATCAACTGTTTACTATTTTTTTTTTTTTTACCACACACCACACACACACACACCCCAGGAAGCAGCCCGTGACAGCTGACTAACTCCCAGGTACCTATTTACTGCTAGGTAACAGGGGCACTTAGGGTGAAAGAAACTTTGCCCATTTGTTTCTGCCTCGTGCGGGAATCGAACCCGCGCTACAGAATTACGAGTCCTGCGCGCTATCCACCAGGCTACGAGGCCCCTTCTGTGACGGCGTGTGTGTGTGTGTGTGTGTGTGTGTGTGTGTGTGTGTGTGTGTGTGTGTGTGTGTGTGTGTGTGTGTGTGTGTGTGTGTGTGTATGTGTATGTGTATGTGTATGCGTGCGTGCGTGCGTGCGTGCACGCGTTAAGCGCTCACAAATACAGAAGTCTTCCAGCGTCGCCAAGACACGTGTCTTCAGAGACATGCGACTATACACACATGTTTAAACACACGGGAGACCCGACCCCGTCCCCAGCCAGACGACCTGCCCCTCACCAGCATCAGTACACAAACCGCACATTTCTCACCAGCTCTCTCTCTCTCTCTCACTTTTCTCTAGCATAACAAACACACACACACACCAGCCTCTCCCCCCATCCTCCTCCTCCTCCCCTACATACACAAACCCTTTTTTTACACTTCCTGTTCTCCCTTACGCGGTTCTTCTTTCTCCTCTCTTCTTCCCAACTCCATGATTAGGCTATGTAACCCGAGAGAGAGAGAGAGAGAGAGAGAGAGAGAGAGAGAGAGAGAGAGAGAGAGAGAGAGAGAGAGAGAGAGAGAGAGAGAGAGAGAGAGTTATTTCATGGAGTACTCAGCGTACCAATTTACTCACGGTACTCACAACATATAGGTGAAACATAAACAATAAAATAATGAATAAATAATAATCGCTAAATATAAAAACTAATAAAAAAAGTAGAAAATAAAGCAAGACTACTGCAGTGACAAGCTGTCCTCAAGCTAAGCTCGTTATTTGTTATTCGTAGTTTTATTCGTTACTGATTACTAGTATTTTTATTTCGTAGTTTATGCTTTACTAAGTGCATATAATATTATTAAAATTATTATACAATGACTTAGCGCTAATAATATTATGCCAGTGATATAAAATAGCCTAATGAGGGGGGGGAAAAAATAAAGTGCAAAATGGTGTAAAAGTATATGACAAATTTAAACAAAACGTAATGAGAAAGTTACTAATAAATGCCAACGAAGATTAATACCCAAAGGGCCCCAGGGAGACTTCATATAGAAAGTGGGGCAGACGCAACAGGGATGAGGAAAGGTCAGAGTCTGCCTTCAAACCTGAACACGTCGTCAGCTCGCCCGGTAACAAATAAAAAATGGAGAAAAAATGTGTAACAAAATCCTCTGGGACGATCTCACGCACCCAGGAAGTTTATATTGGATGTCACAGCCTTTATATATATATATATATTATATATATATATATATATATATATATATATATATATATATATATATATATATATATATATATATATATATATATGTCGTACCTAGTAGCCAGAACGCACTTCTCTGCCTACTTTGCAAGGCCCGATTTGCCTAATAAGCCAAGTTTTCCTGAATTAATATATTTTCTCTAATTTTTTTCTTATGAAATGATAAAGCTACCCATTTCATTATGTATGAGGTCAATTTTTTTTTATTGGAGTTAAAATTAGCGTAGATATATGACCGAACCTAACCAACCCTACCTAACCTATCTTTATAGGTTAGGTAGCCAAAAAAGTTAGGTTAGGTTAGGTTAGGTAGGTTAGGTAGTCGAAAAACAATTAATTCATGAAAACTTGGCTTATTAGGCAAATTGGGCCTTGCATAGTAGGCAGAGAAGTGCGTTCTGGCTACTAGGTACGACATTATATATATATATATGTATATATATATATGTATATATATATATGTATATATATATATGTATATATATATATATATATATATATATATATATATATATATATATATATATATATATATATATATATATATATACCTGTTTATAAATGTCGTTGCGAAGGACGCGTGTCATTAACTAAACTACCTACTGCAACTACTACATTATGGAGCAAGTCGATCATTCTAAAGAACTGGCGTTTAAGAACGTTATGACAGGTAGCCAGCCATCTGGCACGCTTTCATTACACCAAATTATCTACACATTCTTATGTAGCTGACCAATATTTTACAGCTTAACAAAGCATGAGTTGCATCTGTTCCTTCCAAGCTGGCGCCAAATCAGCACCAACTTCCTGTCTATAACAAAAATTCCCTAATATGAAAATGTTATGCGTGCTGTAATGGGCTTAGGAGTTAGGCTTTGTTTTCAGCAGATGCGGTTTTCAAGTATTGTTGTGACAGTCTTTACCATTATGGAGCTATGCCAGTAGGCCTGTTTGCGGTCTTTTGAGGTTAGTGGTCGGGGTAAAGGGTGTTCAAGTGTTTCCCATTGACTGGCTGCTTCGATAAACTTGGGATGATGAGTTTCCACTGAGTTTCTCACACACTCTAGCAGGATCTTCCCTACTAATTCGTTCCCCGCTGTACATGAGGATAAGAATGCTGGGAGTGCTACCTCAGTTGCCTGTCGAATGCCTATTTCCCAAATCTCACTGGTAGTGTTGCTTGGTCCCACTGATTGTCATCTAAATCTAGGTTGAGTGCCTTCCTTAATACTGATTTGAAGAGCTCATCATATTGACTTAATAGTGAGTTGCCAAAAGTCGGTGCACACCTTAAAAAGTACGTTAGCCTGGGTAAGGTAAGGCACTTTGTGAGCAGGTAAAGGACATCATGGACGTTCAAGTCCCCTATTCTCACTTCCATCCTCTTTAGACCATTAAACGTTTCTTCAAGTACTGCAGCAATGGCATTGTGGCCCAGAGGTGCTCCAAGTAGTGTGCTGTCATTGGGTTTAATGACTGAGACTTCCGGTAAAACTGATTTCACTGCATTAATGACTACCTCGCTGGATGAAATAATTTTGCACTTGGAGGGGTTAAGAACGAGACCCATGGACTCCCCCCGTGTCTTCACCAGCTGCAGGTCTTCCAGCAGGGAGTCTTGTGGGCCTGCCAGAGTGCCATCATCCAGGAACCAGATGTTGACCTCACTGGACAGTCTGCTTGTAATTTCTCGAACCGCTATGCAAAAGAGGAAGGGTGAAAGGGGGTCTCCCTGTTGAATTCCCTCTGCCGAGGTGACTTCGTGTTCGCTAAACAGAAGCAATGCATCTTTGCTGTAGCCTGCTGACACAAAGGGGAAAATGCTTGGCCAATGTTCCTAGACTGCGGTGAGGACTATTTCCCTTTTGACCGAGATGAAATCTAATTTTACTACTTCGGTAAGAGAATTAATGTAGACTCGTGCAGCATGGGCTGCTGCTTCACAGCCTTGGGGGACCCGAAAACCCCAGCTGGCTGGGTTGCAGCATGATGGCTGCTTCCATTCGGATACTTCTGACATCTGGTTTTGCAATCAGGCGGCGAAGG
Organism: Procambarus clarkii; assembly: GCF_040958095.1. Classification (NCBI taxonomy): domain Eukaryota; kingdom Metazoa; phylum Arthropoda; class Malacostraca; order Decapoda; family Cambaridae; genus Procambarus; species Procambarus clarkii. The sequence goes on along the minus strand of NC_091168.1, from coordinate 28,286,604 downwards.
GTCTGATCCCTTCAGACCCTTCAATGGCCCTGATCTCTCCATCCTTCTTTTTCAGGGTACATTGGGATGCACCAAAGAAAAACGGTTTGATTTCATCAGGTATTAACCCGACGAGGCAGTTAACAAACGTTGTGATGTCTGCCAGGAGCGTTACTGCAGCTGGGCCAAGAACAGGGTTCACCATTTCCTTGACATGTTGAGGTCTGACCCCTGTGTAGCCTCCTGAGGAGCCCGGAGGAAATGAAACAATAGCCCTATAAACCTCTGACTCTCCTCAGGTTCCTGGTTGGGGGAGACCCTGACCTGTGAGGGAGGTCCCCCTACTGCTCTGAGGGAGGGTTTTTCTCTCAGTATTTCAGCTGTGGTTTTTCATCTCTGAGTCAAATTTTGTCCTCATTTGTGATCAACCTGAGTGTCAACACTGTATTGCCTTCGTCAATTTTCTTGCTGACTTGGGTACCTAATTTCCTGTTGTTGCTGGGGGGTCTTCCTTGGTCTGCCTCGGCAGTGTTTGGGGAGGCAGACTAGGTTGTCATCCCTAGGAAAATCCCTAATTGCTTTCTTGACAGATGAGACCAGTGTCTTGCCTCCTCTGTCTCGTAAACCTAAACATGAGTTGTCAAAAAGTAGCAAATTGTGCCAGGCTTTGATGGTATCTGGTTCATCAAGGGGTATTGGACCTTCTGTTGACTTTTCTGATGAGGTCTGTGTATTTCTCGGCAGCAAATGGGGCGAGATGCCTTTGGGATGTATGCACCAAATTGTGCTTGCGGGGGTTGAGCTCTGGCTCTTTGGACCAGCCTCTGAACTTTCAATCAACTGATGTACAGATTCCTGAGCCTTCTGGGCTCTATCATATCTACATTTGAAACTGTGTGTATGGAGTCAGCCTCCACCACATCACTGCCTAATGCATTCCATCTGTTAACTACTCTGACACTGAAAGTCAGAAGGATGGATGAAGGATCATCCATCCTTCTGAAGATGTATTAATAAATACGAAAGTACTTAAGGAAATTCCTGTTTCAATTATTCCTTCGTGGCCTGACACTGTCATATTTTTCATCAGGTGTTAATTTTCGTGATTTACACACACACATATATATATATATATATATATATATATATATATATATATATATATATATATATATATATATATATATATATATATATATATATATATATAATCCTCATCCACCTCCTTCAGGAACTTAAGTGCACATTTACCCCAGGCGCCCAGAGTCTCAGAGCCTATCGGCAGGAACCTGTAACAACGTTCTAAGTCCCTGTACTTATCAGTTTTCTGGGTCTCCCTGAAGATGGCCGCGCACAATATACACTTCAGTGGGAATATATATATATAATCACAAGGCGGAAGTGGGGAAGTAGAACACACACAGCACTTTAAGTTGATTATGGGAACCAAAACTCAACAGATGGGCGACCCCCAACACCAAACCTTTTTGGTAGAGTGAAATCCTCGGCCAGACATCTGTACTCTGAGGAATGTGAATAACAACTTATTTCAATTCAAATTTTGTTCGCTCCGGTAGTTTACTGTGACAGTTAATGCTTGGAGCCGTAAAAGACATCAAGAATTCTTTTCAGGATAGGCTATTAAAGTTGCCGCAAGCCTAATTTATATGAAGTCATGACTAGCCTACTGTACAAGATGAGCGTTAACGTTAAATTATATTTAGGTAGTGTGGGTATATTTAGGCAACTCAACAGTTTTATATACACATACGTATATAAACATATGTATGAACTTTTAAAATGATACAAAAAAAAATACAAAAAAGTTTCTCGTCGTGTGTGTGTGTATATGTATATATATATATATATATATATATATATATATATATATATATATATATATATATATATATATATACACACCCTTAGCATTCAAGATTATTCATGACACTCTCCACACTGGATTTGCCGTTCGCCTTGCCGCCCCCATCCTCACCGAACATAGGTACATCTGCAGAAGCGCGATGGCAGACCAATATGGTCGTCATGATCTGTATGTCGTAAATCACGGGGTAAGACTGCAAGACATGAAGTCAACGACATCATCAAGAGGAGCCTCGCCACTGCTCACTGCCCAGCACAAAGAGAACCACACCTATTCAGGCTCAACGAACCTCAGAAGCGCCCAGACCTTGCTTCATTGGAAGGATGGTAAGCAAGTGGTGTGGGACTACACATGCACTCCCACACTGGTCAAAGCCTATCTCCAACACAGAATAAGCCAAGGAGCTTCTTTCAGGGAAATTCAGAATGACATTAAATACAGAGGTCTGACACACTCTGACTCTTGAGAACATATATATGTTCAAATACGCACTAATCTAGTGTTTCTATATACCTGTAGACATGTATTAACATTTAGCCATACGCAGCCATTTCTAACCATTATACATCCATTATTATTTGTCCTATGTAAGGCCAGATGACTATTGCTGTACAAAGTGAGTTATCGCAGCCCGTCCTCACGAGCGTTCCTAACGTCAAGAAAGTATTGTACTAAAGTGTCCTTATCCTAACCTACCAGAGGCGGACCCACCAACGGAAAACGGGACGTTGTGTCAATCTGGCGAGTCTGATGACTTACTGTAAATATATAGCTCTTGAAATAACACTTTCTCTGTAACTAGCTGACATTGTAACTATAAGGTGTGAAGGATTGATGAAATTGTTTATGTAATAATCTAAGATGAGGTCTGATAAAGACCTTTTGTGCCCTCTGTAATGCTTTTGCGCTACCGCTCACAGGATGAGTATGGGGTGCACAATAAACTAGCCGCCTTCGTCGGCAACATTCAAAATCTGGCGAGTCGCTACCATTTTCTAGTACGACAATATTTTAGCCTTGAGTAAAGTATACATCAAAATGCCACGTGCTATTAGGAGGACGGGTTAATAGATAATTCAACCACCACACAAGTTAACTGGAGTGATTTTATCATGCTAACCAGCTTACTATCCTCTGATTTCCCCTCTCCAAGCCGCTGGCGTCTGCTCATCTAAAACGCCAACGTTAGTCAAGCCATTGACCAGAAGGAACCATCCCCAGCCCACATCTAACCTCATCCCCCACAGGTCGCATTCACCATATGGTCAGAACGTGTCCGGATTAAATTCGGAGAGCTTTACCCGTTAATGCTAAAGCCTGGCTGGTGTCACCCGCGACTAACTGCCATGGTTTGCAATATGGCCGCTGTAATGGCGGTAAGAATTGTTGCCAGACTGCCTTGGTTGGTCTGGCCTACGTAGACCTGTCTGTATAGAGATTAGCATCACATATGCGAACGGCTAAAACCATAACTCAACTACGGGCTCACCATAGCCCGTGCTACTAGGATCTTTTTGTTCCAGGTAGCGAATCTTTAACAACAACGGCTAAAACCATTTCTTCATTTCTTTATCAAAGAAAGCCTATCGTCACAGCCAGTCTGGCTGTATTATTTCAACCCTTCCAGCCAAATGTATTGTGCCTATATCTATTGTCTTTGAAATGTACAAAATACAGACTGTTGTACCCTTAAAAATATCAGTTTTGGACTACTTATGTATTAAATAAAGGGGCATAATTAAAGCCAAAACAACCTTAACATAAACCTAACCTGTTCTAGGCCTAAATAATTAATCCTAGGCCTTACATACGCAATCTTAGGCTTAATTTAATACATTTGTTATATACAAAGACTAATAAAAGTTAGGCATTGTTGTTGTTGTCTACGGTCCTTCCACGTAATTATACTAAACTTTGATAATTTTTCGACAGCATCAGCACATATTTTGCATATCCCATCCTCAGTCGTTTTCTGGAGGAAAGGTTGTAATATTCAATATATGTATAATATGTACACACACATTTAAATAGAATTGTTGTATTATAGAAAATATAATTAAGAAATCAATGCAGAAAATGGAAGACTAGGCTCTCTCTTCCCTCGAGCCAATATCTAGGCCACTAGGCTCCCACGAACAGTTCCTGCGTACAAGACTTGCTCTAATATTGACTTGCACATCATGATTTTTTTGTTTATATTATTCTCAATTTCAGTACATTGGCCACACTTATTGTTGTCCCTAATGCCCAACATCAACACCCTATCATAAGTAGGGAGGGTCTGCTGAATACACCGATACAATAATTCCCGTTATTTTGGAGCAAATACATTTTCACTTGTATTGTCCATATTACTCGCCAGTTCAAAAGTGGGTATGTCTCCTCTACTCTAGGAACTATATTTGGGAGCAAAGAATTTTGGCTTCCTGTATGTATCGGGTGTCGGGCTGCGGGTTACATTCCGATACCAAAGATAAAACTGCATGAAAAACCCGCCATGACGGTAAAGAGAAAATTTATAAATATATACATAGAGCATTATTATCTGGTAAGCAACTTCACGGAGTAGAGTCTGGCTACCTTACATGGCGGTCACCTTGCGTAGTTTCCGGGGATCAAGGGCCCCAGCGGCCCGGTCTCTGACCAGCTGGCTTCCCTGGTCAGAGACTAGGGAGACCTTAATAGTAGCCTTACTATTAAAGCTTACACACACACACACACACACACACACACACACACACACACACACACACACACACACGCATTAGGAAGTGATGTGGTGGAGGCTGACTCCATACACAGCTTCAAGTGTAGATATGATAAGAGCCCAATAGGCTCAGGAACCAGTACACCTGTTGATTGACAGTTGAGAGGCGGGACCAAAGAGCCAGAGCTCAACCCCCCGCAAGCACAACTAGGTGAATACAACTAGGTGAGTACACGTAATGAAGCCTAACAGAGGGAGGGGGGGGAAGAAACGACGCCTTGAAGCAATATATCACTCTAAGAAAACACCTCCACGTGTGCCCTGGAAGACCACCACCAGGGAACAGGTCCCGCGTGGCGCGTGTCTCTCCTCAAGCACAACACAACAGTTATGACAACACACACGTGTGTAAGGCGAGGACACACAGGGTCTCTCTTAAAGCACTAACATGAGTCGCTCAACAGGCCACATATATATAAGCCAGGTGTATATAACCTAACACCCGCCCTTGTGTACTCACAGCCTGCCAGCACCATGGAGCTCTTTTTACCTAGATACATAAGCTTGAGTGTTTAGTCTTTTATTATGCACCCCCATACCGCTCCTGTGGGTGGTGGTGGACCCCATACCGCTCCTGTGGGCGGTGGTGGACCCCATACCCTTCCCGTGGGCGGTGGTGGACTCCATACCCATCCCGTGGGCGGTGGTGGACCCCATACCTATCCCGTGGGAGGTGGGGGGCCCCATACCCATCCCGTGGGCGGTGGTGAACCCCATACCCCTCCCGTGGGCGGTGGTGGACCCCATACCTATCCCGTGGGAGGTGGTGGGCCCCATACCCATCCCGTGGGAGGTGGTGGGCCCCATACCCATCCCGTGGGCGGTGGTGGACCCCATACCCATCCCGTGGGCGGTGGTGGACCCCATACCCATCCCGTGGGCGGTGATGGACCCCATACCCATCCCGTGGGCGGTGGTGGACCCCATACCCATCCCGTGGGCGGTGGTGGACCCCATACCGCTCCTGTGGGTGGTGGGGGACCCCATACCCCTCCTGTGGGCAGTGGTGGACCCCATACCCCTCCTGTGGGCGGTGGTGGAACCCCATACCCCTCCTGTGGGCGGTGGTGGAACCCCATACCCCTCCTGTGGGCGGTGGTGGAACCCCATACCCCTCCTGTGGGTGGTGGTGGACCCCATACCGCTCCTGTGGGCGGTGGTGGACCCCATACCCATCCCGTGGGCGGTGGTGGACCCCATACCCATCCCGTGGGCGGTGGTGGACCCCATACCCATCCCGTGGGCGGTGGTGGACCCCATACCCATCCCGTGGGCGGTGGTGAACCCCATACCCATCCCGTGGGCGGTGGTGAACCCCATACCCCTCCCGTGGGCGGTGGTGAACCCCATACCCATCCCGTGGGCGGTGGTGAACCCCATACCCATCCCGTGGGCGGTGGTGGACCCCATACCCATCCCGTGGGCGGTGGTGGACCCCATACCCATCCCGTGGGCGGTGGTGGACCCCATACCCATCCCGTGGGCGGTGGTGAACCCCATACCCCTCCCGTGGGCGGTGGTGGACTCCATACCCATCCCGTGGGCGGTGGTGAACCCCATACCCCTACCGTGGGCGGTGGTGGACCCCATACCCATCCCGTGGGCGGTGGTGGACCCCATACCCATCCCGTGGGCGGTGGTGGACCCCATACCCATCCCGTGGGCGGTGGTGGACCCCATACCCATCCCGTGGGCGGTGGTGGACCCCATACCCATCCCGTGGGCGGTGGTGGACCCCATACCCATCCCGTGGGCGGTGGTGGACCCCATACCCATCCCGTGGGCGGTGGTGGACCCCATACCCATCCCGTGGGCGGTGGTGGACCCCATACCCATCCCGTGGGCGGTGGTGGACCCCATACCCATCCCGTGGGCGGTGGTGGACCCCATACCTATCCCGTGGGCGGTGGTGGACCCCATACCCATCCCGTGGGCGGTGGTGGACCCCATACCCATCCCGTGGGCGGTGGTGGACCCCATACCCATCCCGTGGGCGGTGGTGGACCCCATACCCATCCCGTGGGCGGTGGTGGACCCCATACCCATCCCGTGGGTGGTGGTGGACCCCATACCGCTCCTGTGGGTGGTGGTGGACCCCATACCCATCCCGTGGGTGGTGGTGGACCCCATACCGCTCCTGTGGGTGGTGGTGGACCCCATACCCATCCCGTGGGCGGTGGTGGAAAGAGATATATAAAGAGGCACAACGGCTTCAGGAACTCAACCCCACAGTTGAGTTCCTTGTTACTAAGCAAGTAACAATCTTGTGAGGCTAGTTACACCATTTTTTTTTAATATACTCCAACCTTATCATGTATGTGTATAGATAAACTTACTCCAATACCGCAAAGGAAAGGTCCAATATATGTGGAAGGTGGAAGGTGTGGACGTGTATTAACAACCAAATTTTCGGATGTAAACTCCATAATATAACAAAGTACTATATACAATGTTCTGAAACATTTAACATTGTTCCAGAGCCTTGTATACAGCACCTTACGAAAGGATGAAGGTTACATCAGAAATTTTGTTTTAATTACTATTACATATATACTCGACCTGTCACACACCTTTTATATATATATATATATATATATATATATATATATATATATATATATATATATATATATATATATATATATATATATATATATATATATATATTGTCTTTAACAAGGCAGTTTACATCTATGGTGAGTCACTGGGCGGCAGCTTTACAGTCATGTGCAGGCTGTACCTACAGTCATGTGCAGGCTGCACCTACAGTCATGTGCAGGCTGCACCTAGTCATGTGCAGGCTGTACCTACAGTCATGTGCAGGCTGCACCTACAGTCATGTGCAGGCTGTACCTACAGTCATGTGCAGGCTGTACCTACAGTCATGTGCAGGCTGCACCTACAGTCATGTGCAGGCTGCCCCTACAGTCATGTGCAGGCTGCCCCTACAGTCATGTGCAGGCTGCACCTACAGCCATGTGCAGGCTGCACCTACAGTCATGTGCAGGCTGCACCTACAGTCATGTGCAGGCTGCACCTACAGTCATGTGCAGGCTGCACCTACAGCCATGTGCAGGCTGCACCTACAGTCACCAAACTTGGGATACTTGGCAAAGATTCCCAGCAGTACATCATTATGAATAAAGTACTTACACAAGTCTTTTAACACCACTGATGGAGTTATCTCTAAACTCAACGATTTTTTCACATTGGATTACATAGTGAGTCAAGGTATGTGTATATTTCCGCTGACAATGTTTACATTTAGTGAAGTCAAAATCAGCAGGTGGTGTAAACTTTCGGACACATTTCTAGCCGAGCCTAAGCAGTAAAGCTAGCCTAAGCCTAAGCTAGCAGCAGTAACGTCAAGAAGTCTGCTAACCCTATTGGATAATGATCCACAGACTTGTGGTTCTGTGACATAACTGGCGGGAATTTCATTTTGCCTCTAGTCTAGTATAATTCGTTGCAGCTCCCTATGTATTGTTGCACTCAGGCTGCTCAAATGCAGTCAATGATGGTAATCAAGTCCCTCTTCAAGAGCACATGTTTTTCCTAACTCTTTCGTGCATCTTTGGGAGCCCAGAGGTTTGTCACCAGACTCCAACATCGGCAGTTTTGGGCATTAATGAATCGAGGAGCACACTTAGGAAGACTACGACTCGGCGACACAGACGGAAGGTAAACAGCTAGATGAGTCGATGGACAGAACGCCAATCACTTACCAGAAGACCCGGGAACTGTACAACTAGGTGTGTATATACAGTATATATATATGTATATATATACACACACAAAACCCTTATAAAAAAATCGGGAAATACACCAATAACGCGAAAATTCAAGCTCCCCTCCCCCGAAAGAAAGGTTCCCTACTATGTCACAATTTAACCAAACAATAAACAATACGCTTCCCTCCCCTCTTGACCAGCTCTAGCGTAAACAGTCACATATATACAACACCACTACCTGTGACAAAGTTAATAAGCCATTCTACTCGAGATGAGTAAGAAAACTAACATTGAAACACTCATATATCTTAACCACCGTCCCCCCCCCTCCTCTTCCCCTCTGATGCAGCAAGGAATGCAAGATAATCTTTCCTAAGTCACCCACATTCGAGAGAACAGTATATACATTCCGCATAGAACTGATTGTGCTAGCAGGAGAACCTTGCACGCTTGCTTGCAAAGGGTCTGGAAGATACGAGGGGCGACCTTTACACATATTAAATAAAATATGAAATTCAAGGTTTTCAAATCGAATGGCATTCCCAAATTCCCCCGATGTAATCCGACACTACCTCATAAACAATTGCCAAATATACGAGAATCCAGATGCCAAACCGTCTGTATATGTTTAGAAGACAATACATGGCTCATCTACTGCAAATACCAACAACAGTCAAATGAAATACCAAAACACCTAACTTAACCCATCAAGGTTGTATCTAACTGTCTACATCAAAATAAATTAAAATTTACATTAGGGAAAATATCATATTTGCGCTTACACAACACGTTAAAATTGACGTATGTATAGGTGTATAGATTGAGCATCTGTTTCACTTTGCAGCAGGAACAATATAAGCGTAGCTAGGCTGTCAGGGAGGTACTAATTCTAGAGTAGCCTACAACTGAACATGCTTGTTTGCATGCGAGGTGCTTGCGAGCGCGCGCGAACACCATCCTTACACATACCAGCCAGAGCGAAGCAAGGAATAAAAGGAAGCAAAGGAAAAAAAAGAAAGCAAGGAATAAAAGAAATCATGCAGCTGACTGTGGCAAGGAAACTGGATATTCCACGGTGTGGTCACGCTTCGGTAAACTGGATACCACTCTAAGACAAGCACACTAATGCCAACAAACACATGGTTGTGGCTTAGGTGATAGCCGGCAAATAAACATGATTTTTCGTGCATGATTTTGGTCATGATATTAAACAAACTTGACTATCTCACAACTAACAAGCATGAGCTCAACACAAGCGTCTGGACTAGGCTCTTGAAATAGAATCTACTGCACTCTCTTATAAAGAAAACAATTAGCCTTGCATGAAGCACACACTAGGCTAATGCAAAAATATGTAAAACTAATAAATAACTTATAACTAAAGCTCCAACTAGTAAAGTCATTTGACTCCAAAGTGTGTCTACTAGGACCTTAAGAAAAGGTGATCCTATGTAATATGAACCATAAATCAAGATGATCCAGTCTGTGGAGAAGACATTACCATTACTTATGGGATCCAATGCAATGACTGGACGCAAACACAAAAATATACTTGTGAGTCCATTAGACAGACATGATATACCCCCCTTGTCCAGCGAGTACAAACGCGACACACCACTCCATCAGGGCCACGCGGGGCATAATAGGCTATATATGCACTTCTCTTCAGAGCGCGGCGACCGAGAGAGAATGCTAAGCGTCGCGGGGCCGTCTAGAAGGTCTGCACCAGCACCAGTGTCCGTGTTTGGGGGGATGTGATCTAGTGACAATGGGGGGTGATGAAGTAATATTATAGGGACCTGGAAATATTATGGGGGAGATCTAGTAATACTTGTCGGGGCGTGAGTCAAGTCATATTTGGGTGAGTGTACGGACCTATTCTTTCTTTTGTGTATTAAAATACTGCCGGAGGGAATTACGTCACACTTTCCAACATTACATTACCGAGTCTCGTAGTACAGTTGGCTTCGTTCTCGGCTCACAATCGGGGATCTCGGGTGTGATACCAGAAATGGTTGGGGCATGATTCCTTTCACCTAATGGCGCCGTTCACATAGCAGTAAACAGGTACCTGGGAGTTTGGCAACAGTTGTGGGTGGCATCCTGGGGAGGGTCAATAGTTCCTCCTTGAGGGGGGGGGGGGAAGACATGGATACAAGCCTACGGTATATACACATGCTTCGTGTTCCAGAAAAAATTATTTGAATGTACATTTATTAGACAATTTCAACCTGCAAGTATGAGGGGGAGGCTGAAACTCTTTGCAATTGGTTGTCCACTCTTGTATTCTTGTGCATAACATCAAAACACATGCAAAGTTTGCAAGTGTTGACCAGCTGATTAGGCTACACCTTCCCGTTTGGCAAATCCTCCTGCGAGAGGAGGAATTTAAGTATTGCATAGGTAACTATAGCTCTGTGACACACACATTTTATCTATAAACACAAAATGATCGCTTGTATTCATGACAGCCGAGTCATGATGCCTGTAAGAGGTGGTTTAGTGACGTCGCTTTCAGTGGTTGCCTGGAGACATCAATACAGATAGTGATTAACGTACATGTCATTCACAGATGTCTGTGTTAAATGCCTTACAATCAACTGGCATCGACGTTTAGTTTATTTGAGCCTGTGTCAACAACGGTGATAAGTAATATATTTTATCTAGTACACAGTACTTACCCCCAAACATTTTTTTGTGACTCCCGCCATATTTTCTAAAGCTCAAAGGTCTTACGACCCCACGACCACAGTTTTGTTAATTGAAAAGTGTCTAATTAGATCCTCACGACTTCCTAATTTTCGATGCTTCAGATACACTCGGAATTTATGTTTCACGACTTAACTACCCCCCCCCCCAAAAAAAAAAAACATTTTGGCAACCCACATGAACCATTTGGTGGTTTCCAATGGCATCAATATTTCCAACAGCGACATCAATGTCTATAGAATATCGTGCATATCATGCCTAATCACTACGGTTCGACTTGATCATTATTAATATGAAGTTCTTGGTTAAAAATGCGTCAATATATATATATATATTTTTTTGTCGTGACATCATTATTTGCGTCGTCATTCACTATCTATGTTACCAATATCTGCGCAAACATCAATGTTTATTATACCCATTTCCCTCAGATATCAAAATATGGGAATGTTACTGACATCAATATCGGACATCAGTATATACAGTCTGCAACAATACTTCAAACTATGCAACAGGAGGAGCACCACACAGCAATCGGTACCACATGTTGTAAAAGGATGAAAAATTGGGAATATGTGGTATATAAGTTGTAAACTGGAACAAGGATTAGATTGGAAATGTAAACATGCGTACTAGGTTGTGAACAGGTGTACGAGGCTAACTGAACCATGTGATACAAGGTTTTAAAATTGGTTATCGTGGAGAGAGATTACCATATTGCAAAGCATGCCATCAACGACGTTCATTCAGATTATGGCAACGACGTTCATTCAGATTATGGCAACGACATTCATTCAGATTATGGCAACGACGTTCATTCAGATTATGGCAACGACGTTCATTCAGATTAAGGCAACGACGTTCATTCAGATTATGGCAACGACGTTCATTCAGATTATGGCAACGACGTTCATTCAGATTATGGCAACGACGTTCATTCAGATTATGGCAACGACATTCATTCAGATTATGGCAACGACATTCATTCAGATTATGGCAACGACATTCATTCAGATTATGGCAACGACATTCATTCAGATTATGGCAACGACATTCATTCAGATTATGGCAACGACATTCATTCAGATTATGGCAACGACATTCATTCAGATTATAGCAACGGCATTCATTCAGATTATGGCAACGACATTCATTCAGATTATGACAACGACTCATTCAGATTATGGCAACGACATTCATTCAGATTATGGCAACGACATTCATTCAGATTATGGCAACGACATTCATTCAGATTATGACAACGACATTCATTCAGATTATGACAACGACATTCATTCAGATTATGGCAACGACATTCATTCAGATTATGGCAACGACATTCATACAGATTATGGCAACGACATTCATACAGATTATGGCAACGACATTCATACAGATTATGGCAACGACATTCATTCAGATTATGGCAACGACATTCATACAGATTATGGCAACGACATTCATTCAGATTATGGCAGAGTGAAACACTGCACTCTGGTAGTCATATGAGAATATCCTACCAACGAATTTTTTTATGATTATTCCATTTGATAATTTTGATGTGTTTAGCTAGACTAGCATTGTTTAGAACTATAAGTAACCCATCATAATGGTCAGTAAAGCATCTCTGCAACATACTAAATGTTATAGATGAATTTTTGCCAGAAACGTTTAATATTAAAACCAAATTATGAATAAAATGTTAATGGAATTATATTTATATGATTTTTTTAAAGTAAATATATATAACACAAGCATATAACGTGTAGTCGATATTAAATCATATAAAATTTACACCTACAATGTATAAACAAACATTTTAAATGGTATTTTAAATTACAAAAATAAAATATGTACTCACATCTAAAGTCCCTCAAATCCTGCTACGTTCCACGTATGTGCACGACTAGTTATTCCAGTATAAAATGCTAAAGCAAACAAAATAAAATATAACAGAAAAACCAACAAATAAAAAAAAATAAAAGTTTCAGTCAAAGAGCAATGAGGACAGGATTTTTCATAGTGCTCCTCCCACTAAGGTCCAGACTACACTGACGCCAGAGTTTGATTGCCGTACGACACTCCCGGTCCTACCCGGGGTCCGCCCCCCCCACCGCGCTTAACTGCCACGCGTATGACACAACACCGCCGGCCCTTTAAAAGCCTCGCGACCCCTGGCCATTCATACCAACAACACCTGTCTTATGTAGTAGTGCTTTACGGCGCTACTTTGCTCTCAATGTACGTGCGGACTGTTTACTGTCAAGAGATTTGACAACTTAGCCTCGAGGGTATTTGGAATCAAACCTTAAGAGTATTGTTACACGTTTATATATATATATATATATATATATATATATATATATATATATATATATATATATATATATATATATATATATATATATATATATATATATATATATATATGTCGTACCTAGTAGCCAGAACGCACTTCTCAGCCTACTATGCAAGACCCAATTTACCTAATAAGCCAAGTTTTCATGAATTAATGTTTTTTCGACTACCTAACCTACCTAATCTAACCTAACCTAACTTTTTCGGCTACCTAACCTAACCTACAAAGATAGGTTAGGTTAGGTAGGGTTGGTTAGGTTCGGTCATATATCTACGTTAATTTTAACTCCAATAAAAAAAAATTGACCTCATACATAACGAAATGGGTAGCTTTATCATTTCATAAGAAAAAAATTAGAGAAAATATATTAATTCAGGAAAACTTGGCTTATTAGGCAAATTGCGCCTTGCATAGTAGGCTGAGAAGTGCGTTCTGGCTACTAGGTACGACATATATATATATATACACACACACCCCAAGAGTTTTTCAGTTGCATATAGTCCTGGGGACCATTCAGGCTTGTTCACATATTTTATATATATATATATATATATATATATATATATATATATATATATATATATATATATATATATATATATATATATATATATATATATGCTGTTGAATATGACCGAAAGGGTAAGATTAATAAGTCTAACACAAAACTTCTCAATATTTCTTACGTTTTTCTTCACTGTCGAGGGTAATTGAAAAATTAACTCTCAAAAATTCATTTTTTACATTTTTATTTTTGGTCTGACGCCGTGACCCCACTCTATAACTATATACATGATGCTACAAAATCCCCATCTTGTAGCAATGCCCCTTAATCATAGGATTATAATTACCATTGAATACACAAGCGTAGGAGTGTTTTAACCGGTGGTTCCTATATAGTCTTGGCTGCTCCCATACACAGACCTGCTTCAGAAGCCACACCTGGAGTCCACTAGCTTCCACCACGTCTTAAACACATGCCACTGTGTGTCTGTCAATCTGTACACCAGTTGATTGACAGTTGAGAGGCGGGGACCAAAGAGCCAGAGCTCAACCCTCGCAAGCACAACTAGGTTATCTTGAGATAATTTCGGGGCTTTAGTGTCCCAGCGGCCCGGTCCTCGACCAGGCCTCCACCCCCAGGAAGCAGCCCGTGACAGCTGATTAACACCCAGGTACCTATTTTACTGCTACGTAACAGGGGGTATAGGGTGAAAGAAACTCTGCCCATTGTTTCTCGCCGGCGCCCGGGATCGAACCCGGGATCACAGGATCACAAGTCCAGCGTGCTGTCCGCTCGGCCGACCGGCTCCCAATAGGTGAGTACAACTTTCTTTGAACAAAGTGAGGTTAATATTTCCATTATACCATCGATATCTTTTGGGTGCAAAGGTAAATATGGGTGAAGGAACGTGTGTGTGTGTATTTTGACATTTTCGTTCCTGTAGGATCGAGGTTTCAACTCTTGGATAAACAACTCTCAAGCCCTTGTCGGTTGTCTATTTCCATTACCTTGCACTTGCTGATGTTGAACTCCAGTAGCCCTTTCTCGGACCAACTCTGCAACTTAAGTCTTCCTGGAGAATCTTGCAATCCCCATCTGTGTGTAAGAGAGAGAGAGAGAGAGAGAGAGAGAGAGAGAGAGAGAGAGAGAGAGAGAGAGAAATTGCATTTTTTGCTTACCTACTTATGTCTATGGATAGACCTATGCAGTTCAGGAGCCCTGCCCTATAACTAACGTATCTAGAGCATCTATACACCATCTATACATATTGCAGCACCGTATCATACACGTTCTTGAAGCTGGGGACGGTGGAGGCTTCCACCACCTTCAAGATCACTCACCCCCCCCCCTACCTTTGCCTTGAGGAGGTCACCTTGAGGTGATTCCGGGGCTCAGTGATCCCGCGGCCCGGTCGTCGACCAGGCCTCCTCGTGTACTGGATTGGTCAACCAGGCTGTTGGACCCCTACAAATCAAACACCAGACCTTAGCCAGGTGATCTTAAGAGTGAGGAGCGTAGTCTTAGTGCTTGCAAAAGGGCCACATGTGTAAGGAATCATAAGTGACTCGATCCAACTGTGGCTTCAGAGTCACGGGTGGATTGGGGGGCGGGGGTCGAGTATGGGGGGGGATGGGTGGGCTGGCAGGTGGGGGGTGTGGGGGGAGGAGGGGATAGAGACAGGTGAAGGGGGGTCGAGATTGGGAAGGGGGGCGGGCAGGCGGAGGGGGGTGGGAGAGTGGCTCGACATGGGGGAGTAGGGGAGGAGGGGAGGGGGCGGGGTCAAAAGTAGGGAAGGCGTACAAGTATATAATCCCCAGATGAGATATATATATGTATATATGAACAGTTCATATATGTGTATATATGAACAACTCGATAAATAATAATATGTATGTATGAACAACTCGATAAATAATAATATTGAAATAAAGAGCCTTAAACAGAATAACATGTGTGGAAGCATCGGAGTGTGTATATATGAATGCTACACAGTATGCATCTACTTACATCCATATATGGTGAAACACACGTGAAGAACCTCTCACACACTCACAGCTCCCTGACAAGAGGGAGCCAGCTTAGCTTAGCTGCCAACACCCACACATCGTGTCAGCAAGGCGGACAGCCCGCCTGCTTTCATACCTCTCACTGTATTTCCCACTTCTATACTTCCCTTCACCTATGCCTCTCCTTTCTCTTTACTCCCCCCCCCCCAAAAAAAAAAAAATACGGAAAGTGGGGGGTGGGGGTCGAGGGTAGGGAGTGGGGGAGGTAGAGTGGGTGGCAGGTGGGGGTGGTTGAGGGGGGGGGGGGAGGGTGTCGAGGGTAAAAGGAGAGGGGGGGGGGACAGGTCAGCTTATTAATATGGTAATATTGACCCATTAACTTTTAAATCCGCCTCCTGACTCCTGGCCCTCTCTCTCTCAGTCCTCCCTTCCAAGTCTCGCTAACTAGCTGTGTCTGTGTGTGTAATTACCTAAGAGTAATCACATAAGTGTACTTACAGGATGAGAGCTACGCTCGTGGTGTCCCGTCTTCCCAGTACTCTTTGTTGTATAACGCTTTGAAACTACTAACGGCTTTGGCTTCCACCACCTCATTTAACTTGTTCCAACCCTCTACCACTCTGTTTCCAAAAGAAAACTTTCTAATATTTTTTCGGCACCTTTGCTTTCTAAGCTTGAATCTATGACCTCTTGTTCTGGAAGCTGCTGGTGTCAGGAATTCCTCTGTGTCAACTTGGTCAAACTACCTCACTAAGAATAAGGCGAGTTAATGAGCGCACTTCCTTCACTTGAACAAGGCCTACCTGAACTTATTAATGAAGAACCTACCCTGCTGGTGGGTGACCTTAATGCCAGGCACCCTCATTTTGGTGCCAACTGTCATCAGCCCAATGCCAATGGACGGAAACTGTCACTCTTTGTCAGGGGAAGTGAAAACCTTAGAGTCCTGGGTGATGAACAGCCACCTCACCTCAGAGGAGGAAGATTAGACTATGTTCTCCTGCTGCATGCACAGGACACGGATGCCAGTACACACATTGTGCACAGTTTATGTAGTGAGCATTGGGCACTAATTACCACCGTCGACATGAGCAAGAGAAGGAAAGAGACAAATAAAATGAAAAGGTTATCACTCGGACCAGATATGAGTCCGCACTTCATAAACAGGATGAGTGACTGGTTCACGGCATACCAAATCCCAGAAGACATTAATACATTTGTTAATGGTTCTTAATAACTAAATTGAGCACTGTCTCAGAGTTCCGCGCCGTACACCTGGGCGCAGTAACACTCAGAAGAAGAAAATAAAATGGTATGAGAACGATTACATAAAGATGCTCAATGCAAATGTAAGAGCCATGAGTAGAGAGTACCGGAGACATCCCACTGACAGCATCCAAGAGCTGTTTAAAACTGTGTGTCAAGTAGCCAGGGAAGAGAAGATTAAAGAGCGGGAATGACAATGGCTTGACCTTACTAGCTCTATTGGACGGGAAACATCTGCAAGACAAGTGTGGGCAAAAATTCAGATAGCTAAGGGGGGCAGAGCCCGGCCTGCGGCTCACAAAGACCCCCAGGGTAAGGCTGAGGAACTAATTCACAAGTGGAGTGATGCAGCATCCTCCTCCTCCCTCCCTGCAGAAATCAGCAGGGAACAGCTCCTGCGACATGATGACAGAAGAATTAGGATAACAAGAGCACTGTCTAGTGATGACGAATATGGGGAACCAATCACAGGCCAGGAAGTAAGGGGGCGCTATGAAAAAGGGTAAAAGTACAGCACCTGGTGAAGATGGCGACACCTACGGCATACTCAATGCACTGTGTGAAGTGTCCGGGAATCCACTGCTCCACTTTTTTTACAAATAATTCCTTAATGAAGAGTTGCCCACACAATGGAAACATGCAATAACCGTTCCCATACCGAAGCCCAATGACCCTGGTAATTACAGACCTATCAGTCTCATGTCATGCACATGCAAAATGCTTGAAAGGATCATCCTAAAACGACTGTTGCACACAATAGGCAGGTTAGGGGAGGGGGTCAATGGATTTGTTAAAGGACGGAGCACAACAAATTGTATAGTTAATTACTTAGCTAATGACACAGCTAAGTACTCTGAATTTGTTGACATTTGTTGACAGGGGGTGGTGGGGTGTGGGGGATGGAGGGTACGGAGACAGGTGGGGGGGGGGGTCGAGATTGGGAAGAGGAAAGTGAGAGGGGGGGGGGGCTGGTAGGCGGAAGGGGAAGGGAGAGTGGCACGACAAGCGGGGGAGGGGGTCAAATGTAGGGAGGGAGTACGGAAAGTGGGGTTGACATCAAAGGAGCCTTCGACAAAGCACAGGGGATTGTGATCCTGGACGAGCTTGCATGCATGGGTGTCAAGGGGAGACTCATGAAATGGGTTGAAGATTACCTCACAGGGAGGAAGGCCAAGGTCTGCTTCAATGGAGCAGTCTCAAGAACAATGATTATGGAATTCGGTACCCCCCAAGGAGGGGGGGGGTCTTAAACCCTACACTATTCAATGTACTTATGAACGCCATTGCCAATATTGATTTTCCGGAAGGAACACAACAAGTGGGATATGCAGATGATGTTCTAATACAAGCTCCCACCTTGGGAAAAATTAAACAGTCCATTGAATTCCTTGGAAGGAAATGTATTGAGCTCGGTTTCACTCTCTCCACAAACAAGACAAAAGCATACTCTCATCACAAGAGGGGAGAAAATGAAGAACTACAAATTAATGGTGAAACACTTGAATGGGTTGGTCACTATCGGTACCTTGGCGTCACTGTCGGCTCTAACAAGGGGAAGAAAGAGGAGCTCAACCAACTCATAGGAACATGCAAAAGTTAACTCAGGGCACTGTTAGCCATGACCTGGAATGGGCATGGGGCCTCTATTGCCGTGCTTAAAATGATGTACACAGCCTATGTGCGCTCCGTCGTAGACTATGCCGCACCAGTTTTGTGCACCTACTCCCAAAGCGATATGAAAAGGATCGAAAGTATACAAAATGAAACCATGACAATCATTCTTGGAGTCCCAAGAACTGCCAAAACATTTAATCTACGAGAGGAGTTGTCCCTCCCCAGTGTTAAAAACAGACTTAGGGAACTGAATGCGAACTTTGCAATTAAGATAGCCAGAGATCACCATTACAATGATATTACCATGACAAAACTGAGTTCTGTGTTACTCACAGGAGGAAACAGGAGAAGCAAAAAATGGCATCACAGATCAGTCTGCTACCTGGAAGAACTTCACCTGCTTGAGCAAGCCCGTGAGCTCCTGCCTGTAGAGAGGTTACCTCCCTGGGAGGATGACTCGTGCAGGATTATCATCAACGAGATGACAACGAAAAAGTCCAACATGATACCACAAAAAATGAGGCACAAGTATCTCGAGGAAATTTACTAAAAAGCCGGAGATGAACTAGATCAAATCTACACTGACGGGTCATCTAACCCTGTCAATGGCGAGGGTGGTGCAGCATACACTTTAATTTGGAATAATGTCTTTCAATACAGAAATGAAGTAAAAGCCCGTATTGAGAACTATGCCTCTTCAACGCAAGCAGAGTTAACTGCCATTGTTATGGCGTTAAGATTCCTTGAACGAAACACTAATAGTGCAGTGATTTGCACTGATTCAAAAGCAGCACTGCAAAGCCTAAGTAAAATTCGGGCAGAAAATCTTGCGATAGTCGCTGAAGTCAAGAGAGCTGTGAAGGTACTAACTAATCAGGGAAGAGTCGTCAAGTTTCTGTGGATCCCCTCCCATGTTGGAATATGTGGGAATGAACGAGCAGATGTGCTGGCTGCTGAAGGCGCTGAAGGAGACCATATTGAATACTTCATACCCATAGACTCTACTACAAATTAGAGGTATTGTCAGGCAACATCACCTGACAAGGTAACTGAGGAAAGGAGGATAGAAGCACACATCAGTGAATCTGTACGATGGTACAACATGGTTGCAACTGGCAACCTCAATCATTATGGACGAAGAGGAGGTGGCCGCGGGAGAGAATCAGTAATAGCGAGAATCCGTCTTGGATACAAATATCCATGGAGATTCGGAATGGAAACAACAGTTGAGCAGATTTGCAGAATCTGTGATGAGAGTGACGGACACCGCCTTGACCACTATTTGAAAGAGTGTGAACACCTGAGAGACATTAGAAATATGTGTAGAATAATAAACCCCACATTGTTTGGGTTAAGAAAATATTATTTGTCAGATATAGATACTGTTCTCAAAAGATTTCCCCATTTTGCACCCACAAGATAACGTAAGATCTTAAAGGTTGACAAATGTTAATCTTCTTGTTTGAGAAGCTGTTCACTTGAGACCTACCTTACCTTGAGGTTACCTTGAGGTGTTTTCGGGGTTTAGCGTCCCCGCGGCCCGTTCGTCGACCAGGCCTCCTCGTTGCTGGACTGGTTAACCAGGCTGTTGGAAGCGGTTGCTCGCATCCTGACATATGAGTCACAGCCTGGTTGATCAGGTATCCTTTGGAGGTGCTTATCAAGTTCTCTCTTGAACACTGTGAGGGGTCGGCCAGTTATGCCGCTTATGTGTAGTGGAAGCGTGTTGAACAGTCTCGGGCCTCTGATGTTGATAGAGTTCTCTCTCAGAGTACCTGTTGCACCTCTGCTCTTCAACGGGGGTATTCTGCACATCCTGCTATGTCTTCTGGTCTCATGTGCTGTTATTTCTGTGTGCAGGTTTGGGACCAGCCCCTCTAATATTTTTCACGTGTAAATTATTATGTATCTCTCCTGCCAGCGCTCAAGAAAATACAGATTTAGGCTCTTTAGTCGGTCCCAATAGTTTAGATGTTTTACTGAGTGGATTCTAGCAGTAAAGGATCTCTGCACGCTCTCCAGGTCAACAATTTCTCCAGCTTTGACAGGGGCTGTCATTGTGCAGCAGTACTCCACTCTAGAGAGCACTAACGTCTTGAAGAGTATCATCATTGGTATAGCATCTCTTGTGGGAACCGACCTGTGAGATTTATATTTATTTAATTTATATGAATTTATATTTACGTTAATTTATATACTTCGATAGCAATTTGTATAATGATAAGTGGACTGTATTTCTGCAATAATCTCTTAATCTCACAAATCGATCCTCTACACATTAGGGGGGGTTTATTAGTTTATATATATGCAGCCAATCAAACTACAGAAATAACTACATACATTGAAAAGGTTCCTTATCTTATAGTACAGCAGGTTAGTCCACCAGGTATAACTAGGGTGTAGACACCAAATTATCCTCTTTGAGGCAGCTTCCATATCACCCAGTAACTGGTGCACAAATCTTGCTTCCTCGTCTTGACCTGTCAAAAGTGCGCTAGCTGTGAAGCCAGAATCCTATATATGACAAGTATTTCAGAGAAAACTGTACATGGAACATTAAAGACCTGGCTTAATTACCTTTAGTATGAGGCGATTTCGCGTTCTAACCGGATAACCCTACCCAATGACATTAATGGCCACTAATGATAGATAATGGGTTTCGGAAAGAACACTTAACTTGATATGTAGACAGCGTGTTGAAAAATGGTACACCTTTGGTTTCCATAACACTACGTCCAAGTAAATTTAACAGGAGCCGAATTTGCTCCCGTGTAAGCCTCTGGTCTAGTACAAACAATGGCTGTTTAACACTCCATACTATTGACGTTACTGGCCGACATTGTCCAGAATGATAGGAGCCGAATTTGCTCCACACGTCTCGGAGGTGACACAACAATGGCTCCCTCCTTCCTCCCTGACGCCTGGCCTACTTTGTCCAGATTTCAGAAAGTGATAGAAGGGTCACATTTACTCTACTTTAATATTGATAATTAAGTTAATTTATATAAGATGTTTTTATGATGGTAAAGTCCAAAGACTAATGTATTTAAGAATAATTCCCAGCAGAATAGCTGGTGAATTATAATGGTATGTGGTGATGATATCCCGTTTTCTTTAGATGGTAATTCCACTACAAGTTACGTTTTCTATGGGTAACTTGTTGGTAATACAGCTATTATCTGTATGATTATTAAATGGTGTCGGATTTTCCGACATCTCTAGTGTGAAAGGTTCTTGTAATCCAACCTGTCATTTTTCTTGTAGTTGTGACGGCTACTTTATTGTGTTCTTTAAAGGTAAGGTCTTCTGACATGAGTACACCCAAATCCTTAATATTGCTTTTTCGTTCTATGTTATGATTTGACTGCGTTTTGTATTTGGTTTCCGTTTTTATATTTTCATGTCATTCATTATATATATTTCACTTTATATTTGAGACAGTTAAGCAAGTAAGTATGAAGCGAGACCGTGGCTCTACCGTCCAACTTCACCTGTCCTAACTGCCCCGAATAATATTAACCCACGTTTATCAAGTACTTTTAAGAGTTTACAGCCTTGGTAAACCTCATCTACCTAACTGGAACTCATTTCAGTTGACTACATCCCAACATAGGCTTCATTTAGCCTCGTATGACTAATTTAGTCTAAGTATATCTAGTTTAATCAACAAATTATGACCTAATACCTCTCTAGTTTATAATACTAGTCTATTAGGTACACTATACAACCCTTTCTAGTCACACATGACCACCATCTTAATTTAGCTAAACAAATCCAATCGACTCACTTACCCAACATAGCCTTGTGTCGACCTATCCTACCCAACATAGCCTTGTGTCGACCTATCCTACCCAACATAGCCTTGTGTCGACCTATCCTACCCAACATAGCCTTGTGTCGACCTATCCTACCCAACATAGCCTTGTGTCGACCTATCCTACCCAACATAGCCTCGTGTCGACCTTACCTACCCAACATAGCCTCGTGTCGACCTAACCTACCCAACATAGCCTTGTGTCGACCTTACCTACCCAACATAGCCTCGTGTCGACCTAACCTACCCAACATAGCCTCGTGTCGACCTAACCTACCCAACATAGCCTTGTGTCGACCTAACCTACCCAACATAGCCTCGTTACAATGTGCCTTTGAACCATATATCGTATTTTTATTGAATTATTAAAATTAAACTGAAAAATTCGTTTAAAAATAATAAAAAAATAACAAATCAAAATATTGCCCCAAAGTCGATGATTTCATTTCAAATAACAAAACGGGATTTCGGCTCATTTTGTCATTAAAATAAATAAACAATTTATTTTTCAAATACATGAAAAAAAATTATTTTCATAAGAGTTAGCTATAACTTTGTTGAGTTTCCGCGTATTGTAATGAAAATATATGCGTAAAACGGGTCCCATTTGGCCTGTAACGTCCAACTGTGTAATTAAAACAGGCTATTCACTTCGGGCCAACACCAATAGCTTAGTGAGACCATCCAGCTTAGCCTACCCAGTGTATATGTGCCGTCGAGAAGCTAGGATATATATATATATATATATATTACATTTTCAAAGACTTTACACATACACAACTGAATAGAACTTACATATCTCCGATTTGTTTATATCTACATTTGAGTGAGGTGGATGGGGTGAGGTGGTATTTAATAGGGTATTAATTTCATCAACACAAGACAGAACACGAAACAATGGGTATTGAAATGGAAGTGATTGTAGAAAGCCTATTGGTCCATATTTCTTGATGCTTCTATATTGGAGCGGAGTCTTGAGGTGGGTAGAATATAGTTGTGCATTAATTGGCTGTTGATTGCTGGTGTTGACTTCTTAATGTGTAGTGCCTCGCAAACGTCAAGCCGTCTGCTATCGCTGTATCTATCGATGATTTCTGTGTAGTTTACTAGGATTTCTCTGGCGATGGTTTGGTTGTGGGAAGAGATTATATGTTCCTTAATGGAGCCCTGTTGCTTATGCATCGTTAAACGCCTAGAAAGAGATGTTGTTGTCTTGCCTATATACTGTTTTTTTTGGAGCTTACAGTCCCCAAGAGGGCATTTGAAGGCATAGACGACGTTGGTCTCTTTTAAAGCGTTTTGCTTTGTGTCTGGAGAGTTTCTCATGAGTAGGTAGGCCGTTTTTCTGGTTTTATAGTAAATCGTCAGTTGTATCCTCTGATTTTTGTCTGTAGGGATAACGTTTCTATTAACAATATCTTTCAGGACGCTTTCCTCCGTTTTATGAGCTGTGGAAAAGAAGTTCCTGTAAAATAGTCTAATAGGGGGTATAGGTGTTGTGTTAGTTGTCTCTTCAGAGGTTGCATGGCGTTTCACTTTCCTTCTTATGATGTCTTCGACGAAACCATTGGAGAAGCCGTTGTTGACTAGGACCTGCCGTACCCTACAGAGTTCTTCGTCGACTTGCTTCCATCCTGAGCTGTGGCTGAGAGCACGGTCGACATATGCGTTAACAACACTCCTCTTGTACCTGTCTGGGCAGTCGCTGTTGGCATTTAGGCACATTCCTATGTTCGTTTCCTTAGTGTAGACTGCAGTGTGGAAACCTCCGCTCTTTTCCATGCCTCTTACATCTAGAAAGGGCAGCTTCCCATCCTTTTCCATCTCGTAAGTGAAACGCAGCACGGAACTCTGCTCAAATGCCTCTTTCAGCTCCTGCAGATGTCTGACATCAGGTACCTGTGTAAAAATGTCGTCAACATACCTGCAGTATATGGCCGGTTTCAAGTTCATGTCGACTAAGACTTTTTGCTCGATGGTACCCATGTAGAAGTTTGCAAACAGGACACCTAGGGGAGAACCCATGGCAACCCCATCTACTTGCTTATACATGTGCCCATCCGGGCTCAAGAAGGGTGAAGTCTCCAAAGGAATTTGTTGACTTACTGCGGGGCACACGGGCCACAGGGATAAGAGCCTCGTTGGACGTAGAATTACTGTTCACCAACGTACCTGTGGACGAGACAATCGGGATGATAGCCGACAGAGTGTATCGTGATCCAGCCTGTACTCCTCTTGACATACCAGAATATATTCTAAGGAAACTACTCCAAGCTTGTACTAAAGAGGCACCCTTCTTGAGCCCGGATGGGCACATGTATAAGCAAGTAGATGGGGTCGCCATGGGTTCTCCCCTAGGTGTCCTGTTTGCAAACTTCTACATGGGTACCATCGAGCAAAAAGTCTTAGTCGACATGAACTTGAAACCGGCCATATACTGCAGGTATGTTGACGACATTTTTACACAGGTACCTGATGTCAGACATCTGCAGGAGCTGAAAGAGGCATTTGAGCAGAGTTCCGTGCTGCGTTTCACTTACGAGATGGAAAAGGATGGGAAGCTGCCCTCTATATATATATATATATATATATATATATATATATATATATATATATATATATATATATATATATATATATATATATATGTCGTACCTAGTAGCCAGAATGCACTTCTGAGCCTACTATGCAAGGCCCGATTTGCCTAATAAGCCAAGTTTTCATGAATTAATTATTTTTTGACTACCTAACCTACCTAACCTAACCTAACTTTTTCGGCTACGTAACCTAACCTAACCTATAAAGATAGGTTAGGTTAGGTTAGGTAGGGTTGGTTAGATTCGGTCATATATCTACGTTAATTTTAACTCCAATAAAAAAAAATTGACCTCATACATAATGAAATGGGTCGCTTTATCATTTCATAAGTAAAAAAATAGGGAAAATATATTAATTCAGGAAAACTTGGCTTATTAGGCAAATCGGGCCTTGCATAGTAGGCTGATAAGTGAGTTCTGGCTACTAGGTACGACATATATATATATATATATATATATATATATATATATATATATATATATATATATATATATATATATATATATATATATATATATATATATATATATGTGTGTATATCACGAAAATAAACACGTGATTAAGAATGTGACAATGTCAGACCACGGAGGAAAAATGAAACAGGAAATTTCCTTAAGTACTTTCGTATATTAAATACATCTTCAGAAGGTGTATTTAATATATGTGTTAAGGTGTATTTAACACCTTCTGAAGATGTATTTAATATACGAAAGTACTTAAGGAAATTTCCTGTTTCATTTTTCCTCCGTGGTCTGACATTGTCATATATATATATATATATATATATATATATATATATATATATATATATATATATATATATATATATATATATATATATTTATATATATATATATATAATATATATATATATTTATATATATATATATATATAATATATATATATATATATATATATATATATATATATATATATATATATATATATATATATATATATATATATATATATATATATATATATATATATATATATATATATATATTTATATATATATATATATAATATATATATATATATTTATATATATATATATATATAATATATATATATATATATATATATATATATATATATATATATATATATATATATATATATATATATATATATATATATATATATATATATATATATTCCGTTCTCTGTGTCGCTTCGTTTCGACACATTTTCCATTTTCTTTCCTTTCGAGAATGTCATTTCACATTTTCTGTATTACAAACACATTTTTCCTTTTCCTTTCCATTTGCATATTTAACGGAGCTAATTACCGCTGACTGCACTCTCAATTTCGAACGCTTTGATTGGCGCATTTCCAAACACGTTCTTCTCGAGCAATCCGAACACATTCTGCCTGTTCGAATTAGTTTTTACAATACGCCCTTGTGATCCTTTAGGCTTATATCAAGATCACTTTAAGCTCGAACTACTGACCCTTACCTAGGATGCCTATATTTACAGCTGGGTGAACGGCGGCATTAGGTGAACGAAAACGTGCCCAACCATTTCTCTTCCACCCTGAGGATCGAACCCGGTATCCTCGAGTGTGAGTCGAGAGCGTAGACTACTAAACTACTGGACCCTATATCAGTAAGTTATACAGTTTCTTTCTTTAAGTAATATCTTGTATAGAGCCTCTGAGAGGCTCTTCACTTGGGTAGGTTCTCAATGAGTCCCTTAGGCGCTCTATTTTTCAAATACGTGCTCTCTCTGTCCTTTATAGGTGCTCTATATGTTCTTATAAGGAGCTTTACCTTAGTGATAGGTGTCTTATATGTCCGTTTTGATGCTCTGTTTATCCGTAGGTCCCTGTATCTGTCCGTAGGTCCTGTATCTGTCCGTAGGTCCTGTATCTGTCCGTAGGTCCTGTATCTGTCCGTAGGTCCTGTATCTGTCCGTAGGTCCTGTATCTGTCCGTAGGTCCTGTATCTGTCCGTAGGTCCTGTATCTGTACGTAGGTCCTGTATCTGTCCGTAGGTCCTGTATCTGTCCGTAGGTCCTGTATCTGTCCGTAGGTCCTGTATCTGTCCGTAGGTCCTGTATCTGTCCGTAGGTCCTGTATCTGTCCGTAGGTCCTGTATCTGTCCGTAGGTCCTGTATCTGTCCGTAGGTCCTGTATCTGTCCGTAGGTCCTGTATCTGTCCGTAGGTCCTGTATCTGTACGTAGGCAGTATATCTGTCCGTAGCCCCTGTATCTGTCCGTAGGCCCTGTATCTGTCCGTGGGCCCTGTATCTGTCCGTAGGCCCCTGTATCTGTCCGTAGGCCCTGTATCTGTCCGTAGGTCCTGTATCTGTCCGTAGGCCCCTGTATCTGTCCGTAGGCCCTGTATCTGTCCGTAGGTCCTGTATCTGTCCGTAGGCCCTGTATCTGTCCGTAGGCCCTGTATCTGTCCGTAGGTCCTGTATCTGTCCGTAGGTCTTGTATCTGTCCGTAGGTCCTGTATCTGTCCGTAGGTCCTGTATCTGTCCGTAGGTCCTGTATCTGTCCGTAGGTCCAGTATCTGTCCGTGGGCCCCGTATCTGCCCGTGGGCCCTGTATCTGTCCGTAGGCCCTGTATCTCTCCGTAGG
>NC_091168.1:28241280-28251280 GCF_040958095.1 Procambarus clarkii | reverse complement strand
TTCCTGAGCCTATTCGGCTCTATCATATCTACATTTGAAACTGTGTATGGAGTCAGCCTCCACCACATCACTTCCTAATGCATTCCATATACTAACTCCTCTGACACTGAAAAAGTTATTTCTAAAGTCTCTGTGGCTCATTTGGGTACTCAGCTTCCACCTGTGTCCCCTTGTTCGTGTACCACCAGTGTTAAATAATCCATCCTTGTCGACCTTGTCAATTCTTCTGAGGATTTTGTAGGTAGTGATCATGTCTCCCCTAACTCTTCTGTCTTCCCTTCCAGTGTCGTTAGGTTCAGTTCCAGTAATCTTTCCTCATAGCTCATTACTCTCAGCTCGGGGGCTAGCCTGGTGGCATTCCTCCGAACCTTTTCTAACTTCGTTTTGAGTTTGACTAGATGTGGACTCCTCGCTGGAGCTGCATATTCCAGTATTGGCCTGACATATGTGGAATACAAGGTTCTGAATGAGTCCTTACACAAGTTTCCGAAGGCAGTTCTTATGTTCGCCAGCCATGCAGGCGAATGACGATCGGGGCTCAATCCCCGACCCTCCAAGCGGTTGAGCACCATTCCTTCCCTCCGTCCCATCCCAAATTCCTATCCTGATCGCTTCCCAGTCCAATATAGCCGTGATAGCTTGGCGCTTTCTCCTGATAGTTCCCTTCCTTTCAGATGATAGATCTCATGTGATATCAACCCCCAGATCTTTGTCTCTTCCTGACTCCTGAAGGATTTCCTCTCCCAGCTGGTACCTTGTGTTTGGCTCCTGCTCCCTACGCCTATCTTCATCACTTTGCACTTGCTCGAGTTAAACTCTATTAGCCATTTGTTGGACCACTCCTCCGGTCTTCAGTTTTTGTCCAGGTCATCCTGTAGCCACTTGCTGTCCTCCTGTCTTAATCTTTCTCATTAATTAATTTTAGCATCATTAGCAAACACTGAGAGGAATGAGTCTATACCTTCTGGAAAATCATTCACATATATCAGAAACAAGATATTGTCGAGTACAGAACCCTATGGGAAAGGTTGCAGAGTACACTGTTGTAGCAGAGTACACTGTTGTAGCAGAGTACACTGTTGTTGTAGAGTACAATGTAGTTGTAGAGTACACTGTTGTAGCAGAGTACACTGTTGTTGTAGTGTACACTGTTGTAGCAGAGTACACTGTTGTAGCAGAGTACACTGTTGTTGTAGAGTACACTGTTGTAGCAGAGTACACTGTTGTAGCAGAGTACACTGTTGTTGTAGAGTACACTGTTGTAGCAGAGTACACTGTTGTTGCAGAGTACACTGTTGTTGCAGAGTACACTGTTGTAGCAGAGTACACTGTTGTAGCAGAGTACACTGTTGTAGCAGAGTACACTGTTGTTGTAGAGTACACTGTTGTTGTAGAGTACACTGTTGTAGCAGAGTACACTGTTGTTGTAGAGTACACTGTTGTAGCAGAGTACACTGTTGTAGCAGAGTACACTGTTGTAGCAGAGTACACTGTTGTAGCAGAGTACACTGTTGTAGCAGAGTACACTGTTGTAGCAGAGTACACTGTTGTAGCAGAGTACACTGTTGTTACAGTGCACACTGTTGTTGCAGAGTACACTCTTGTTACAGTGTACACTGTTGTTGTAGAGTACACTGTTGTTGTAGAGTACACTGTTGTTGCAGAGTACACTGTTGTAGCAGAGTACACTGTTGTAGCAGAGTACACTGTTGTTACAGTGTACACTGTTGTTGCAGAGTACACTCTTGTTACAGTGTACACTGTTGTTGCAGAGTACACTGTTGTTGTAGAGTACACTGTTGTAGCAGAGTACACTGTTGTTACAGTGTACACTGTTGTTGCAGAGTACACTGTTGTTACAGTGTACACTGTTGTTGCAGAGTACACTGTTGTTGCAGAGTACACTGTTGTTACAGTGTACACTGTTGTTACAGTGTACACTGTTGTTGCAGAGTACACTCTTGTTACAGTGTACACTGTTGTTGCAGAGTACACTCTTGTTACAGTGTACACTGTTGTTGCAGAGTACACTGTTGTTGTAGAGTGCACTGTTGTAGCAGAGTACACTGTTGTAGCAGAGTACACTGTTGTTGCAGAGTACACTGTTGTTGCAGAGTACACTGTTGTAGCAGAGTACACTGCTGTAGCAGAGTACACTGTTGATGTAGAGTACACTGTTGTAGCAGAGTACACTGTTGTTGCAGAGTACACTGTTGATGTAGAGTACACTGTTGTAGCAGAGTACACTGTTGTAGCAGAGTACACTGCTGTTGCAGAGTACACTGTTGTTGCAGAGTACACTGTTGTAGCAGAGTACACTGTTGTTGCAGAGTACACTGTTGATGTAGAGTACACTGTTGTTGCAGAGTACACTGTTGTAGCAGAGTACACTGCTGTAGCAGAGTACACTGTTGATGTAGAGTACACTGTTGTAGCAGAGTACACTGTTGTTGCAGAGTACACTGTTGTTGCAGAGTACACTGTTGTTGCAGAGTACACTGTTGTAGCAGAGTACACTGTTGTAGCAGAGTACACTGTTGTTGCAGAGTACACTGTTGTAGCAGAGTACACTGTTGTTGCAGAGTACACTGTTGATGTAGAGTACACTGTTGTAGCAGAGTACACTGCTGTAGCAGAGTACACTGTTGATGTAGAGTACACTGTTGTAGCAGAGTACACTGTTGTTGCAGAGTACACTGTTGATGTAGAGTACACTGTTGTTGCAGAGTACACTGTTGTAGCAGAGTACACTGCTGTAGCAGAGTACACTGTTGATGTAGAGTACACTGTTGTAGCAGAGTACACTGTTGTTGCAGAGTACACTGTTGTTGCAGAGTACACTGTTGTTGCAGAGTACACTGTTGATGTAGAGTACACTGTTGTTGCAGAGTACACTGTTGATGTAGAGTACACTGTTGTTGCAGAGTACACTGTTGTAGCAGAGTACACTGCTGTAGCAGAGTACACTGTTGATGTAGAGTACACTGTTGTAGCAGAGTACACTGTTGTTGCAGAGTACACTGTTGTTGCAGAGTACACTGTTGTAGCAGAGTACACTGTTGTTGCAGAGTACACTGTTGATGTAGAGTACACTGTTGTTGCAGAGTACACTGTTGTAGCAGAGTACACTGCTGTAGCAGAGTACACTGTTGATGTAGAGTACACTGTTGTAGCAGAGTACACTGTTGTTGCAGAGTACACTGTTGTTGCAGAGTACACTGTTGTAGCAGAGTACACTGTTGTTGCAGAGTACACTGTTGATGTAGAGTACACTGTTGTTGCAGAGTACACTGCTGTAGCAGAGTACACTGCTGTAGCAGAGTACACTGTTGATGTAGAGTACACTGTTGTAGCAGAGTACACTGTTGTTGCAGAGTACACTGTTGTTGCAGAGTACACTGTTGTAGCAGAGTACACTGTTGTAGCAGAGTACACTGTTGTTGCAGAGTACACTGTTGTTGCAGAGTACACTGTTGTAGCAGAGTACACTGTTGTTGCAGAGTACACTGTTGTTGCAGAGTACACTGTTGTTGCAGAGTACACTGTTGTAGCAGAGTACACTGTTGTAGCAGAGTACACTGTTGTTGCAGAGTACACTGTTGATGTAGAGTACACTGCCATCGCACCGTACACGACACAGCGAACACCAACAGGGCAAAACATCATCTTAGAAAAGAGGGGTCAAACACCCCCCCCCCCCCCCCGCCTCCCCCTTGAACATCCTCACCCCATTCCGGGCAGGTGTTGAACGAGGTGATTATAAAGCCTAGCGAACCATGTGGTTACCCCGCCTGGCTGGCACCCCCAGATCAGGTCCCCCAGCTGGGTGTACAACAGCAAGTGGCTCCATGGGTGTGCATTATGTGCACTCGTGGTGTACAGTGTGTTTGTACACTCGTCTTAAAGACGCGAATTATCATCTTACACACCTGAGGTAAGCAGCACTTGGGCCTTGTTGGTCAGAGCTGCCACTGTCATTATGCCCGGGGGTCAGCGGCACGCAGGGGGGAAGGGGGGAGGGATGGGGGAAGAGGGGAAGGGGGGAGGGGGAAGGGGGGGAGGGGGTTACGTGGAGAGAGAGAGGGGGGGGGGCGGCGGTGATTTAGGGGTTGGGAGAGGGGAGGGGGGATTTGGTGGAAGGGGACCCCCTCCCCCAGGTAATCCGGATGAGGGAAGTAGGAGTGAGATGGAGAGATGGGAAGGAGGATGAGAGAAGGGGAAGGAAGAGAGGGGGAAGGCGGGGGGGGGGGGGGAAGGAGGATGGAGGGGGAGAGGGGCCGAGACATAGGGAGAGGGAGTACCATTTAGGTGGAAATAAGGGCCGGTAGGAGTCTTAATCCGGATAAAAAATACAGAGTTCGGTTACGGGGAGTTTTGTGACAAAAGTTTTGCCCAATTACGGACTCGCGGGAAACAGCGTTGATCACGATCTAGCGTAATTAATACAGCATTATCCCCTCTGGTTTGTTCACTCATTGTACGGCATTAATCTCTATGGTTTGTTCACTGGTAACACAGCATTATCCCCTCTGGTTTGTTCACTGATTATACGGCACTAATCCCTATGGTTTGTTCACTGGTAACACAGCATTATCCACTCTGGTTTGTTCACTGATTGTACGGCATTAATCTCTATGGTTTGTTCACTAGTAACACAGCATTATCCACTCTGGTTTGTTCACTGATTATACGGCACAAATCCCTATGGTTTGTTCACTGGTAACACAGCATTATCCCCTCTGGTTTGTTCACTGATTATACGGCACAAATCCCTATGGTTTGTTCACTGGTAACACAGCATTATCCCCTCTGGTTTGTTCACTGATTATACGGCACAAATCCCTATGGTTTGTTCACTGGTAACACAGCATTATCCACTCTGGTTTGTTCACTGATTGTACGGCATTAATCTCTATGGTTTGTTCACTGGTAACACAGCATTATCCCCTCCGGTTTGTCCACTGGTAATACAGCATCCGTAAAAAAATACAACTGTTTTTCCTAACCAGAAACGTACAAACCTAAGCAACCCACCTAACCCACCGAGGCCGATGCATAGAAAACGTCAATATTGCGGTGCTTGAATTGTTACTCCATAGGTCTCATTTTTAACGTATTGTTTGATTCCGCTTCAATAGCAAGAAACTGAAAACTTTAAGATGACCTTAAAATGGAGGAAAACCTAAAAATGTTTGATAAGCTTAAGATGGAACTGAAGGTTAAAATGGAACTTTTAGGTTAACATAAACTTAAGCTTAAGATGGAACTAAAGCGCTTAAGATAGAACCTTTAGCTTAAAAATGGAACCTGAGCTTAAGGTGGAACTTAAGCTTAAGTTGTATCTTAAGCATAAGGTGGAACTTAAGCTTAAGTTGTATCTTAAGCATAAGGTGGAACTTAAGCTTAAGTTGTATCTTAAGCATAAGGTGGAACTTAAGCTTAAGTTGTATCTTAAGCATAAGGTGGAACTTAAGCTTAAGTTGTATCTTAAGCATAAGGTGGAACTTAAGCTTAAGTTGTATCTTAAGTTTAAGTTCTTAATCTTAAGCTAAATCTTAAGCTATCTTAAGCTAAAGGAACCTTTAGCTTTAAATGAACATATAAGCTGTAACTTCTAACTTACAATGTTACTTTAGATGGAACTTAAGCTTAAGATGGAACTTTTAGCTTACAATGGAACTTCAGAAGAAACTTAAGGTGGAACTTATTCTCTATTGCCACAGCTTACTCCTCGAGAGGAATGATTCATGTTTTTTTAATGTTTCTCGATTAGTGTTTCCATTTAAGCTTCCCACACCTTGACAGGTGTGTGGATATATTCCCCCCACACTGGGACACCTGCAGCAGGTGTGTGTGTATACCTTCCCCCCCCCCTCCCCACACATACCTGACCACCCCAGCCAGAGAGTAAGTCTACGGTAGGTGCAATATATATGTGCAAATGTATACTAATAACTCTATATATAATCACTATAAAAACGCCATTAGCATCAGAGTGGTGGAGCGAGGTCTCAAACACCTAACAACACATGCTAGGTCTTCCTAACACTGCAGGTGTTAGGTAATCCTAACTCGTGCTATCGAGTGCTCTTCAACAGCTCCCCCCTCAATATAACCAAGGCGGTCAGGCCACTTGCAATAAATCCTCAACCAGGTGATTAGTTTGACCACAAACTTTACAAACGATTTATGGCTTTCTGCTGGACGATAGTTCCTTCAAAAGTCTTCAGCCATTTCCAGACTGAAGTCTTGTATAGCTTCCCCCCGTCAATAAACTAACAGCAAATGGAACTGATGTGACATATGGCGCTCCGGGAAATCCTCATCTAAATAGGAAAAATGGAATTGACGTCCCCCCCCCCCCGTGTGTCGCCTCGTGGAGAGAGATTTAATCAAATGGAGAGGCTGTCGTGCCGAGCTGGTTGGGCATTTCCACTCCTTCCAGATTAGTGTGTGTGTGTGTGCGTGTGTGTGTGTGTGTGGAGGGTGGCAGCAGGCAATGCTAGGCTAATACAGTCTGTCAACTGCTAGTCTGTCAAATGTTAGTCTGTCAACTGCAAGTCTGTCAACTGCAAGTCTGTCAACTGCAAGTCTGTCAACTGCAAGTCTGTCAACTGCAAGTCTGTCAAACCCACATGAAGAACGTCAAGTCAAATATGCCTTGTGTGAGTGTATAGTAATTTCAGTGAATTGATTTAATTACTGGTAACCTGTACAGCTTACCAAGAGACCCACAATCCTCATGTTGGTCCTGCTACCTGCATGTTGGTCCGCTGCCTGCATGTTGGTCCGCTGCCTGCATGTTGGTCCTGCTGCCTGCATGTTGGTCTGCTGTCTGCATGTTGGTCTGCTGCCTGCATGTTGGTCTGCTGCCTGCATGTTGGTCCTGCTGCCTGCATGTTGGTCCGCTGCCTGCATGTTGGTCTGCTGCCTGCATGTTGGTCCTGCTGCCTGCATGTTGGTCCGCTGTCTGCATGATGGTCCGCTGCCTGCATGTTGGTCCGCTGCCTGCATGTTGGTCCGCTGTCTGCATGTTGGTCTGCTGCCTGTATGTTGGCCCTGCTGCCTGCATGTTGGTCCGCTGCCTGCATGTTGGTCTGCTGCCTGCATGTTGGTCTGCTGCCTGCATGTTGGTCCGCTGCCTGCATGTTGGTCTGCTGCCTGCATGTTGGTCCGCTGCCTGCATGTTGGTCTGCTGCCTGCATGTTGGTCCGCTGCCTGCATGTTGGTCCGCTGCCTGCATGATGGTCCTCTGCCTGCATGTTGGTCCGCTGCCTGCATGATGGTCCTCTGCCTGCATGATGGTCCTCTGCCTGCATGTTGGTCCACTGCCTGCATGTTGGTCCGCTGCCTGCAAGTTGGTCCCGCTGCCTGTATGTTGGTCTGCTGCCTGCATGTTGGTCCTGCTGCCTGCATGTTGGTCCCGCTGTCTGCATGTTGGTCCGCTGCCTGCATGTTGGTCCGCTGCCTGCATGTTGGTCCGCTGTCTGCATGTTGGTCCGCTGTCTGCATGTTGGTCCGCTGCCTGCATATTGGTCCGCTCCCTGCATGTTGGTCCGCTGCCTGCATATTGGTCCGCTCCCTGCATGTTGGTCCGCTGCCTGCATGTTGGTCCTGCTGCCTGCATGTTGGTCTGCTGCCTGCATGGTCTGCTACCTGCATGTTGGTCCGCTGCCTGCATGTTGGTCCTGCTGCCTGCATGTTGGTCTGCTACCTGCATGTTGGTCCTGCTGCCCGCATGTTGGTCCGCTCCCTGCATGTTGGTCCTGCTGACTGCATGATGGTCCGGTACCTGCATGTTGGTCCGCTGCCTGCATGTTGGTCCTGCTGACTGCATGATGGTCCGGTGCCTGCATGTTGGTCTGCTGCCTGCATGTTGGTCCGCTGCCTGCATGTTGGTCCTGCTGACTGCATGATGGTCCTGCTGCTTGCATGTTGGTCCGCTGCCTGCATGTTGGTCCTGCTGCCTGCATGTTGGTCCTGCTGACTGCATGATGGTCCTGCTGCCTGCATGTTGGTCTGCTGCCTGCATGTTGGTCCGCTGCCTGCATGTTGGTCCGCTTCCTGCATGTTGGTCCGCTGCCTGCATGTTGGTCCGCTTCCTGCATGTTGGTCCTGCTGCCTGCATGATGGTCCTGCTGACTGCATGATGGTCCTGCTGCTTGCATGTTGGTCCGCTGCCTGCATGTTGGTCCTGCTGCCTGCATGTTGGTCCTGCTGACTGCATGATGGTCCTGCTGCCTGCATGTTGGTCTGCTGCCTGCATGTTGGTCCGCTGCCTGCATGTTGGTCCGCTTCCTGCATGTTGGTCCTGCTGCCTGCATGATGGTCCTCTGCCTGCATGTTGGTCTGCTGCCTGCATGTTGGTCCGCTGCCTGCATGTTGGTCCGCTGCCTGCATGATGGTCCTGCTGCCTGCATGTTGGTCCTGCTGCCTGCATGTTGGTCCTGCTGCCTGCATGTTGGTCCTCTGCCTGCATGTTGGTCCGCTGCCTGCATGTTGGTCCGCTGCCTGCATGTTGGTCCGCTGCCTGCATGTTGGTCCTGCTGCCTGCATGATGGTCCTCTGCCTGCATGTTGGTCCGCTGCCTGCATGTTGGTCCGCTGCCTGCATGTTGGTCCTGCTGCCTGCATGATGGTCCTCTGCCTGCATGTTGGTCCGCTGCCTGCATGTTGGTCCGCTGCCTGCATGTTGGTCCGCTTCCTGCATGTTGGTCCGCTGCCTGCAAGTTGGTCCCGCTGCCTGCATGTTGGTCTGCTGCCTGCATGTTGGTCCTGCTGCCTGCATGTTGGTCCTGCTGCCTGCATGTCGGTTCCGCTGTCTGCATGTTGGTCCTGCTGCCTGCATGTTGGTCCTGCTGCCTGCATGTCGGTTCCGCTGTCTGCATGTTGGTCCGCTGCCTGCATGTTGGTCCTGCTGCCTGCATGTCGGTTCCGCTGTCTGCATGTTGGTCCTGCTGTCTGCATGTTGGTCCTGCTGCCTGCATGTCGGTTCCGCTGTCTGCATGTTGGTCCGCTGCCTGCATGTTGGTCCTGCTGCCTGCATGTCGGTTCCGCTGTCTGCATGTTGGTCCGCTGCCTGCATGTTGGTCCTGCTGCCTGCATGTCGGTTCCGCTGTCTGCATGTTGGTCTGCTGCCTGCATGTTGGTCCTGCTGCCTGCATGTCGGTTCCGCTGTCTGCATGTTGGTCCGCTGCCTGCATGTTGGTCCGCTGCCTGCATGTTGGTCCGCTGCCTGCATGTTGGTCCGCTGCCTGCATGTTGGTCCTGCTGCTTGCATGTTGGTCCTGCTACCTGCATGTTGGTCCTGCTACCTGCATGTTGGTCCTGCTGCCTGCATGATGGTCCTGCTACCTGCATGTTGGTGCGCTGCCTGCATGTTGGTGCGCTGCCTGCATGTTGGTGCGCTGCCTGCATGTTGGTCCTGCTACCTGCATGTTGGTCCCGCTGCCTGCATGTTGGTGCGCTGCCTGCATGTTGGTCCTGCTACCTGCATGTTGGTCCTGCTGCCTGCATGTTGGTCCTGCTACCTGCATGTTGGTCCTGCTACCTGCATGTTGGTCCTGCTGCCTGCATGATGGTCCTGCTACCTGCATGTTGGTCCGCTGCCTGCATGTTGGTGCGCTGCCTGTATGTTGGTCTGCTGCCTGCATGATGGTCCTGCTACCTGCATGTTGGTCCTGCTACCTGCATGTTGGTCCTGCTGCCTGCATGTTGGTCCTGCTACCTGCATGTTGGTCCTGCTGCCTGCATGTTGGTCCTGCTACCTGCATGTTGGTCCTGCTGCCTGCATGTTGGTCCTGCTACCTGCATGCTGGTCCTGCTGCCTGCATGATGGTCCTGCTGCCTGCATGTTGGTCCTGCTACCTGCTTGTTGGTGCGCTGCCTGCATGTTGGTCCTGCTGCCTGCATGTTGGTCCTGCTGCCTGCATGTTGGTCCTGCTACCTGCATGTTGGTCCTGCTACCTGCATGTTGGTCCTGCTGCCTGCATGTTGGTCCC
>NC_091168.1:28213780-28236280 GCF_040958095.1 Procambarus clarkii | reverse complement strand
CTATAGTATAACAGCTCTTGCTTGCAGTTTCACTAAAAGAGAGAGAGAGAGAGAGAGAGAGAGAGAGAGAGAGAGAGAGAGAGAGAGAGAGAGAGACAGACAGACAGAGAGAGTGCTGAGATTCCTACATAAAATAGGGACCAGGCTAGAAGAAGGAAGAGACACAGAGGAAGAAATGACGGAGGCAAGTGGGGTGGATAGTGGAGAATGGAGTGGATAGTGATGGAGAGGGTGGGATGGTGGTGGGATGGAGGTATAGGTGGAAGGGGGAGGAGGTGGCTGGGTCACTGAGCTGTGTGTTGGACCTGGTGACCGACTTTCATCCCACTGGAGGTGTGTGTGTTCTCCCATGACCACCTGAGCCTTCACCTGCCCCCCATACTGTGACCTGAGCCTTCACCTGCCCCCCATACTATGACCTGAGCCTTCACCTGCCCCCCCATACTGTGGCCTGTACCTTCACCTGCCCCCCATACTGTGACCTGAGCCTTCACCTGCCCCCCATACTGTGACCTGAGCCTTCACCTGCCCCCCCATACTGTGACCTGAGCCTTCACCTGCCCCCCATACTGTGGCCTGTACCTTCACCTGCCCCCCATACTATGACCTGAGCCTTCACCTGCCCCCCATACTGTGACCTGAGCCTTCACCTGCCCCCCATACTGTGGCCTGTACCTTCACCTGCCCCCCATACTGTGACCTGAGCCTTCACCTGCCCCCCATACTGTGGCCTGTACCTTCACCTGCCCCCCATACTATGACCTGAGCCTTCACCTGCCCCCCATACTGTGACCTGAGCCTTCACCTGCCCCCCATACTGTGACCTGTACCTTCACCTGCCCCCCATACTGTGACCTGAGCCTTCACCTGCCCCCCATACTGTGACCTGAGCCTTCACCTGCCCCCCATACTATGACCTGAGCCTTCACCTGCCCCCATACTGTGACCTGAGCCTTCACCTGCCCCCCATACTATGACCTGAGCCTTTACCTGCCCTCCATACTGTGACCTGAGCCTTCACCTGCCCCCCATACTATGACCTGAGCCTTCACCTGCCCCCCATACTGTGACCTGAGCCTTCACCTGCCCCCCATACTGTGACCTGTACCTTCACCTGCCCCCCATACTGTGACCTGAGCCTTCACCTGCCCCCCATACTGTGACCTGAGCCTTCACCTGCCCCCCATACTATGACCTGAGCCTTCACCTGCCCCCATACTGTGACCTGAGCCTTCACCTGCCCCCCATACTATGACCTGAGCCTTCACCTGCCCCCATACTGTGACCTGAGCCTTCACCTGCCCCCCATACTGTGACCTGAGCCTTCACCTGCCCCCCATACTATGACCTGAGCCTTCACCTGCCCCCATACTGTGACCTGAGCCTTCACCTGCCCCCCATACTATGACCTGAGCCTTCACCTGCCCCCCATACTGTGACCTGAGCCTTCACCTGCCCCCCATACTATGACCTGAGCCTTCACCTGCCCCCATACTGTGACCTGAGCCTTCACCTGCCCCCCATACTGTGACCTGAGCCTTCACCTTCCCCCTATACTGTGACCTGAGTCTTCACCTGCCCCCATACTGTGACCTGAGCCTTCACCTGCCCCCCATACTGTGACCTGAGCCTTCACCTGCCCCCCATACTGTGACCTGAGCCTTCACCTGCCCCCCATACTGTGACCTGAGCCTTCACCTGCCCCCCATACTATGACCTGAGCCTTCACCTGCCCCCCATACTGTGACCTGAGCCTTCACCTGCCCCCCATACTGTGACCTGAGCCTTCACCTGCCCCCCATACTGTGACCTGAGCCTTCACCTGCCCCCCATACTGTGACCTGAGCCTTTACCTGCCCCCCATACTGTGACCTGAGCCTGCACCTGCCCCCCATACTGTGGCCTGAGCCTTCACCTGCCCCCCCATACTGTGACCTGAGCCTTCACCTTCCCCCTATACTGTGACCTGAGTCTTCACCTGCCCCCATACTGTGACCTGAGCCTTCACCTGCCCCCCATACTATGACCTGAGCCTTCACCTGCCCCCCATACTGTGACCTGAGCCTTCACCTGCCCCTCATACTGTGACCTGTACCTTCACCTGCCCCCCATACTGTGACCTGAGCCTTCACCTGCCCCCCCATACTGTGACCTGAGCCTTCACCTGCCCCCCATACTGTGACCTGAGCCTTCACCTGCCCCCCATACTATGACCTGAGCCTTCACCTGCCCCTCATACTGTGACCTGAGCCTGCACCTGCCCCTCATACTGTGACCTGAGCCTGCACCTGCCCCCCATACTGTGACCTGAGCCTTCACCTGCCCCTCATACTGTGACCTGTACCTTCACCTGCCCCCCATACTGTGACCTGAGCCTTCACCTTCCCCCTATACTGTGACCTGAGTCTTCACCTGCCCCCATACTGTGACCTGAGCCTTCACCTGCCCCCCATACTATGACCTGAGCCTTCACCTGCCCCCCATACTGTGACCTGAGCCTTCACCTGCCCCCCATACTGTGACCTGAGCCTTCACCTGCCCCTCATACTGTGACCTGTACCTTCACCTGCCCCCCATACTGTGACCTGAGCCTTCACCTGCCCCCCATACTGTGACCTGAGCCTTCACCTGCCCCCCATACTGTGACCTGAGCCTTCACCTGCCCCCCATACTGTGACCTGTACCTTCACCTGCCCCCCATACTATGACCTGAGCCTTCACCTGCCCCCATACTGTGACCTGAGCCTTCACCTGCCCCCCATACTATGACCTGAGCCTTCA
The DNA here is from genome assembly GCF_040958095.1 of Procambarus clarkii. NCBI lineage: Eukaryota > Metazoa > Arthropoda > Malacostraca > Decapoda > Cambaridae > Procambarus > Procambarus clarkii. The sequence goes on along the minus strand of NC_091168.1, from coordinate 28,233,499 downwards.
CCTGCCCCCCATACTGTGACCTGAGCCTTCACCTGCCCCCCATACTGTGACCTGTACCTTCACCTGCCCCCCATACTGTGACCTGAGCCTTCACCTGCCCCCTATACTGTGACCTGTACCCTCACCTGCCCCCCATACTGTGACCTGTACCTTCACCTGCCCCCATACTGTGACCTGAGCCTTCACCTGCCCCCCATACTATGACCTGAGCCTTCACCTGCCCCCCATACTGTGACCTGAGCCTTCACCTGCCCCCCATACTGTGACCTGTACCTTCACCTGCCCCCCATACTGTGACCTGAGCCTTCACCTGCCCCCTATACTGTGACCTGTACCCTCACCTGCCCCCCATACTGTGACCTGTACCTTCACCTGCCCCCCATACTGTGACCTGAGCCTTCACCTGCCCCCATACTGTGACCTGAGCCTTCACCTGCCCCCCATACTGTGACCTGAGCCTTCACCTGCCCCCATACTGTGACCTGAGCCTTCACCTGCCCCCATACTGTGACCTGAGCCTTCACCTGCCCCCCATACTGTGACCTGAGTCTTCACCTGCCCCCATACTGTGACCTGAGCCTTCACCTGCCCCCCATACTGTGACCTGAGCCTTCACCTGCCCCCCATACTGTGACCTGAGCCTTCACCTGCCCCCCATACTGTGACCTGAGCCTTCACCTGCCCCCCATACTATGACCTGAGCCTTCACCTGCCCCCTATACTGTGACCTGAGCCTTCACCTGCCCCCCATACTGTGACCTGAGCCTTCACCTGCCCCCCATACTGTGACCTGAGCCTTCACCTGCCCCCCATACTGTGACCTGAGCCTTCACCTGCCCCCCATACTGTGACCTGAGCCTTCACCTGCCCCCCATACTATGACCTGAGCCTTCACCTGCCCCCCCATACTGTGTCCTGAGCCTTCACCTTCCCCCCATACTGTGACCTGAGCCTTCACCTGCCCCCCATACTGTGACCTGAGCCTTCACCTGCCCCCCATACTGTGACCTGAGCCTTCACCTTCCCCCCATACTGTGACCTGTACCTTCACCTGCCCCCCCATACTGTGTCCTGAGCCTTCACCTTCCCCCCATACTGTGACCTGTACCTTCACCTGCCCCCCCATACTGTGTCCTGAGCCTTCACCTTCCCCCCATACTGTGACCTGAGCCTTCACCTGCCCCCCATACTGTGACCTGAGCCTTCACCTGCCCCCCATACTGTGACCTGAGCCTTCACCTTCCCCCCATACTGTGACCTGAGCCTTCACCTGCCCCCCATACTGTGACCTGAGCCTTCACCTGCCCCCCCATACTGTGATCTGAGCCTTCACCTGCCCCCCATACTGTGACCTGCACCTTCACCTGCCCCCCATACTGTGACCTGCACCTTCACCTGCCCCCCATACTGTGACCTGAGCCTTCACCTGCCCCCCCATACTGTGTCCTGAGCCTGCACCTGCCCCCCATACTGTGTCCTGAGCCTGCACCTGCCCCCCATACTGTGTCCTGAGCCTGCACCTGCCCCCCATACTGTGTCCTGAGCCTTCACCTGCCCCCCATACTGTGACCTGAGCCTTCACCTGCCCCCCATACTATGACCTGAGCCTTCACCTGCCCCCCATACTATGACCTGAGCCTTCACCTGCCCCCCATACTGTGACCTGAGCCTTCACCTGCCCCCCATACTATGACCTGAGCCTTCACCTGCCCCCCATACTGTGACCTGAGCCTGCACCTGCCCCCCATACTGTGACCTGAGCCTTCACCTGCCCCCCATACTATGACCTGAGCCTTCACCTGCCCCCCATACTGTGACCTGAGCCTGCACCTGCCCCCCCATACTGTGACCTGAGCCTTCACCTGCCCCCCCATACTGTGACCTGAGCCTTCACCTTCCCCCTATACTGTGACCTGAGCCTTCACCTGCCCCCCCATACTGTGACCTGAGCCTTCACCTGCCCCCCATACTGTGACCTGAGCCTTCACCTGCCCCCCCATACTGTGACCTGAGCCTTCACCTGCCCCCCATACTGTGACCTGAGCCTTCACCTTCCCCCTATACTGTGACCTGAGCCTTCACCTGCCCCCCCATACTGTGACCTGAGCCTTCACCTGCCCGCGTTAATATAACGCGTTATGTTAACTACATATATATTAATTAACTACATGTAATCCGTTAATATACTGACCAAAGCAGCTGATTAAAGTGTGTGTGTATTCACCTAGTTGTCTTTGCGGGGGTTGAGCTCTGCTCTTTCGGCCCGCCTCTCAACTTTCGATCAACTGTTACTAACTACTAACTATTTTTTGTCCACCCACCCACCCACACAAACACACACACACATACACACACACACACACACATACACACACCCAGGAAGCAGCCCGTGGCAGCTGTCTAACTCCAATGTACCCAGTTACTGCTAGGTAACAGGAGCGTCAGGGTGAAGGAAACTCTGGCCATTAGTTTTTCCGCCGGCTGCGGGGATCGAACCCCGGTCTCTAGGTCCACGAGTCTAGAGCGCTGTCCACTCAGCCAGCCAGCCTTCTGGATGTGTGTGTGTGTGTGTACTCACCTATTTACCTATTTGTGCTTTCGGGGGTTGAGATTTGTCTCTTTGGTCTCGCCTCTCAACTGTCAATCAACTGGTGTACAGGTTCCAGAGCCTATACTGGGCTCTATCATATCTACACTTGAAACTGTGTATGGAGTCAGCCTCCACCACATCACTGCCTAATGTATTCCATTTACTAACTACTCTGACACTGAAAAAATTCTTTCTAATGTGTCTGTGGCTCATCTGGGTACTAAGTTTCCACCTGTGTCCCCTTGTTCGTGTCCCACCCGTGTTGAAGAGTTTGTCTTTGTCCACCCTGTCAATTCCCCTCAGAATTTTGTAGGTGGTTATCATGTCTCCCCTTACTCTTCTGTTTTCCAGGGACGTGAGGTTCAGCTCCTTCAACCTTTTCTCGTAGGTCATACCTCACAGTTCCGAGACAAGTCTGGTGGCATACCGCTGAATCTTCTCTAACTTTGTCTTGTGTTTAACTAGGTATGGACTCCAGGCTGGAGCTGCATACTCCAGGATTGGTCTGACATAAGTGGTATACAGGGTCCTGAACGATTCCTTACACAAGTTTCTTATGTTGGCCAGTCTAGCATATGCCGCTGATGATATCCTTTTGATGTGGGTCTCTAGGGACAGGTTCGGTGTGATATCGACTCCCAGATCTTTCTCTCTATTTGACTCTTACAGGATTTCACCTCCCAGATGATACCTTGTGTTCATCCTACTGTTCCCTTCGCCTAATTTCATTACCTTACACTTTCCTGAGTTGAACTTTAGCAGCCATTTTCTAAACCATTCCTCCAGTTTGTCCAGGTCGTCCTGTAGTCTCTGTCTATCTTCATCTATCTTGATTCTTCTCATAATTTTTGCATCATCAGCAAACATTGAGAGGAACGAGTCTATACCCTCCGGAAGATCGTTTACATATATTAGAAAAGAAAGGGTCCAAGTACAGAGCCCTGTGGGACTCCGCTGGTGACATCTCGCCACTCTGATGTCTCCCCCCTCACCGTTACTCGCTGTTTCCTGTTGCTTAAGTACTCCCTTATCCACTGGAGCATCTTCCCTTTTACTCCTGCCTGTTGCTCCAACTTTTGTAACAGCCTTTTATGAGGTACTGTGTGTGTGTGTGTGTGTGTGTGTGTGTGTGTGTGTGTGTGTGTGTGTGTGTGTGTGTGTGTGTGTGTGTGTGTATTTATCGGCAATAAATGCCTATGTGGACATTTTTAAATATTACATTAATATGGAAGCACACTTGCAAGCCTACCCCCCCCCCCCCCTCTTCTCTCTCTCTCTCTCTCTCTCTCTCTCTCTCTCTCTCTCTCTCTCTCTCTCTCACTCACTCACTCAGCTAACACGGAGTACAGGAGCCTCCACCCATCAGAGGTAAAATGACATCATGATCCCCTAACTGAGATGCCCAACAGGTTCCGGGAGCAGCATTAGTATTCATTATAACAATACTTCCACGCCGGGACAGACTTTACTGCTCGGTAACGACCCTTGTAACGAGGTCATTAGTTGGGTAATGCGGGAGAATGATGTATCACTGGCGGCTCGTCCACTTACCGCCCACAGCGCTCCAGTAATATAAGATAGAGCCATCGTTTGCTCTCTTTGATAAAGCCAGGAGCTCTATAAGCTGTGGTGGAGGTGTGTGTTCACCTAGTTGTATTCACCTAGTTGTGTTTGCGGGGGTTGAGCTCTGTTCTTTCGGCCCGCCTCTCATCTGTCAATCAACTGTTACTAACTGCTATTTTTTTTCCCACCACACACACATACCCCAGGAAGCAGCCTGTGACAGCTGACTAACTCCCAGGTACCTATTTACTGCTAGGTAATAGGGGCAATAGGGAGAAAAAAAACCTTGCCTATTGTTTCTCGTCGGCGCCTGGAATCGAACCCGGGACCACAGGATCACGCGCACAGCGTGCTGTCTGCTCAGCCACCGGCCCCCCCACACACACCGGTGTGTATGTGTGTGTGTGTGTTTACTCACCTATGTGTACTCGCCTATTTGTGCTTGCAGGATCGAGCCTTGACTCTTGGATCCCGCCTTTCGGTTGTTTACAGCAATGACTCCTGTCCTATTTCCCTATCATACCTGGTTTTAAAATTATGAATAGAGTTTGCTTCCACAACCTGCTCCTTAAGTGCATTTCATTTCCCCACTACTCTCACACTAAAAGAAAACTTCCTAACATCTCTGTGACTCATCTGAGTTTCCAGCTTCCATCCATGTCCCCTCGTTCTGTTACTATTCCTTGTAACATTTCGTCTATGTCCACCCTGTCAATTCTCCCCGAGTATTTTATACGTTCCTATCATATCCCCCCTCTCCCTTCTTTTTTTTCTAGTGTCGTAAGGCTCACTTCCTTCAGGCGCTCCTCATACCCCATCCCTCGTAACTCTGGGACGAGTCTCGTTGCAAACTTCTGAACCTTTTCCAGTTTCCTTATGTGTATCTTCAGATGGGGACTCCATGATGAGGCGGCATACTCTAAGACTGGCCTCACGTAGGCAGCATAAAGCACCCTAAATGCCTCCTTACTTAGCTTTCTGAATGATGTTCTAACTTTTGCCAGTGTAGAGTACGCTGCTGTCATTATCCTATTTATATGTGCCTCAGGAGTTAGATTAGGTGTCACGTCCACCCCCAGGTCTCTTTCTCGCGTCGTCACAGGTAGGCAGTTCCCCTTCATTGTGTACTGTCCCTTTGGTCTCCTATCACCTAGTCCCATTTCCATAACTTTACATTTGCTCGTGTTGAACTCCAGTAGCCATTTCTCAGACTATCTCTGCAACCTGTTCAGGTCCTCTTGGAGGATCCTAGAATCCTCATTTGTCACAACTCTTCTCATCAACTTTGCGTCATCCGCGACCATCGACATGTAGGACTCTACTCCTGTAAACATGACGTTAACATATATTAGAAATAGAATTGGTCCCAGCACCGATCCTTGAGGTACTCCACTCATTACTGTTCGCCAGTCCGACCTCTCGGCCCTTACCGTAACTCTCTGCCTCCTTAACGTCTCATGTCTCATGTGTGGTACTGTATCAAAGGCTTTTTGGCAGTCCAGATATATGCAGTCTGCCCAACCTTCTCTCTCCTGTCTTATCCTTGTTATTTTATCATAGAATTCCAAAAGGTTTGTTAGGCATGATTTCCCTTTCCAGAACCCATGTTGATGTTTGTTTACAAATCTAATGTTCTCCAGGTGTGCAACCAGTCGTAGCCTAATTATTCTTTCAAGTATTTTACAGGGGATGCTTGTCAGTGATACAGGTCTATAGTTAAGTGCCTCCTCCCGATCATTTCTGTTGAAAATCGGTACGACATTTGCCTTCTTCCAGCAATTGGGCAATTCTCCCGACATAAGTGACTCATTAAAGATCCTTGCCAGAGGCACACTGAGGGCCTGCACTGCCTCTTTTAGTATCCACGGTGATACTTTGTCTGGTCCAACCGCTTTAGTTGCATCCAGTGTTGTCAACTGTTTCATTACCTCCTCTGCTGTCACCTCTATATCTGACAGTCTTTCATCTAGGGTAATCTCTTCTAACAATGGGAGCTGCTCAGGCTCGGTTGTGAACACTCCATGGAAACTGGCATTCAGTGCCTCGCAGATTTCCTTGTCACTTACGATATATGCCCTCTCTGTCTTCCTTAGTCTTGTCACTTGGTCGTTCACCCACATTTTTCTTCATATATTGCTGTGTAGTAATTTAGGTTGCTTTTTCGGTTTGATCGCAATATCGTTCTCATAGTTTCTTTCCGATGTTTCTTCTTATGTTAATTTAATCGTTCCTAGTTCTGTTGCATCTGATCCTGTTATCCTCTGTCCTTTGTCTTCTGTACTTCCTCCACTCCCTCCTGCTTCTCATTTTTGCTTCCTGACACTGTCTATTAAACCATGGGTTATTATATTCCCTCTTACTTTTTTCCTTTACTGTTGGTATAAATCTCTCTTCGGCCTCCTGGCATTTCCGTGTGACTAGGTCCATCATATCTTGGACTGTTTTTCCTCTAATGTCTTCCTCCCACTGCACTTCTCCCAGATGTGCAGTGTGTGTGTGTGTGTGTGTGTGTGTGTGTGTGTGTGTGTGTGTGTGTGTGTGTGTGTGTGTGTGTGTGTGTGTGTACTCACCTAGTTGTCCTTTTGGGGGTTGAGCTTTGGCTCTTTGGTCCCGTCCCTCAAACCGTCAATCAACTCTGACAATGAAAACATTTTTTCTAATGTCCCTGTGGCTCATTTGGGTATTAAGTTTCCTCCTGTGTCCCCTTGTTCGTGTCCCACAGGTGCTGAAGAGTTTGTCTTTGTCCACCCTGTCAATTCCCCTCAGAATTTTGTAGGTGGTTATTATGTCTCCCCTTACTCTTCTGTTTTCCTGGGACGTGAAGTTCAGCTCCCTTAGCCTTTCCTCATAGCTCATACCTCTCAGTTTTGGAACGAGTATGGTGACATACCGCTGAATCTTCTCTAATTTTATCTTGTCTTTAACTAGGTATGGACTCCAGGCTGGAGCTGTATATTTCAGGATTGATCTGAGGTAAGTAGTATACAGGGTTCTGAACGATTCCTTACACAAGTTTCTAAAGGCAGTTCATAAGTTGGCCAAGCTAGCATATGCCGCTGATGATGATATCGTTTTGATATGGGTCTCTGGGGACAGGTTCGATGTGATATCAACCCCCAGATCTCTCTCTCTATTTGACTCTTGCAGGATTTTACATCCCAGATGATACCTTGTGTTCAGCCTCCTACTCCCTTCCTTTAATTTCATTACTTTACACTTTCCTTAGATTAGCTTTAGTAGCCATTTTCTAAAGCATTTTTCCAGGTTGTAATCTCTGTCTTTCTTCATCTGTCTTGATTCTTCCCATAATTTTTGCATCAGCAAACATTGAGAGGAATGAGTCTATACCTTCTGGAAGATGTCTTACTGTTACAGCCACTATGGGCCAGTAGCCGGGTTCTTGAGGTTATGACCTCTTTTCTATATCCGACCCCAAGTCAGTAGTAAGCTTCCAAGAAACTGGCTATATCAAGCAGTAGTGCAATGCCTAAATAAAAGGGGGGGGGGGGGTTATATATATATATATATATATATATATATATATATATATATATATATATATATATATATATATATATATATATATACATTAATATTTAAGTGAATTTACACGTATGTACAATAGCGTCTCTTTCACGCAGGACACAAATACTTTAGCATATTGTTGTTGTTAAAGATTGCTACCGGGAACAAAAAGTTCCAAGTAACAAGGGCTATGGTGACCCCGTGTACTTTAGCAGTGTTCATCAACTCCAGTGATTCCACAGTCTCAGTATCTTGTCACTCGTACTGGTGAACACTGGTGAGTTCACCTTCTACATAGGGCCAGTCCGCCCGCACAGTATCACGATGTGCCCACACCCCCACCTTCACTCTCCAGATACTCACTGACAGAGGGCTTCAGCAACACGCTGACAGCGGGTCCCAAACTTATACAGTGGTAGCTAACCCCCTGGCAGAAGCCTCTAGCAGCTTGCTAGAAGGACTTTACAATAGGCACATCACTGTCTTCCGTTATTATTATTAACATCTTTATTGACAAAATTAATTACAATTTTGCCTAATCTGAGGATTTTGATAGTCTTATTAAATTGAGGTTAATGCTAGTATTCACTGTCACGCAGGACAGAGGGTCATACATAAGACAATAGGTCTAAACTGTAGGCTGAAGCACATATATATCACGGTTACAATCAATGTTTTAATGTGTGGATATGTGAAAACAACTTTCTATTGTGCACTGCCACACAAGGGCAGGGATGGGTTCATAAGTGATGCAGCTTAGAATATAAGTAGAAATTGTTCTTCATTCTTTAAAATGGACAAGCAAATTTTGGGTAAATTGTTAGGATGTCGTCCAGAACACCTGACTTCCGTAACCCTTGCTAGCCAATCCCGGGTACGCCGGTCTTCACCAACACTGCGTCTATCAACAGCTAACACACACTGTTCGGATCGATGGCGACTTACTTGGTCTTCTTGCAGGACCAAACTAAGGGTTCGTGGACTGCCCAAGGTAAACTGCCTTCTTCAGTCCAACCACCTCCACATGTCACCTCTGTGGACATAAAAAGTCATTAATTAGATGGACAGTGTCTGGTAACCATGGGGTAGCACTCGTTCACCGGGGAGTTGACATTGTGCTCTGTAGCCACAACCTAGATGGCGCTGATCGTGGCACGCCACCCGCCAGATGTCATCCACATCGACCTCCTCTTTTGACTGGGTCAGGAAACCGGAGCCATTCGCTGATACCAGGACACCACCCACAGATGGCGATGTCTAAATGGCGCCCAATACTAGGGGAGTTGGAGTGTAGACCCATAGATGGCGCTGAAATTGCCACTCCACACTCCGACGATGGTGTCGATACCGTAACATTTACATATATTAGAAACAAGATGGGTCCAAGTACAAAACCCTGTGGGACTCCGCTGGTGACATCTCGCCACTCTGATGTCTCTCCCCCTCACAGTTACTCGCTGTTTCCTGTTGCTTAGATACTCCTTTATCCACTGGAGCACCTTACCTTTTACTCCTGCCTGTTGCTCCAACTTTTGTAACAACCTTTTATGGGGTACTGTGTCAAGGCGTTCTGACATTCCAAGAAAATGCAGTCTGCCCACCCTTCGCTTTCCTGCCTAATTTTTGTTGCTTGGTCATAAAATTCTATTAAACCTGTGAGGCACGATTTACCATCTCTGAACCCATGTTGGTGGTGCGTTACAAAGCCGTTTCCCTCCAGATGCTCTACGAGCCTTTTCCTCACGATCTTCTCCATCACCTTGCATGGCATACAAGTTAGGGAAACTGGCCTGTAGTTCAGTGCCTCTTACCTGTCATCCTTTTCGTATATTGGGACTACATTAGCTGTCTTCCAGCTTTCCGGTAGGTCTCCTGTTTCCAGTGACCTGTTATACACCATAGTTACACACTTAGTGCTTCTGCACCTTCCTTTAGTATCCACGGTGAGATTCTGTCAGGCCCAATAGCCTTTGTCACATTCAACTCTAACAGATTCCTTTTGACCTCATCACTGGTGAGGTAAAATTTCTTCAAGGTTGCTTAGTGTGCCTCCTCCTCATTTAGTGCAGAGGCTTCTTGTTCTTTTGTGAAGACCTGGAATCTCTTGTTGAGTTCTTCACACACTTCCTTGTCATTCTCTGTGTATCTATTTTCTCTTTTTCTCAGTTTCATCACTTGTTCCTTCACTATAGTTTTCCTCCAGATGTGGCTGTGGAGCAGTTTTGGTTGGGTCTTAGCTCTACTCGCGATGTCATTTTCATACTGTCTCTCTGCTTCTTTCCTCACTCTGAGGTACTCATTTCTTACCTTCTGGTATCTCTCCCTGCTCTCTGGCGTTCTGTTATTCCTGCAGTTTCTCCATTTTCTTTTACTTAATTGCTTCGCTTCCTTACATTCCTGGTTGAACCATGGATTCTTCTGTTGCTTTTCATTTTTCTCCTTTTGGACGGGGATAAATCTATTTGCAGCTTCCTGACACTTCTGGGTGACATAGTTCATCATATCCTGTAGTCTTCTGAGTTTTGTTTCCCATGGTATTCCTCTCAGGAAGTTCATCTCGACATATTTTCCTCTTCGGTAATTTAGTCTTTTCCCTTCCGATCCCATCCATGGATAGGTTATCCCTACCTCCACCAAGTACTCAAAAGTCAATACACTGTGGTCACTCATTCCTATGGGGGCTTCAATTTGACTTCCCTTATTTCTGACTCAATCAAGGTGAATATCAGGTCGAGTCTAGCTGTTTCGTCATTGTCTCTCATTCTTGTGAGTTCCTTGACATGCTGGCTCAGAAAGTTCCTTGCTGCCACTTCCAAGAGTTTAGCTCTCCAGGTATCTTCACCTCCACGTGGGTCCCCATTCTCCCAGTCTATCTTTCTACGGTTGAAATCGTCCATGATTAAGAGTTTGGAGCCATTCCTTCAGGCAACTGAAGCTTCTCTCTGTATTATATTATTTATCTATTCCATCTGTGTGTGTGTGTGTGTGTGTGTGTGTGTTTACTAGTTGTATTTACTAGTTGTGTTTTTGCGGGGGTTGAGCTTTGCTCTTTCGGCCCGCCTCTCAACTGTCAATCAACTGTTTACTAACTACTTTTTTTTTTTTCCACACACACACACACACACACACACACACACACACACACACACACACACACACACACACACACACCAGGAAGCAGCCCGTGACAGCTGACTAACTCCCAGGTACCTATTTACTGCTAGGTAACAGGGGCACTTAGGGTGAAAGAAACTTTGCCCATTTGTTTCTGCCTCGTGCGGGAATCGAACCCGCGCCACAGAATTACGAGTCCTGCGCGCAATCCACCAGGCTACGAGGCTCCCACCCTGTGTGTGTGTGTGTGTGTGTTTATAAACACCATATTTGCACCAGACGAGTGTTTAATATAATGACTGTTGACAATCATGTATCTTAGCATAATTATGTGCTTTTAAAAAGCTGTTTGAAGATTTCGCTTCAACTCTATCTCTCTAACCCACACGGCTCCGTCCGTCCCCCTAACTAATGCGATGCTTGCTGACCTACCTTGTGGCTTACATGTGCCTCCCTGGCCCTCATTCTGCCGTTCCGCAAATTAAATTTTGCTTTACTTTTTTCCAAATCTCGTACGAATCTTGCATGCCCTTATCATGTCTCCTCCTCCTTCCCTTGTATCCCCCCTAGACCTTCCTCACTGGCGAGACGTGTGAGCTTACAAAAAGGGGGTTACAAAAGCCTTTAACTTGCCTGTATTGGTCATATACTTACCTCAGTACAGGGAATTCGATGGAGTGTTCTGCTCGTCTAGGACGCAGAGAACTGTGCTACATCCCTTATATTCTTAAGCACTGGGTGGCCAGGTGCCCCCATTATGGAGGGTAAGGGGGGGTGGGCCAGGCAGCATCATATTGCCCAAGTGAGGGGGCAGGTCTTGCCCTGTTGTGAGGCTGAGACACGGTATCGTGGTCCTGGTGCTGGGCAAGGCTGCTGGGCGAGGCTGCTGGGCGAGGCTGCTGGGCGAGGCTGCTGGGCGAGGCTGCTGGGTGTGAAGGTCCGGCTTCTTCCTTACATTTGACGTTGGCAGACTTCCATTTTTCATTTTTGGAACACTCGTAGTACAGTGCTTTGCTTGGACAAAATGTTGTTCTGTTTAACTGTTCACTGCGTTCTCGCCCAATCACTTGGGGCTGGAGGGTAGACCGACGGTCTGGCTTCATGCAGGTCGGTGCTCAATCCCCGACCGTCCCACAAGTGGTTGGGGCACCATTCCTTTCCCCCCTCCACGTCCCATCCCAAATCCTGCTCCTGACCCCTTCCCAGTGTTATGTTATATATAGTCGTATTGGCATGGGGCTTTCTCCCGATTGTTCCCTTCCCTTCACTCCCTTTTTAATTTAATGTAATTTTATTTTTTTGGTCAAATCCTTTTGTTTATAGTTTTATATATTAATCATTTTTACTATATTTTATTTTTTATGAAGGCTTTGGTTCCTGTTTCATCAGTTGGAGTATAAGGCATTCATTCAATGTATAAGGTATACATTCTCCTCTCATGTATAAGTCTTGCGTCGAGGGTTCCATGCCGGTGATGCGTACTCAAAATGAGTCTTTTTGTAGTTTGTATACGATTATTTAAATCCTTCCTAACCTGCCATAAGTGGACGTAATTTGAAATGAAATCGACTCACAAAAGTGACGTACTGTCCCGTTTTCTGTTTGAGTCGTCCGGCCTACTCGGAAAGGTTAGGAGAGGAAACTTTCATTTAACATTTTTCATAAAAATTTGAAACTTTATGAGAATTTCCTGCCCACCTAACCTACCAGAGGACCCTTAAATTACTGTTGTTGAAAAAAAAATCCCCAATTTATTTTCATTTTTGTTTCATTTTCAAATTACGTCCAGTTTCGGCCATACGGGCAAACGGCCAAAAGCGGCGTTATTTTTAAGAAGACAAGTTGCATCCGTATATCAGCTTAAGCCCCATCACCTTGTCATGGGTTTGCCATGCTGGCTTCACTAATACTGAATCACAGCTGGTGTTTGGAGACCAAGATGGTTCATGAATATCTCCAGAATTATGCTTTATGGTGTGCGTGTGTGTGTGTGTGTGTGTGTATACTCACCTAGTTGTGCTTGCGGGGATTGAGCTCTGGCTCTTTGGTCCCGAGTGTGTGTGTGTGTGTGTGTGTGTGTGTATGTGTGTATGTGTGTATGTGTGTGTGTGTGTACTCACCTATATGTACTCACCTATATGTGCTTGCAGGATCGAGCATTGACTCTTGGATCCCGCCTTTCGAGCATCGGTTGTTTACAGCAATGACTCCTGTCCCATTTCCCTATCATACCTGGTTTTAAAATTATGAATAGTATTTGCTTCCACAACCTGTTCCTGAAGTGCATTCCATTTCCCCACTACTCTCACGCTAAAAGAAAACTTCCTAACATCTCTGTGACTCATCTGAGTTTCAAGCTTCCATCCATGTCCTCTCGTTCTGTTACTATTCCGTGTGAACATTTCGTCTATGTCCACTCTGTCAATTCCTCTGAGTATCTTATACGTTCCTATCATGTCCCCCCTCTCCCTTCTTCTTTCTAGTGTCGTAAGGCACAGTTCCCTCAGGCGCTCTTCATACCCCATCCCTCGTAGCTCTGGGACGAGTCTCGTTGCAAACCTCTGAACCTTTTCCAGTTTCATTATATGCTTCTTCAGATGGGGACTCCATGATGAGGCGGCATACTCTAAGACTGGCCTTACGTAGGCAGTGTAAAGCGCCCTAAATGCTTCCTTACTTAGGTTTCTGAATGATGTTCTAACTTTTGCCAGTGTAGAGTACGCTGCTGTCGTTATCCTATTAATATGTGCCTCAGGAGATAGATTAGGTGTTACGTCCACCCCCAGGTCTCTTTCACGCGTCGTTACAGGTAGGCTGTTCCCCTTCATTGTGTACTGTCCCTTTGGTCTCCTTTGTGTGTGTGTGTGTGTGTGTGTGTGTGTGTGTGTGTGTGTATGTGTGTGTGTGTATGTGTGTATGTGTGTATGTGTGTGTGTGTGTGTGTGTGTGTGTGTGTGCGCGTGTGTGTGTGTGTGTGTGTGTGTGTGTGTACTCACCTAGTTGTGCTTGCGGGGATTGAGCTCTGGCTCTTTGGTCCCGAGTGTGTGTGTGTGTGTGTGTGTGTGTGTGTGTGTGTGTGTGTGTGTGTGTGTGTGTGTGTATGTGTGTGTGTATGTGTGTGTGTATGTGTGTTTGTGTGTGTGTGTGTGTGTGTGTGTGTGTGTGTGTGTGTGTGTGTGTGTTAAAAAAGGTAAGAGAGGCATTTAGCCTTCAAATGTCTTTCTCTTAACTATAAACTCAGTTCACAAAGTCATATATATTCGCACATTTACACATGTTTCAACACTGAAAACTAGCCAGTCAGAGGTCCAACCACTTGGGCTGGAGGACGGTAGAGCGACGGTCTCGCTTCCTGCAGGTCGGCGTTTAATCCCCGACCGTCAAAGTGGTTAGGCACCATTCCTTCCCCCCGTCCCACCCCCCAAATCCTTATCCTGATCCCTTCCAAGTGCTATATAGTCGAAATTACTTGGCGCTTTCCCCTGATAATTCCCTCGCCAGCCAGAGTATTTACGAAACTGACATTATATTATATATATATATATATATATATATATATATATATATATATATATATATATATATATATATATATATATATATATATATATATATATAGAACGCGATGTATTAGTTCAAATTAACATTTATATTATGAACATGAACTAATTCATGCTAATTAGTTCATATTATCCACTTGTAGCATTCACGTTGACTCGAGTGGCTTATATTAGTTCGTTTCTGCTGAGGTAAAAACAGTTGTATTTTTGAAGGAATGGCAACTATGTGGTTTATCTGGGGTGCCACTCATCTTGTATACAGAGAAATACACAGCTCTCCCTTGTATACTCTTCTCTCTCTCTCTCTTTCTCTCTCTCCCCTCTAGATTTCTCCCTCTTCCTCACTCTCCCTCTCATCTGACACCCATATACATTCACCCAGCTCCTCACGTATATTGCACATACTGATCCGCACTATCATACATAGAGTATATTGTATACTAAACCGCTTGACCTACGACGTATCAACTGAATATAATCTCAGTAGTAGTATGTCCGAAAGTCAGTTTTACGTCCGATTTGAAATATACATATTGTGTTGTGCCTTTGATCTCTACTCGGTATTTACATCTATTTGCATTGTATTTTAATTGTATTTTATTTAGATGTATTTATTGCTTCGCGTAGAAGGAACAGAAAGAGAGGATGTGGAAGGGGAGGAAGGGAAGGGAAAGGGGTGGGACAGAAGGGAGGGAATCTAGGGAGGGGGGGGGGTGTACATATACGTTGATAGCCAATAAGTAAATTGGGGAAGTTATAGGAAGGGGAGTTAGGAAAGGGGGGTTTGGGGAAGGAGAAGGGAGTGGGGTGATGGGGAGATGGGGGAGGGATGCCTATACTACTTGATCTCCCCCTCATCCACTGCCAGAATTGAAAAGAACACCAAGGCTTTTACTCGAATTGAAAACGAAAGAGAGAGAGAGAGAGAGAGAGAGAGAGAGAGAGAGAGAGAGAGAGAGAGAGAGAGAGAGAGAGAGAGAGAGAGAGAGAGAGAGAGAGAGTCACTACCCTACGCAGGCAGGAGCAATGTTCTCAATATCTGTGTCATCAGACGAAAGAGGTAGCATGGCCACGGGCTCCCGCTGCGGCAGCCCGCGCTCACTCTCTCTCTCTTAATTCGTCACTACGAATATAATCCAACCTTTTAACCTAACGAGAAACGCACGAACCCAACCAACCCACCTATCCTAACGAGCCCAATGCGTAGAAAATGGAAATTTGCTGTAAAAATGTAAAGCCAAACTGGTATTGGGTAAACCGAATGTCTTTCCTGTAAACCAAGTATTCTTTCCTGTAAACCAAGTATACTTTATCACAACCAAAGTGCTCCTGATCTCGATCACATGGTAGGCTGGGATCTGACCCTCCCCGGTGCCCAGTCTTCTGTTGTCGTTGTGCCTGATGACTATTTCAGTGGTGTATCCCAGGGTATGTGTGCGTATATATATATATATATATATATATATATATATATATATATATATATATATATATATATATATATATATATATGTCGTACCTAGTAGCCAGAACGCACTTCTCAGCCTAATATGCAAGGCCAAATTTGCCTAATAAGCCAAGTTTTTATGAATTAATTGTTTTTCGACTACCTAACCTACCTAACCTAACCTAACCTAACTTTTTCGGCTACCTAACCTAACCTAACCTAACCTATAAAGATAGGTTAGGTTAGGTTAGGTAGGGTTGGTTAGGTTCGGTCATATATCTACGTCAATTTTAACTCCAATAAAAAAAAATTGACCTCATACATAATGAAATGGGTAGCTTTATCATTTCATAAGCAAAAAATTTGAGAAAATATATTAATTCATGAAAACTTGGCTTATTAGGCAAATTTGGCCTTGCATATTAGGCTGAGAAGTGCGTTCTGGCTACTAGGTACGACATATATATATATATATATATATACTTAAAGGTTACAAGAAGTACATTGGTTGATGCAAAGAGTGCTCAAAGGTTGTGGATCCCTTGAAGGTCATCCGCTTCCGGACAGGAACCGAGGATGCAGCATATATATGCGGAAAAACCACTTGTGAAAAATAGAGAATGTTTAACGCGTTTTCAGCTACATCGCTTTCATCAGACCAAAGTTCATTCTACTTTGCTCTGATGAAGGAGATGTAGCCGAAAACGCGTTAAGCATTCTCTATTTTTCACATGTGGTGAAAAGGCTCTTGGGCCACCAGCTGTGGGAGTGGGGCGTCTCATCTTGGGCCACCAGCTGTGGGAGTGGGGCGTCTCATCTTGGGCCACCAGCTATTGGAGTGGGGCGTCTCATCTTGGGCCACCAGCTGTGGGAGTGGGGCGTCTCATCTTGGGCCACCAGCTGTGGGAGTGGGGCGTCTCATCTTGGGCCACCAGCTATTGGAGTGGGGCGTCTCATCTTGGGCCACCAGCTGTGGGAGTGGGGCGTCTCATCTTGGGCCACCAGCTATGGGAGTGGGGCGTCTCATCTTGGGCCACCAGCTGTGGGAGTGGGGCGTCTCATCTTGGGCCACCAGCTGTGGGAGTGGGGCGTCTCATCTTGGGCCACCAGCTGTTGGAGTGGGGCGTCTCATCTTGGGCCACCAGCTGTGGGAGTGGGGCGTCTCATCTTGGGCCACCAGTTGTTGGAGTGGGGCGTCTCATCTTGGGCCACCAGCTGTGGGAGTGGGGCGTCTCATCTTGGGCCACCAGCTGTGGGAGTGGGGCGTCTCATCTCGGGCCACCAGCTGTTGGAGTTTGGCGTCTCATCTTGGGTCACCAGCTGTGGGAGCGGGGCGTCTCATCTTGGGCCACCAGCTGTGGGAGCGGGGCGTCTCATCTTGGGCCACCAGCTGTGGGAGCGGGGCGTCTCATCATGGGCCACCAGCTGTGGGAGCGGGGCGTCTCATCATGGGCCACCAGCTGTGGGAGCGGGGCGTCTCATCATGGGCCACCAGCTGTGGGAGCGGGGCGTCTCATCATGGGCCACCAGCTGTGGGAGCAGGCCGTCTCATCTTGGAGTAATCTCTCTATCACTGGGTCTTCTAACATGTCGATGGCGCTCCACACCCTAGAGGCTTGGTGCTGTAGTCTGATGTTTAGTGGTTGTGTGTTCAAGGATTCATGGAGCTCCTGTAGAGGAGGAGGTCTTGCTGGTGTCTTTACCCTTACCCTGAGACATCTTGGCCTCACCATACCAAACTCAACCATATTCACCATGAATATACCCCTCCTGCAAGGAGCTACATAACCTTAGCTGCCTCAGTCATCAAAACCATAATTGATTTCCCCAGGGAGGATAACCAGGTGCGCCTTCCCACTCGTGAGAGAAACACCCACTGCAGGAAGAGCAGCAGTGGCTTATGCATCCGAGACATCAAAAGTCAGAGCAACAGTCACCAGGAAAACAGAAGAAGGAAACACTATTGGCGCAATTAGAGGCATCACCAGCAAGGACACAATTGCTGACAGAGATGCCACAACAGCTCGAGCCCTAAGAGACAAACACCCACCCAGGGCTCCACGTGAGGACGACGTTCTACCAGTTGGGGTTACTGGAGCAGAACCGCTCTGGGTGACCGAATCTGTGGCCTATAAAGCAGCTTACCATAATTCTTGTTGATTCTTCCCAACAGGATCAATAGGCGGGTTTAAAGAACTAAAACCCAACCACATCAATCAAATGCTCATCCCTGCACTGTGAGACATGGCACAGGGCCTCCTGGTGGAACTAACCAGATTCACCAACATTTGCCTAGTTTTTTTGCATTTTTTTTTAGCATCTCTCTGTACTCGAAGAAAAACGATGGAAGGATTAGACCAATAGCTGTGGGCAATTTCCTCCGGTATCTCGTCGCTAAGGCTGCTGCGAGAACAGTTAGCGAAGCAGAGGCCAACATGCTAAAGCCAAAACGGCTCGGGTTCGGCATTCCACAAGGGTGCGACACGGCAGCTCACGCAGCTCGAGCTTTCTTTGCTAACATCACAGACGAAAAGGTGATGAAAAGGCCCTGATCAAGCTAGATTTCAAAAATGGTTTCAATTTGGTGCGGAGGGATGCTGTACTCCGTGTGGTTCATCGTTATTTCCCTTCCCTCTACCCTTTTGTACATTCATGCTACAGTATGGACCTAAAGTTACTGTTTGGCAAAAATGAAATTGACTCGCGAGAAGGCGTCCAACAGGGTGACCCCTCTTGCTCCTCTCCTTTTCTGCTTAGTCATCAAACAAGTCACAGAAGTCCTGTCCAGCGAGCTTAACATCTGGTTCTTGGATGATGGTACCCTAGCTGGTTCCCAAGACTCCCTCCTGGAGGACATCAGGAAAATCCAGCAAGGTGCAGTTTTAGGCCTCACCCTGAACCCTTATAAATGTGAAATAATATGTTCCAACCAGGGCATCGTAGAGAAAATAGAGGGTCTTCTGCCAAATACCCTTATAACTAACCTGAAGACAGCACACTCTTAGGAGCCCCCCCCCCCGGGGGTTGAAAGCCATCGATGAGGTCCTTGATAAGAAAATCACCGACCTTAAGAGGATGGATGGGAGGGTTTAGGACATTGATGCTCATGATGCACTTTACCTCATCACCAGATGTCTGTCCCTCCCCAGGTTAACCTACTTTCTGAGGTGTTCATCATCCTACAGTAGCCAAAAACTTCGAGAATATGACCTCTTACATAAATCAATGTTAGAAAAAAACCTCGACCTCTCTCTCGATGACCTACAGTGGAAACAAGCCTCTCTTCCCGTAAGACTTGGGGGCCTCGGAGTTCGAACAGCAACGCAAATCGCTGTACCAGCCTTCCTGTCCTCCTCTGCATCCGACGATCTTGTGAAGGAAATTCTACCTGCCCACTTACATCAGGTGGCAGGCGTTCATGATCCCAATTTTATACACTGTGCCACCGAGTGGGCATCTCGTGCAGGCCCATCACCTCAACACCACCCCACAAAAGTCTACAAGCAATCCAGCTGGGATAGCCCCATTGTAGACCAAGTTGCTGCAGAGTGCCTGGGTGCTGCAACAGCACAACACAACATTGCTCGCCTCACAGCAGTAGCAGCCCCACATGCAGGGGACTTCCGGTTAGCAACTTCAATATCGGCAACTAGCACGCGGCTCACACCACACGAGCTCTGAATTGCTGTGGCCCTCCACCTTGCTGCCCCAATCCACTCCAAAAATAGGTGTATTTGCAGCGAGGTGGTGGCAGACATGTACTGCCACAATGGCATACTCTGCCAAAGCACAGGGGGATGGCACTCGAGGAACAGGGAAGTCATCATCATCAAGAGGAGCCTCACCACAGCTGGATGCTCTGCCGAGAGCATGGTGCAATTTTAGGCCTCACCCTGAACTCTTTCCCGTTACATAACGCC
>NC_091168.1:28166280-28208780 GCF_040958095.1 Procambarus clarkii | reverse complement strand
AAGCCTAAATCATGATTAAAAATAGATGGTGTCGATCCCTACTGTGATTGTGATGGAGATAATTGTATGAATGACTCAGGAAGGCAATGATTGTGATAATTGAGACTGATGATGATGTGGGACAGTGATGGAGATAATGATGTAAACGGAAGTAATGAAGATGATGATAGTGTAATGACAGATAGACGATCGGAGAGATACATAGATTGACAGTCACATGGATAAATAAATGGAGAGATACATGATAGAATAGATGGACAGATAGACGATAGAATAGATGGATAGACAGATGGATGGATAGAAAGAAAATTTAAAAGATGGATAGATGTTAGATAAATGGACAGATGGAAGAAAGACCTGGGGAACGCCGAACGTATACCCCTAGTGAATTATATATATATATATATATATATATATATATATATATATATATATATATATATATATATATATATATATATATATACATATATATATATACATATACATATATATATATATATATATATATATATATATATATATATATATATATATATATATATATACCTTGTAGATTCTCACTGAACACTAATATTTTCTTCTCCTACCACCCCTATTATTTTTTATATACATATATATTTGTTTTATTTAAACTTTGTTACAAAAGAGGAGTTACATATAGGGTACAAAGTTGATTATTATAAGTTGTCGAGTTCCTCCAGCTCCTCAGATGGCGAACAGGAACCCCTGAAAGCAGTGTGCATTTCCCCTCTGTATCGCCACACTGAGGCGCTGGAAAAGGAAACTGGCAGCTCTAGAGTCTCTTGTTGTTTCAATTAGCCTAGAACCCAGTTAGTTAAAAAAAACTGGTGGCACTCTTACCCCAGGCACCGAGTGTCCCAGAAGCAATGGAGACAAAATTGTAGTGGTGAGCCAGTTCTCTGTATTTAGGGGATTTAGCTGATTCCCGGTGAGTGGCATCGCCACCTGGTTGTGCAACACTGAGGTCAATGTAGGTGTTAGCCAGGGTTGATACGCACGTGTAGTCCCATACTAACTGCTTGCCATTCTTCCAGGGGTTCACTGTGATACCATCCGGGCGACCAATAAGAGCATCAGAGTTACGGGGCGTTAGGTAACGGGGCTCTCTCTCAGCTGGGCATCCAGCTGTGGTGAGGCTCCTCTTGATGATGTCGTTAACTTCACTGTGCCTCGAGTGCCATCCCCCTGTGCTTTGGCAGAGTAGGCCATGGTGGCCGTACCTGTCAGCCACCACCTCGCTGCAAATACACCTATATCTGGTGTGGATTGGGGCAGCAAGGTGGAGGGCCACAGCAATTCGGAGGGCGTGTGGTGTGAGACGCGTGCCAGTTGCCGACATTGGGGTTGCTAACAGGAAATCCCCTGCATGTGGGGCTGGTTCTGCTGTAAGGCGAGCAATGTCGTGTTGTTGCCCCCAAGTCGTACAGGAAGAGAGGCTTGTTTCCACTGTAGGTCATCGAGAGGTTAAGGGCTTTTTCTAGCATCGATTTAAGTAACAGGTCATACTCACTTAGTTTTTGGCTACTGTAGGATGGTGAACAACTCAGAAAGTAGATTAATCTGGTGATGAGGTAAAGTGCGCATAAATATTATATATATATATATATATATATATATATATATATATGCGTATGGAAATGTCAAGACACACAAGCCTGGAAACCCACTTCGGCCAATCATTAGCCAGATACCCACACCCACGTACAGACTGGCGAAGCGACTCAACGGCCTGCTGACTCCTTATGTTCCTTGCGCCTTCAGCCTGAAGTCTCCAAAGGAATTTGTTGACTTACTGCGGGGCACACGGGCCACAGGGATAAGAGCCTCGTTGGACGTAGAATCGCTGTTTACCAACGTACCTGTGGACGAGACAATCGGGATGATAGCCGACAGAGTGTATCGTGATCCAGCCTGTACTCCTCTTGACATACCAGAAAATATTCTGAGGAAACTACTCCAAGCTTGTACTAAAGAGGCACCCTTCTTGAGCCCGGATGGGCACATGTATAAGCAAGTAGATGGGGTCGCCATGGGTTCTCCCCTAGGTGTCCTGTTTGCAAACTTCTACATGGGTACCATCGAGCAAAAAGTCTTAGTCGACATGAACTTGAAACCGGCCATATACTGCAGGTATGTTGACGACATTTTTACACAGGTACCTGATGTCAGACATCTGCAGGAGCTGAAGGAGGCATTTGAGCAGAGTTCCGTGCTGCGTTTCACTTACGAGATGGAAAAGGATGGGAAGCTGCCCTTTTTAGATGTAACAGTCATGGAAAAGAGCGGAGGTTTCCACACTGCAGTCTACACTAAGGAAACGAACATAGGAATGTGCCTAAATGCCAACAGCGACTGCCCAGACAGGTACAAGAGGAGTGTTGTTAACGCATATGTCGACCGTGCTCTCAGCCACAGCTCAGAATGGAAGCAAGTCGACGAAGAACTCTGTAGGGTAAGGCAGGTCCTAGTCAACAATGGCTTCTCCAATGGTTTCGTCGAAGACATCATAAGAAGGAAAGTGAAACGCCATGCAACCTCTGAAGAGACAACTAACACAACACCTATACCCCCTATTAGACTATTTTACAGGAACTTCTTTTCAAAAGCTCATAAAACGGAGGAAATGGTCCTAAAAGATATTGTTAATAGAAACGTTATCCCTACAGACAAAAATCAGAGGATACAACTGACGATTTACTATAAAACCAGAAAAACGGCCAGCCTACTCATGAGAAACTCTCCAGACACAAAACAGAACGCTTTAAAAGAGACTAACGTCGTCTATGCCTTCAAATGCCCTCTTGGGGACTGTAAGCTCCAAAAAACCCAGTATATAGGCAAAACAACAACATCTCTTTCTAGGCGTTTAACGATGCATAAGCAACAGGGCTCCATTAAGGAACATATAATCTCTTCCCACAACCAAACCATCGCCAGAGAAATCCTAGTAAATAACACAGAAATCATCGATAGATACAGTGATAGCAGGCGGCTTGACGTTTGCGAGGCACTACACATCAGGAAGTCAACACCAGCAATCAACAGCCAATTAATGCATAACTATATTCTACCCACCTCAAGACTCCGCTCCAATATAGAAGCATCAAGAAATATGGACCAATAGGCTTTCTACAATCACTTCTATTCAATACCCATTGTTTCGTGTTCTGTCTTGTGTTGATGAAATTAATACCCTATTAATGCCACCTCTTGTTCTGTCTTGTGTTGATGAAATTAATACCCTATTAATGCCACCTCACCCCATCCACCTCACTCAAATGTAGATATAAACGAAATCGGAGATGCGTAAGTTCTATTCAGTTGTGTATTTGTAAACTAAAGTCTTTGAAAATGTAATAAGTTTTACGAAACGCGCTCGTGTCGCGTCAGATTAGAAATAAAAATGAATTTTGGAGAATTGATTTTTGATTTACCTCCAACAGTGAAAAGAAATGTACGAAAGATTGAGGAAATTCGTGTTAGAATTATTAATCTTACTTTTTCGGTCATATTTAATATATATATATATATATATATATATATATATATATATATATATATATATATATATATATATATATATATATGTCGTACCTAGTAGCCAGAACTCACTTCTCAGCCTATTATTCAAGGCCCGATTTGCCTAATAAGCCAAGTTTTCCTGAATTAATATATTTACTATAATTTTTTTCTTATGAAATGATAAAGCAACCCTTTTCTCTATGTATGAGGTCAATTTTTTTTTATTGGAGTTAAAATTAACGTAGATATATGACCGAACCTAACCAACCCTACCTAACCTAACCTAACCTATATTTATAGGTAAGGTTAGGTTAGGTAGCCAAAAAAAGCTAGGTTAGGTTAGGTTAGGTAGGTTAGGTAGACGAAAAAACATTAATTCATGAAAACTTGGCTTATTAGGCAAATCGGGCCTTGAATAGTAGGCTGAGAAGTGCGTTCTGGCTATTAGGTACGACATATATATATATATATATATTTATATATATGTCGTACCTAGTAGCCAGAACGCACTTCTCAGCCTACTATGCAACGCCCGATTTGCCTAATAAGCCAAGTTTTCCTGAATTAATATATTTTCTCTAAATATTTTCTTATGAAATGATAAAGCTACCCATTTCATTATGTATGAGGTCAATTTTTTTTTATTGGAGTTGAAATTAACGTAGATATATGACCGAACCTAACCAACCCTACCTAACCTAACCTAACCTATCTTTATAGGGTAGGTTCGGTTAGGTAGCCGAAAAAGTTAGGTTAGGTTAGGTTAGGTAGGTTAGGTTGTCGAAAAACAATTAATTCATGAAAACTTGGCTTATTAGGCAAATCGGGCATTGCATAGTAGGCTGAGAAGTGCGTTCTGGCTACTAGGTACGACATATATATATATATATATATATATATATATATATATATATATATATATATATATATATATATATATTACCTAACTTCACTGTGCCTCGTGCCTTACATCAGCTGGCAGGTGTACATAGTCCCAGGGGTAAAAGTGCTACCAGTTTTTTGAAGGAACTGGGTTCTAAGCTCATTGAAACAACAAGAGACCCCTAGAACTTCCACCTTCCTTTTCCAGCGCCTCAGCGTGGCGATACAGAGGAGAAATGCACACTGCATCCAGGGTTCCTGCCCGCCATCTGAGGAGCTGGAGGAACTCGACAACTTATGATAACCATCTTTGTAACCTATATGTAACTCCTTTTTTGTAACAAAGTTCAAATAAAACAAATATATATGTGTATGTGTACATACAAAAGAATGGGGTTGGTAGGAGAAGATAATATTAGTGTTCAGTGAGAAACCACAAGGTCTTCTCTGAATACTTATTATTTTCTTCTCCGAGGCTATGGGTCCCCACATTGGCACCAGAGGTGGTACCCTCACAATAACACTATATATATATATATATATATATATATATATATATATATATATATATATATATATATATATATGTCGTACCTAGTAGCCAGAACGCACTTCTCAGCCTACTATAAAAATCCCGATTTGCCTAATAAGCCAAGTTTTCCTGAATAAATATATTTTTTCTAATTTTTTTCTTATGGAATGATAAAGCTACCTATTTCATTATGTATGAGGTCAATTCTTTTTTATTGGAGTTAAAATTAACGTAGATATATGACCGAACCTAACCAACCCTACCTAACCTAATCTAACCTATCTCTATAGGTTAGGTTAGGTTAGGTAGCCGAAAAAGTTAGGTTAGGTTAGGTAGTCGAAAAACAATTAATTCATGAAAACTTGGCTTACTAGGCAAATTTGGCCTTGCATAGTAGGCTGAGAAGTGAGTTCTGGCTACTAGGTACGATATATATATATATATATATATATATATATATATATATATATATATATATATATATATATTATTAAATATGACCGAAAAAGTAAGATTAATAATTCTAACACGAATTTTCTCAATCTTTCGTACATTACGCTTCACTGTTGGAGGTAAATCAAAAATCACTTCTCCAAAATGCATTTTTATTTCTAGTCTGACGCGACACGGGCGCGTTTCGTAAAACTTATTACATTTTCAAAGACTTCACAAATACACAACTGATTAGAACGTATCTCTGATTTTATATCTACATTTGAGTGAGGTGGGAAGGGTGATGTGGCATTAACACAAGACAGAACAGGAGGGGATATTAATAGGGTATTAAAAGTATCAACACAAGACAGAACAGAAACAATGGGTATTGAATAGAAGTGTTTGTAGAAAGCCTATTGGTCCATATTTCTTGATGCTTCTATATTGGAGCGGAGTCTTGAGGTGGGTAGAATATAGTTGTGCAATAATTGGCTGTTGATTGCTGGTGTTGACTTCTTGATGTGTAGTGCCTCGCAAACGTCAAGCCGCCTGATATATATATATATATATATATATATATATATATATATATATATATATATATATATATATATATATATATATATATATATATATATATATATATATCATCTTGTGGGGATAATAATTAAGGAGGAATAATTTACAAAACCACAGAAAAATATCTCATTAACATCCACCAGTCAGATTTTTACCTACTCTTGTCCACCCAAAAAAATAAATAAATAACACATTGATATGAACATCATTATAACACAGGGCGGCTTCCGCGCCAGGTACAATATTTGAAATAAAATTAATGCTTCACAAAAAATTATATTGGCATAATATATCTGTTTTAGGATGCCTGAATGTGAGGCTATATTATACCCGATTACTATTGTCCCATTAACTCATGGATCATGTTTTGTGTCGTGTTGTTCAGCCTCTTGATGAGTAATGATGAGTAATTGTTGAATGTTGGAGTGGTGTAACCGTTTGTTGGTTATATAGCCTCGCTGAGCTCGCGAGGGCACGGTTGGGTATAGCTTCACCTGGCTTGGTTATGCCCACCAGGCTTGGTCATCCACACCTGGTTTAGTTAGACCCACCAGGCTTGGTTAGACCCACCAGGCTTGGTTATCCCCCACCTGGCTTGGTTATCCCCCATCAGGCTTGGTTATCCCCCACCAGGTTTGGTTATCCCCCACCAGGCTTGGTTATCCCCCCACCAGGCTTGGCTATCCCCCACCAGGCTTGGTTATCTCCCCACCAGGCTTGGTTATCCCCCACCTGGCTTGGTTATCCCCCACCAGGCTTAGTTATCCCCCACCAGGCTTGGTTATCCCCCACCAGGCTTGGTTATCCCCCACCAGGCTTGGTTATCCCCCACCAGGCTTGACTATATAGCGACGCCCCCACACTTCTTCGGACATCGTGGTCGTGTCGTACAAAGATAGCGGAGGACGGGAGAGGGGGTAGGGGGGTAGGGGGGAGGCGGTTATCGTCACGATAGCCCAAGATAGCCCAGGGCAGGGACGGAACGAGCCTCCCAGCTCTTTATGTCGACAGCCAATCACGATTCATTCACTATAATGTGTTCATCTTGTTCGTTTACATATACACATTAGGCTTATATAACGAGGTTATATAACTAGATAACGAACTCCCTCCCCCCCCCCACAAGGTCGAATTACTGACCCTCACCAGGATGCAAATCCACGATTGTTGCCTATGACCCTCGGGTACATGTTTACTGCTCGGTGAACAGACGCATTAGGTGAATGGAAACGTGTCCCAGCGCAATCTGTTTCGACTGGAAATTGGGAATGATATTGTGTGGTGGTGACTGCGTGGCCTGGCTGGCTTTTTTGTACAGGACAGGTTCGATTCCCGATGCATCAAGCGGTTGGGATAATTCATCATTGTCCTATCTTAGATCTTTGTACTCATATCCCAGCTCCTTGTCCTCATATCCCAGCTCCTTGTCCTCATATCCCAGCTCCTTGTCATCATATCCCAGATCCTTGTCCTCATATCCCAGATCCTTGTCCTCATATCCCAGATCCTTGTCCTCATATCCCAGATCCTCGTCCCCACATCTCAGATCCTCGTCCTCATATCCCAGATCCTTGTCCTCATATCCCAGATCCTTGTCCTCATATCCCAGCTCCTTGTCATCATATCCCAGATCCTTGTCATCATATCCCAGATCCTTGTCCTCATATCCCAGATCCTTGTCCTCATATCCCAGATCCTCGTCCCCACATCTCAGATCCTCGTCCTCATATCCCAGATCCTTGTCCTCATATCCCAGATCCTTGTCCTCATATCCCAGATCCTTGTCCTCATATCCCAGATCCTTTTCCTCATATCCCAGATCCTTGTCCTCATATCCCAGATTCTTGTCCTCATATCCCAGATCATTAACCTCATATTCCAGATCCTTGTCCTCATATCCCAGATCCTTGTCTTCATATCCCAGATCCTTGTCCTCATATCCCAGATCCTCGTCCTCACATCTCAGATCCTCGTCCTCATATCCCAGATCCTTGTCCTCATATCCCAGATCCTTGTCCTGCATATCCCAAATACTTGTCCTGCATATCCCAGACCCTTGTCCTCATATCCCAGATCCTTGTCCTCATATCCCAGATCCTTGTCCTCATATCCCAGATCCTTGTCCTGTCGGAAAATCCGACACCATTTAATAATCATACAGATAATAGCTGTATTGTATAAACAAGTTAACCATAGAAAACGTAACTTGTAGTGGAATTACCGTCTAAAGAAAACGGGATATCATCACCACACACTATTATAATTCACCACCTATTATGGTGGGAATTATTCTTAAATACATTAGTCTTTGGACTTTACCATCATAAAAACATCTTATATAAATTAACTTAATTATCAATATTAAAGTAGAGTAAATGTGACCCTTCTATCACTTTCTGAAATGTGGACAATGTAAGCCAGGCGTCAGAGTGAGGAAGGAGGGCAGCCATTGTTTATACGAGACCAGAGGCACACACGGGAGCAAATTCGGCTCCTGTTAAATTTACTTGGACGTAGTGTTATGGAAACTAAAAGTGTACCATTATCAACACGCTGTCTACAAATTCAAGTTAAGTGTCTATCCAAAACCCGTTTATCATTCATTTATGGCCATTAATGTAAGGATATAGGGTGGACAGGTTAGATCACGAAATCGCCTCAAACTAAAGGTAATTAAGCCAGGTCTTTATTGTTCCATGTACTGTATAGTGTTTTCTCTGATATACTTGTCATATATAGGATTCTGGCTTCACAGCTAGCGCACTTTTGACAGGTCAAGACGAGGAAGCAAGATTTGTGCACCAGTTACTGGGTCATGGAAGCTACCTCAAAGAGGATAATTTGGTGTCTACACCCTAGTTATACCTGGTGGACTAACCTGCTGTACTATAAGATAAGGAACCACTTCAATGTATGTAGTTAATACTGTAGTTTGATTGGCTGCATATATATAAATATAACCCCCTAATGTGTAGAGGATCGATTTGTGAGATTAAGAGATTATTGCAGAAATACAGTCCACTTATCATTATACAAATTGCTATCGAAGTATACAAATTAACGTAAATATAAATTCATATAAATTAAATAAATATAAATCTCACAGGTCAGTTCCCACATGTCCTGCATATCCCAAATACTTGTCCTGCATATCCCAGACCCTTGTCCTCATATCCCAGATCCTTGTCCTCATATCCCAGATCATTGTCCTCATATCCCAGATCATTGTCCTCATATCCCAGCTCCTTGTTCTCATATCCCAGCTCCTTGTCCTCATATCCCAGATCCTTGTCCTCATATCCCAGATCCTTGTCCTCATATCCCAGATCCTTTTCCTCATATCCCAGATCCTTTTCCTCATATCACAGATCCTTGTCCTCATATCCCAGATTCTTGTCCTCATATCCCAGATCATTAACCTCATATTCCAGATCCTTGTCCTCATATCCCAGATCCTTGTCTTCATATCCCAGATCCTTGTCCTCATATCCCAGATCCTTGTCCTCATATCCCAGATCCTCGTCCTCACATCTCAGATCCTCGTCCTCATATCCCAGATCCTTGTCTTCATATCCCAGACCCTTGTCCTCATATCCTAGATCCTTGTCCTCATATCCCAGATCCTTGTCCTCATATCCCAGATCCTTGTCCTGCATATCCCAAATACTTGTCCTGCATATCCCAGATCCTTGTCCTCATATCCCAGATCCTTGTCCTCATATCCCAGATCCTTGTCCTCATATCCCAGATCCTTGTCCTCATATCCCAGATCCTTTTCCTCATATCCCAGATCCTCGTCCTCATATCCCAGATCCTTGTCCTCATATCCCAGATCCTTGTCCTGCATATCCCAAATACTTGTCCTGCATATCCCAGACCCTTGTCCTCATATCCCAGATCCTTGTCCTCATATCCCAGATCCTTGTCCTCATATCCCAGCTCCTTTTCCTCATATCCCAGATCATTGTCCTCATATCCCAGATCATTGTCCTCATATCCCAGCTCCTTGTTCTCATATCCCAGCTCCTTGTCCTCATATCCCAGATCCTTGTCCTCATATCCCAGATCCTTGTCCTCATATCCCAGATCCTTTTCCTCATATCCCAGATCCTTTTCCTCATATCCCAGATCCTTTTCCTCATATCCCAGATCCTTTTCCTCATATCCCAGATCCTTGTCCTCATATCCCAGATTCTTGTCCTCATATCCCAGATTCTTGTCCTCATATCCCAGATCATTAACCTCATATTCCAGATCCTTGTCCTCATATCCCAGATCCTTGTCTTCATATCCCAGATCCTTGTCCTCATATCCCAGATCCTTGTCTTCATATCCCAGACCCTTGTCCTCATATCCTAGATCCTTGTCCTCATATCCCAGATCCTTGTCCTCATATCCCAGATCCTTGTCCTGCATATCCCAAATACTTGTCCTGCATATCCCAGATCCTTGTCCTCATATCCCAGATCCTTGTCCTCATATCCCAGATCCTTGTCCTCATATCCCAGATCCTTGTCCTCATATCCCAGATCCTTTTCCTCATATCCCAGATCATTGTCCTCATATCCCAGCTCCTTGTTCTCATATCCCAGCTCCTTGTCCTCATATCCCAGCTCCTTGTCCTCATATCCCAGATCCTTGTCCTCATATCCCAGATCCTTGTCCTCATATCCCAGATCGGGGAAGTCGTGTTTCATGGGTTGAAGACTATTGAGAATCTTGAATGCTTTTCAGTATTCACGGATCACTGGCTACGAATCTGGCCTTACATTAGAGGGTGGAGGTGGCTTCCACAACTTCTCCTTCCACAACTTGCATTCTTTCTTCTCATTTGCGTTTCCTGGTACCACCTGCGTCCTCCTATCCTACATATTCTGGATTTAAAGAGACTGTCATCCACTTTGAATTTTTCTCTGCAGTACCATGTATGTTGTGATCATATCCACTCTGCATTTTCTCTTCTGTTTTTTGTTTTATCTTTAATCTGTTCTAGTGGCTTAAACCTGTTAGTTCTGGCAATAATCTTTAACCTCTTCCTCCCTCCCATTCTCTTCCATTCTGTGTATTATCACTGACATTCTTTCCTAATGTTTCTTCTTCATTATTTTGTGTTATCCTATCCCTGTTACTCCTTTTTTTTAATTCTTTCAATATTATTTCTCTAGCTCCCTCTGCTCTCCTCTTCCACCCCTGGACCCCCCTTTTCCACCCCTGGACCCCCCCCCCCCTCTTCCACCTCCACTACGGCTTCCCTTCCCTTCTCTACCCCTTCCTCCCCCTCACCCCCCCCCCCCCTCCACTCCCACTAACCTCAGGCGAGGTGAGCAAACAGGTAATCACTGACACCAACCACGTCAGCCCCTTTTCAGGCTTCCTATTCGCCTGTATCACTATTCCCACTTTGGTCTAGTACGACATTTCCTCCCTGACGTCACTTCGGGCTCACCATAGCCGGTCGGCCGAGCGGACAGCGCGCGGGGCTTGTGATCCTGTGGTCCTGGGTTCGATTCCAGGCACCGGCGAGAAACAATGCGCAGAGTTTCTTTCACCCTATGCTCCTGTTACCTAGCAGTAAAATAGGTACCTGGGTGTTAGTCAGCTGTCACGGGCTGCTTCCTGGGGGTGGAGGCCTGGTCGAGGACCGGGCCGCGGGGACACTAATAAAAAAGCCCCGAAATCATCTCAAGATAACCTCAAGATAGCCCGTGCTACTTGAAACTTTACGTTCCAGGTAGCGAATCTTGAACAACAACTCCCTGATCAGTCCAGCAACCAGGTTGATCAGTCCAGCAACCAGGAGGCCTGGTCGAGGACCGGGCCGCGGGGACACTAAGCCCCGGAAGCACCTCAAGGTAGCCTCCGTCACGTATTCTCTCACCGGTTCCACTGCTTCACTTAGACACACGGTCTCTGCTACGTTTAAGGTTTTTGAATGGACAATTTACTTTAATCATAAAATGTCTTATGATTAAAGACATCTTAATCCCCCGCCTTAATCCATCCCCCCCCCCCTGAGCTTGGCCATTTATTTCTAACCCAACCTCAATCTTTTTCTCGAACCCAACCACTTGGGCTGGACGGTAGAGCGACGGTCTCGCTTCATGCAGGTCGGCGTTCAATCCCCGACCGTCCACAAGTGGTTGGGCACCACTCCTTTTCTTCCCCCCCCCCCCCCCATCCCATCCCAAATCAGTATCCTGACCCCTTCCAAGCGCTATATAGTCATAATGGCTTGGCGCTTTATCTTGATAGTTCCCTCCCTTCTCTCTCTCTCTCTCTCTCTTAGATTTAGTTTTCCTTATGTCTTTTTTTTTAATTTTTAAGAGCAATTTTTCTCCTGCATAGATGGTGTTAGCTCCCTCTCACCCATAGCCAAGATTACATTCTTTCCTCAGTGAACAGTTGTTTACTAATCTTGGTAATCTTGGGCATAGCATTTTATCAAATCACCTCATTCTTTGGGGCACACGTGAGGAACACAAATGCGAACAAGCCTGAATAAAGTCCTAGTACTATATAGACTATATAGCATATAGTCCTGGGGACCATTCAGGCTTGTTCGCATTTGTGTTCCTCACGTGTGCCCCAAAGAATGAGGTGATTTGATAAAATGCTATGCCCAAGATTACCATCTGAGTGCCGTCGGGGAAGTGGTTCAAATAGCTTCGGCTATCACTTCCTTATGTCCGGTCGTGATGGTCAAGCGGATTAAGGCGTCCCGTAGATACCAGTTGCATTGCTCCTGGGAGTATGGGTTCGAGTCACTTCTGGGGTGTGAGTTTTCAGTCGCATATAGTCCTGGGGACCATTCAGGCTTGTTCGCATATATATATATATATATATATATATATATATATATATATATATATATATATATATATATATATGTCACATTCTTAATCACGTGTTTATTTTCGTGATATACACACACACACACACACATATATATATATATATATATATATATATATATATATATATATATATATATATATATATATATATATATATATATATATATAAAAGTTTGTGAGGGTACCACCTCTGGTGCCAATGTGGGGACCCATAGCCTCGGAGAAGAAAATAAAAAGTATTCAGAGGAGACCTTGTGGTTTCTCACTGAACTCTAATATTATCTTCTCCTACCACCCCCATTCTTTTGTATGTACATATATATATTTACTTTATTTGAACTTCGTTACAAAAAAGGAGTTACATATGGGTTACAAAGATGGTTATCATAGGTTGTCGAGTTCCTCCAGCTCCTCAGATGGCGGGCAGGAACCCTGGATGCAGTGCGCATTTCCCCTCTGTATCGCCACACTGAGGCGCTGGAAAAGAAAGCTTGCAGCTCTCGGGTCCCTTGTTGTTTCAATGAGCCTAGAACCCAGTTCCTTCAAAAAACTGGTAGCACTTTTACCCCAGGCGCCGAGTGTCTCAGAAGCAATGGGGACAAAATTGTAGTGGTGATCCAGTTCTCTATACTTACGGGATTTGGCTGCTTCCCTGTGGGTGGCAGCGCCACCTGGTTGTGCAACACTGAGGTTAAAGTAGGTGTTAGCCAGGGTTGATACGCACGTGTAGTCCCATACCAACTGCTTGCCGTTCTTCCAGGGGTTCACTGTGATACCATCCGGGCGACCAATAAGAGCATCAGAGTTACGACGCGTTAGGTAACGGGGTTCTCTTTCAGCTGGGCATCCAGCTGTGGTGAGGCTCCTCTTGATGTCGTTAACTTCACTGTGCCTCGAGTGCCATCCCCCTGTGCTTTGGCAGAGTAGGCCATGGTGGCCGTACCTGTCAGCCACCACCTCGCCGCAAATACACCTATATCTGGTGTGGATTGGATATATATATATATATATATATATATATATATATATATATATATATTAATCATTACCGCAAGGATTAGTTTAGAATAATATATCAAAATAATGGCCAAGTTTCTACACCCGGCACCTGTTCTGCTCCTTGTTGTTCCCCAGTTATAATCTTCAGCAGTTTTCCATAACAGTTATTGTCGGTTGCCAAGAAGTGGACGTCGTCCGGTTTAGCTACAGCGGCCGGCTCTAATCCCGACATCCGGATGACCTTGATCACACCAATAACCGACATCCGTCCATTAACCCCCCCCCCTCCCCCTCCCCCTTCTCACCTGGTCACTTGAGACACCCCCCCTCCCCCTCCCCCTTCTCACCTGGTCACTTGAGACACCCACCCCCCCCCCCCTACCAATCTCGACCTGCTAAGGGTTTTCCTCAAGCAGTTACTCAAGCAGTTACTCAAGTAGTTACTCAAATAGCTACTCTAGCAGTTACTCAAGAAGTTACGAAACCTATGCATCTTTTTCTCAATCTTTGGCGGGATTGTTTACAAATATTAAAGTGTTTATGAGCTCCGAGGCACCAGGACGCTGTTTACAACAATAATAACCTTTGACTGTTAAGGTTTCGATGCTTGTAAACTGTTGGATAAATGTAAACAAAGCCGCGGGTGAAAAGATGTACAGGTTCCTAAGTAGATGAGTCAATGCTTATTGTATCCTGGCGCCCGGAGCCTAGCAGTGGGCTGGGCTCCTGGGCATGGCTAGGAGACGTTTCAAGCTCATACTGAAATATTACATATAAATTTATAGTTAGAAAGACAGAGACACTAAACATACATAAAAAAAGATAGAGATAGGAAAAGAGACAGGCATATATACACAGCCACAGAGAGAGAGAGAGAGAGAGAGAGAGAGAGAGAGAGAGAGAGAGAGAGAGAGAGAGAGAGAGAGAGAGAGAGAGAGACAGAGAGAGAGAGAGAGAGAGAGAGAGAGAGAGAGAGAGAGAGAGACAGAGAGAGAGAGAGAGACAGAGAGAGAGAGAGAGAGACAGAGAGAGAGAGAGAGAGACAGAGAGAGAGAGAGAGAGAGAGACAGAGAGAGAGACAGAGAGAGAGAGAGAGAGACAGAGAGAGAGAGAGAGAGAGAGACAGAGAGAGAGAGAGACAGAGAGAGAGAGAGAGAGACAGAGAGAGAGAGAGAGAGACAGAGAGAGAGAGAGAGAGACAGACAGAGAGAGAGAGAGAGACAGAGAGAGAGAGAGAGAGACAGAGAGAGAGAGAGAGAGAGAGAGAGAGAGAGAGAGAGAGAGAGAGAGAGAGAGAGAGACAGAGACAGAGACAGAGAGAGAGAGAGAGAGAGAGACAGAGAGAGAGAGAGAGACAGAGAGAGAGAGAGAGAGACAGAGACAAACAACCAGACTGGTGAAATAATCTCTGGGGTCAAAGGTCGCCATAAACCAGAATTACTCTCTATGTCAGCCATAAAAGTCAACCATTCAATGCCACTGTAAAAAAAAATTATACACTATTAACAAAATTTACTTCAAAATAATATATAATATTTGCTATTGGAGCCGACAACACGTGTATATATCTTTCCTTGCATCAAAAATCATATATTATATATTACTTTGTTGGTAAAAAAAAATAAAAAAAATATATAAAAAGATACCACGGAAAGGCTTTTTTTCCTTGTACTTTTATCTCCAGAAAATCTCGAATAAACATGTTTTTCTATAAAAAAAAAAGTGCTGTGTGGTTTGCCTCGCAACTGCCGACACAAAAGGCTAAACAGATTTTGTTTCTTTTTCTACTTTTTTTGCACATTACATAAAACCTCAGAATTTTACAATATATATTTATCTGTTTCTGTTTTATTTTCTCTGTTTTTTTCCCCTCTATCTAATAGATCTTGTTCTCTCTCCCTGTATCATTTCCTTTCTTCCTCGGAAGAGGGATAACGGAGAGACAGCATTAATTCTCGATAATAATGTTTCGGGTTTATGAGGAGTGGGGATAGGATGAATGTGGGGGGGGGGGGGGGAGTGGGGATGGGATGAATGTGGGGGGGGGGGGAGAGTGAGGATGGGGAACGTTAGTGGGGGGAGGGGGGAAGGAAATAGGGCAGATGGGGCATGTGGTGTAGTGTTGAGAATATAAGTTGGAATATGTGTGGAGGTTCACCTGTGTGGAGGTTCACCTGTGTGTGTGGAGGTTCACCTGTGTGGAGGTTCACCTGTGTGTGTGGAGGTTCACCTGTGTGGACGTTCACCTGTGTGGAGGTTCACCTGTGTGGAGGTTCACCTGTGTGGAGGTTCACCTGTGTGAAGGTTCACCTGTGTGTGTGGAGGTTCACCTGTGTAAAGGTTCACCTGTGTGTGTGGAGGTTCACCTGTGTGAAGGTTCACCTGTGTGAAGGTTCACCTGTGTGTGTGGAGGTTCACCTGTGTGAAGGTTCACCTGTGTGTGTGAAGGTTCACCTGTGTGTGTGGAGGTTCACCTGTGTGTGTGAAGGTTCACCTGTGTGTGTGGAGGTTCACCTGTGTGTGTGGAGGTTCACCTGTGTGTGTGAAGGTTCACCTGTGTGTGTGGAGGTTCACCTGTGTGAAGGTTCACCTGTGTGTGTGAAGGTTCACCTGTGTGTGTGAAGGTTCACCTGTGTGTGTGAAGGTTCACCTGTGTGTGTGGAGGTTCACCTGTGTGTGTGAAGGTTCACCTGTGTGTGTGGAGGTTCACCTGTGTGTGTGAAGGTTCACCTGTGTGTGTGGAGGTTCACCTGTGTGTGTGAAGGTTCACCTGTGTGTGTGGAGGTTCACCTGTGTGTGTGGAGGTTCACCTGTGTGTGTGGAGGTTCACCTGTGTGTGTGGAGGTTCACCTGTGTGTGTGTGAAGGTTCACCTGTGTGTGTGGAGGTTCACCTGTGTGTGTGAAGGTTCACCTGTGTGTGTGGAGGTTCACCTGTGTGTGTGAAGGTTCACCTGTGTGTGTGGAGGTTCACCTGTGTGTGTGAAGGTTCACCTGTGTGTGTGGAGGTTCACCTGTGTGTGTGGAGGTTCACCTGTGTGTGTGAAGGTTCACCTGTGTGTGTGAAGGTTCACCTGTGTGTGTGGAGGTTCACCTGTGTGTGTGAAGGTTCACCTGTGTGTGTGGAGGTTCACCTGTGTGTGTGGAGGTTCACCTGTGTGTGTGAAGGTTCACCTGTGTGTGTGGAGGTTCACCTGTGTGTGTGAAGGTTCACCTGTGTGTGTGGAGGTTCACCTGTGTGTGTGAAGGTTCACCTGTGTGTGTGTGAAGGTTCACCTGTGTGTGTGAAGGTTCACCTGTGTGTGTGGAGGTTCACCTGTGTGTGTGAAGGTTCACCTGTGTGTGTGAAGGTTCACCTGTGTGTGTGAAGGTTCACCTGTGTGTGTGAAGGTTCACCTGTGTGTGTGGAGGTTCACCTGTGTGTGTGGAGGTTCACCTGTGTGTGTGGAGGTTCACCTGTGTGTGTGGAGGTTCACCTGTGTGTGTGAAGGTTCACCTGTGTGTGTGGAGGTTCACCTGTGTGTGTGGAGGTTCACCTGTGTGTGTGGAGGTTCACCTGTGTGAAGGTTCACCTGTGTGTGTGGAGGTTCACCTGTGTGTGTGTGGAGGTTCACCTGTGTGTGTGGAGGTTCACCTGTGTGTGTGGAGGTTCACCTGTGTGAAGGTTCACCTGTGTGTGTGGAGGTTCACCTGTGTGTGTGGAGGTTCACCTGTGTGAAGGTTCACCTGTGTGAAGGTTCACCTGTGTGTGTGGAGGTTCACCTGTGTGTGTGAAGGTTCACCTGTGTGTGTGGAGGTTCACCTGTGTGTGTGGAGGTTCACCTGTGTGTGTGGAGGTTCACCTGTGTGTGTGAAGGTTCACCTGTGTGTGTGGAGGTTCACCTGTGTGTGTGGAGGTTCACCTGTGTGAAGGTTCACCTGTGTGTGTGGAGGTTCACCTGTGTGTGTGGAGGTTCACCTGTGTGAAGGTTCACCTGTGTGTGTGGAGGTTCACCTATGTGTGAAGGTTCACCTGTGTGTGTGGAGGTTCACCTGTGTGAAGGTTCACCTGTGTGTGTGGAGGTTCACTTGTGTGAAGGTTCACCTGTGTGTGTGGAGGTTCACCTGTGTGTGTGGAGGTTCACCTGTGTGTGTGAAGGTTCACCTGTGTGTGTGGAGGTTCACCTGTGTGTGTGAAGGTTCACCTGTGTGTGTGAAGGTTCACCTGTGTGTGTGGAGGTTCACCTGTGTGTGTGGAGGTTCACCTGTGTGTGTGGAGGTTCACCTGTGTGTGTGAAGGTTCACCTGTGTGTGTGAAGGTTCACCTGTGTGTGTGGAGGTTCACCTGTGTGTGTGGAGGTTCACCTGTGTGTGTGGAGGTTCACCTGTGTGTGTGAAGGTTCACCTGTGTGTGTGAAGGTTCACCTGTGTGTGTGAAGGTTCACCTGTGTGTGTGAAGGTTCACCTGTGTGTGTGAAGGTTCACCTGTGTGTGTGAAGGTTCACCTGTGTGTGTGAAGGTTCACCTGTGTGTGTGGAGGTTCACCTGTTTACAGATGAATCTGCATGGATGCTGAGCCGTGTCTACGGAAGCGAGATTTATCTCCTGGACCCCTCCTCATAACTATAAGATACCTGGTGCAATTATTCCTCTCTAGTTTCCAATTATTGTTTCGACTCCTAGAGTTATGGACGGAGGTGGCTTCCAGCACCACTGTTTCCAGTGTAATGTCACTTGTTTAACTTAAGTGATATTATTTAAGTATCATTTTCTTACTGCTTCCCCCTTATATGGCGTCCTGTACATACCAGTTGCGTTGCTCCTGGCAGTATGGGTTCGAGTCACTTCTGGTTCTTCTTCCACTCCGGGGAAGTGGTTCAAATAGCTTCGGCTATCACTTTCTTTTGTCCGGTCGTGATGGTCAAGCGCATTAAGGAGTCCTGTATATACTTGTTGCGTTGCTCCTGGCAGTATGGGTTCGAGTCACTTCTGGGGTGTGAGTTTTCAGTTGCATATAGTCCTGGGGACCATTCAGGCTTGTTCGCATTTGTGTTCCTCACGTGTGCCCCAAAGAATGAGGTGATTTGATAAAATGCTATGGCCAAGATTACCATCCGAGTCCCGGCGGGGAAGTGGATCAAATAGCTTCGCTATCACTTCCTTTTGTCCAGTCGTGATGGTCAAGCGGATTAAGGCGTCCTGTACATACTAGTTGCGTTGCTCCTGGGAGTATGGGTTCGAGTCACTTCTAGGGTGTGAGTTTTCAGTTGCATATAGTCCTGGGGACCATTCAGGCTTGTTCGCATATATATATATATATATATATATATATATATATATATATATATATATATATATATATATATGTCGTACCTAATAGCCAGAACGCACTTCTAAGCCTACTATTCAAGGCCCGATTTGCCTAATAAGCCAAGTTTTCATGAATTAATGTTTTTTCGTCTACCTAACCTACCTAACCTAACCTAACCTAGCTTTTTTTGGCTACCTAACCTAACCTTACCTATAAATATAGGTTAGGTTAGGTTAGGTAGGGTTGGTTAGGTTCGGTCATATATCTACGTTAATTTTAAACCCAATAAAAAAAAATTGACCTCATACATAGAGAAAAGGGTTGCTTTATCATTTCATAAGAAAAAAATTATAGTAAATATATTAATTCAGGAAAACTTGGCTTATTAGGCAAATCGGGCCTTGAATAGTAGGCTGAGAAGTGAGTTCTGGCTACTAGGTACGACATATATATATATGTCGTACCTAGTAGCCAGAACGCACTTCTCAGCCTACTATGCAAGGCCCGATTTGCCTAATAAGCCAAGTTTTCATGAATTAATTTTCGACTACCTAACCTACCTAGCCTAACCTAACCTAACGTTTTCGGCTACCTAACCTAACCTAACCTATAAAGATAGGTTTGGTTAGGTTAGGTAGGGTTGGTTAGGTTCGGTCATATATCTACATTAATTTTAACTCCAATTAAAAAAAATTGACCTCATACATAATGAAATGGGTAGCTTTATCATTCCATAAGAAAAAAATTAGAGAAAATATATTAATTCAGGAAAACTTGGCTTATTAGGCAAATCGGGCCTTGCATAGTAGGCCGAGAAGTGCATTCTGGCTACTAGGTGCGACATATATATATATATATATATATATATATATATATATATATATATATATATATATATATATATATATATATCAGGTGTCAAAATGTAATATGTGCCAGTATTAATCACATATTTAGCTAAAAATGTAATTATTATATATTTCATGTATCTTATGAGTCACTATATATTTTACCTGTCATTACGTATTGTATGTGTCAGTATGTATCATGTGTTAGTATGTATCATGTGTGAGTATAGGTACCATATACCAGTATGCATCACAACCAGACTGTAGCCCGCTTGCCCATAAGGACGAGTGATTGTTAAAGGCCTCAAATCTTTTCAATTCAATGCTTATTCAAACGAGTAAGTGTGTACCAAGAACATAAGGGTAATACACACTTGTGGGGACAGGAGCTAAACATACTAATGAAGCCACTATTACGCAAAACATTCAAAACATCCTCCCAATCAACTTGGGAGGATGTGTATTGAATGAGAGGAGAGTGTATTGCAGCAGAGCGGACAGCACGCTGGACTTGTGATCCTGTGGTCCTGGGTTCGATCCCAGGCGCCGGCGAGAAACAATGGGCAGAGTTTCTTTCACCCTATGCCCCTGTTACCTAGCAGTAAAATAGGTACCTGGGAGTTAGTCAGCTGTCACGGGCTGCTTCCTGGGGGTGGAGGCCTGGTCGAGGACTGGGCCGCGGGGACACTAAAGCCCCGAAATTATCTCAAGATAACCTCAAGATAGGTCCGGGTGTTGATGACATCATGACCACATTTAAACCTATTATTAAAAAAGTATAAAGATTACAATTATTTTAAACAATTTTGCAGACATCAGTGCATAGTGTTTTACAACTCAGCAAGAAAAAAATAATTGTTTTGAATTTTGTTCCTTATGGCATGCTGTACTTATTCGAATCAAGCTGGCACTCCAACCTGGCCATGT
Organism: Procambarus clarkii; assembly: GCF_040958095.1. Taxonomy (NCBI): domain Eukaryota; kingdom Metazoa; phylum Arthropoda; class Malacostraca; order Decapoda; family Cambaridae; genus Procambarus; species Procambarus clarkii. Next base: position 28,187,890 of record NC_091168.1, on the reverse strand, counting down.
TGGGCACGTACCCCAAAGCAATCACAGTGAAAAGTTAGGTGAGAAGCTAGCCAACCTCGTACAGACATATTTCTTTGTATAGATATAGAGTAAATACAAACCAAGACCCCCCCCCCAACAAATAAAAGTATATTGGTGATTATGCTTGTTGGTAATATTTAAAATGATTTTCTATCTTGGGAATAATTAGGCCTGGTAATGAGTTTCTTGAATCATATTTTCTAATAGAAATTAGAAATTCGAATCCATATTTGTTTTATTTTTGTGTTTTAAAAATTTATTGTTTAGAAATGTAATGAATTTTTATAGTACCCCTAGAAAGAAGAAGTCATTTTCTAACCGTAAGTGTTAAAAATATAGGTATTTTTAGCGTAAAGTGGACTTGAGAAAAGCATATTGCCAAAGGAACAGTGCAGTAGACATAGGATTAGCCTAAAATACAGATTCAATAACAATGCGAATCCTCCTCCATTCCTACTGCATCTGTTTTTCTCTGATAACCTGTTATCCTTTTTGGGAAGAAACATCACATCTTATATGCATGAGTTGTGTTCGTGAGGGGCATAACTTCACTTTACACAGGAGGGTCCAGGTACACACACACGACTTACGAGTCCTGGTAGAAGGTAGAAGGTAGAAAGTAGAAGCTACCTTTCGCTGGTAGTAGCTTCTCCGGAACACGACTCGCCGATCAGTTAGCAACCAGGAGCCCAAATACTGCTGGGTGAAGAGGGGCAAACAGTATAAGGATAAGCGTATGGACAATCCTTCCTAGCTAGGACTCGAACCCAGACCAGCGAATCGCGCAGCGAGTGTGTTGTATAGCTCCTATACTCGCTCTTCTGAGATTCTTCAATAACAAGACAATCTCACGCTGGTCATTGTTAATGTGTGAGGATGAAGACAACAATAAACACACACATCACAAACAACAAAAATGGGGATATTTCGTTTGACGACAGTCCGAAAACATTGATAAATTAACAATGTATTACAGATAAGTATTGTTAACGTTAATCGATATGTTAAGTTGCAGCTTTCTGAAGGTTCAGTTGGAAGAAGTGAATTCCTCCTTGTCCCACCTCTGCTCCTTGTCCCACCTCTGCTCCTTGACCCACCTCTGCTCCTTGTCCCACCTCTGCTCCTTGTCCAACCTCTGCTCCTTGTCCCACCTCTGCTCCTTGTCCCACCTCTGCTCCTTGACCCACCTCTGCTCCTTGTCCCACCTCTGCTCCTTGTCCCACCTCTGCTCCTTGTCCCACCTCTGCTCCTTGTCCCACCTCTGCTCCTTGTCCCACCTCTGCTCCTTGTCCCACCTCTGCTCCTTGTCCCACCTCTGCTCCTTGTCCCACCTCTGCTCCTTGTCCCACCTCTGCTCCTTGTCCCACCTCTGCTCCTTGTCCCACCTCTGCTCCTTGTCCCACCTCTGCTCCTTGTCCCACCTCTTTAAGTTCCACCTTTGCTGCCCCCCCTTCCCATCCTCTCTCTCTCTCTCTCTCTCTGAAGAGGTATACACACACACAAGATAGTAACTATTTGTGATGATTCTACACACATTTCATCTCGTATCACTGAAGACAGATGCGCTCTCAAGAACAAATCTGGTGTGCAGGTGAAATGTAGGAAGGGGGGGGGGAGTGGTGAAGGGGGGTTTGTGAGGAGGAAGGGAACTATCAGGAGAAAGCACCAGGCCAATACGACTCTATAGCACTGGAAAAGGGTCAGGATAAGGCTTTGGGATAGGACGGAGGGTTAGGAATGGTGCCCAACCACTTGTGGATGGTTGGGGATTGAACGCCGACCTGCATGAAGCGAGAGACCGTTGCTCTACCCTCCAGCCCAAGTGGTTGGGCAGTGATGGGGGGTGATGGGAAGTGATGGGGGGTGATGGGGGGTGATGGGGGGTGATGGGAAGTGATGGGGAGATTGCAGAAGGGACTGAGAGGGGGTGTGGCTGTGTAACTGTATGACTGTTATTAATATAGAAGACCATATCCTCTCAACATCTGTGTCGAGAACGAGGTTGTGGTCATATTTGCTTGGGGCACAATGGTGGTAGTCGTAGTAGGAATTGTGGTTGTGTGGGTGGTGGTGGGGTTTTTTTATTCGCCCCCCCCCCCCCACACACTGGCTATTTGAACGTATGAGGAAGAAGTTGAAGTTGTGGTGGTTGTAGTGCTGGGTGGTAGTTGTGGTTGTAGTGGTTGTGGTAGTGGTGGTGGTGGTGGCGATAGTGATGGAGGTGGTGGTAGTGGTGGTGGTAGTTGTGGTGGTGGTGGTAGTGTTGGTGGTGATAGTGGTGGTGGTGGTGGTGTTGGTGGTGGTGGTGGTGTTGGTGGTGGTAGTGATGGAGGTGGTGGTAGTGGTGGTGGTGGTAGTGGTGGTGGTGGTGGTAGTAGTGATGGAAGTGGCGGTGATAGTTGTAGTGGTAATGGTGGTGATAGTAGGATGGAAGGAAGGTAGGATGGAAGGAAGGATGAATTCAAGTAACAGGGGACAAGAAGGGTGGATTCAAATGCCAGGCTGAAGGAATAATTCAATCCCCCCCAAATAGGCTTCAGATTGCAACATGAACGACTGAAGACCATTTTCAGTGTAATTCGTACCGTGGGGTAGTTAGCTGTGTCTCACCCCAAACACCTGGGGGCCAGATTCACTAAGTAGTTACGCAAGCATTTACGAACGTGTACATATCTTTCCTCAATCTTTGACGGCTTTGGTTACATTTATTAAACAGTTTACAAGCATGAAAACTTCCCAATCAACTGTTGTTATTGTTATCAACAGCATCCTGGTGCTTCGGAGCTCATTAACTATTTAATAATTGTAAACAAAGCCGCCAAAGATTGAGACAAGATGTACAAGTTCGTAAGTGCTTTCGTAACTACTTCGTGAATCTGGCCCCTGGGATGGTACCATGAAGAAGTACTATAGGTGGTACCATGATGGTACTATAGAAGAGTACCATGCAGGCTTGGGACCTACAATGATCTTTCTATGGCTAAAGCTAAAAATTTGACTTTTTTTCTGATTATTGTATATTATCTTCGTTTCCTCCCCCCTCCTCCCTTTCCCCACCTCACACAAACCCCCTTCCCTTCCTCACCGTCAAAACTCCCCTTCTCTTCCCCCCCCCCCTCACTGGCGCTCTCTCTCTCTCTCTCTCTAAGCCACTGTAATACTCTCCTCTCTCCTGGCTTGTTTCCCATTATTCTCGTGTAATCATCTGCTTTATTTAGTTTCTTCTATCTCTCTCCCTGCAAACACTTTCTCTCTCTCTCTCTCTCTCTCTCTCTCTCTCTCTCTCTCTCTCTCTCTCTCTCTCTCTCTCTCAGGCTTGCCTTCTTGTACCCAACCACCCACGACCTATCAACCAGCCACCCACTGTCTGCACCTCAACACCCACTTCAGACTTGATTTGCTTGTCTGCCTGCAGCTCTCTCTCTCTCTCTCTCTCTCTCTCTCTCTCTCTCTCTCTCTCTCTCTCTCTCTCTCTCTCTCTCTCTCTCTCATAACCGTGCGTGTTCCGTCTTTCACACACAAAACTCTCATAAAACTATCATCATCTCTTTGGCAGCAGGCAAGGAGGAGAGTGGAGGCCAAGCCCTGCTACATAGCACTATCTTGCAGCGCGGCACTTGCCAAGACTCCAGCAACCATTGCAGCTCCTTCGAACAATAAGAACAGACGAAGCATTCCTGTATACGAAATGAGTCGCGGCCCACAGAGTCGAAAAAGCTGTTTCACAACGCGGGTTCTCTCCTTATCCGCCCTTGGCCCGCCACGCTCCAGCAGCTCTCCAGTGAGGCCGGCATTAAGAATGTATCTGTTTATCATTAGATATTCTCCCCCTCCCCCGCCCCCCCCCTCGGTCAGGTCCCCCGTCAAGCACGAGGCCTCATACTTCAGTGACTGGAGGCGCTTGCAGCAAGGATTTCTGTTGCGTTTCTTCGACGCGCTGTTGATTGGCTTGGTGGTGGATGGATCTCTTGTCGGGATGGGCCTTAGAAGTATGGCGGTGTGTGTGTGTGTGTGTGTGTGTGTGTGTGTGTGTGTGTGTGTGTGTGTGTGTGTGTGTGTGTGTGTCGCCTGTTGAATATTTGTATGTGGTAATCATGTTTTGCCTGACTCTTTTAATGACTTTAGAGATAATTCCTTCGGATTTTCCCCCGTAACTCATACCTCTCAGCTCTGGGACTAGTCTGGTGGCGTACCTCTGGGCCTTCTCCAGCTCTGTTTTCTGTTTAAGCAAACAGCACCTACGCTTGGGCCCTATATTCCAGAACAGATCTGAACACTGATATATACGAAATCCTGACATTCCGTATTCAGATTTCTAAGAACATCAATAAGAACTAAGAACAGTTCTAAGATCTAAGCATAATTCTAAGAACTAAGAACAGTTCGGCCAATCATGCATAAGGATTATACTAGTTTGATGTAGCCTTAGTCACATGTATCACCCGCCTGTAATTTTTCAATGCATGATTCCAGGGATGTTTCTTGCCCCGGTTAGTAACTTGTGTGCGCTCTCCTTTTCCCGGCACAACTTCATTGCTTTGCACTGCCTTAGTTAAACTCTAATTACCACCAGTTGTATAGTATTTTAGGCTGTCCAGAGTATCCTTTATCTTCTTGTATTTTCTACTGTATTCTCCTCATATTTGTTAAACCATCAAACAGTGCGAGAACGACGTCTATACCCCCTCCCCCTGGAAGATCGTTTACTTAGATCACCAAACGAGCCTCGTATTGATCAACTGTTGCATTGTATAACTGTTCATAAGTCTCTTTCACACTTTGTCTCTGTCGTCCACTGCTTAGGTATTCCTTTATCCCCCTGGCACACCCTCCCTGTCTCTCCTGTCTGTTTATCCAACTTGCCCAAGAGTCTCATATACTTTATCAAAGGCTTTCTGGCTGTCGAGCAACATGCAGTCTACCCACCATTCTCTGTCTTGTTCTGAACTTGCGATTTGTCTTGTCCGAAGGACTCCCCTGCTGAACTGACTGCTTTTGTGGGATGATTGGTGCACTCACCTACTTGTACTCGACTAGTTGTGCCTGTAGATGTTACGGCTCTTGGGTCCCGCCTCTCAGCTCTTGATGGTCTGATTAGTTCGAACCGAAAGTGTGGTGGTGATCGGATTCGGGATTAGCGAGGACGCTAATGTCTTTTGGGTTTCTGATTGTTTTCGAACTGATTTCTAAGTTTCCAATCCTTTACAATCTCTCTCTCTCTCTCTCTCTCTCTCTCTCTCTCTCTCTCTCTCTCTCTCTCTCTCTCTCTCTCTCTCTCTCTCTGACCCTCCCTCAGAGCGGTAGAGCGACGGTCTCGCTTCATGCAAGTCGACCGTCCAAGTGGTTGGGCACCATTCCTTTCCCCCGTCCCACCCCAAATTCATGTCCTGATCCCTTCCAGGTACCCAATAGTCCTAATAGCTTGGCGCTTTATCCTCATAATTCCCTTCCCTCATTCCCTCTCTCCTGTTTTAATTCTTCCCTTTAACCCCCCTTTCCACCCCTCCCACCTCTTCCTTGAGCTCCTCCACTTCCACCCCCACCCCCCCTTTTCCAATTCCTCCCTTCACCTCTCCCAGATCCATGACCCATCTTCCCCCCCACATGATGACCTTTGACCCCATCCCCGTGTGCCCTACCACGACCGTGTCGTTACTCTTGGTAGACCCATCACCGTACACACCACCTTCACCGTCATCAGTCCTTGAACCTCCTCCCGTCCTCTCCCTCGGCCTCCCATTCCATCCCCCTATTCTTTCCTTACTCCCCTCTCTCCCAACTATACCCTCATTATCCTTCTCTCTCTCTCCCAACTATACCCTCATTATCCTTCTCTCTCTCTCCCAACTATACCCTCATTATCCTTCTCTCTCTCTCCCAACTATACCCTCATTATCCTTCTCTCTCTCTCCCAACTATACCCTCATTATCCTTCTCTCTCTCTCCCAACTATACCCTCATTATCCTTCTCTCTCTCTCCCAACTATACCCTCATTATCCTTCTCTCTCTCCCACCTATACCCTCATTATCCTTCTCTCTCTCCCACCTATACCCTCATTATCCTTCTCTCTCTCCCACCTATACCCTCATTATCCTTCTCTCTCCCACCTATACCCCTCATTATCCTTCTCTCTCCCAACTATACCCTCATTATCCTTCTCTCTCTCTCCCAACTATACCCTCATTATCCTTCTCTCTCCCAACTATACCCTCATTATCCTTCTCTCTCTCTCCCAACTATACCCTCATTATCCTTCTCTCTCCCAACTATACCCTCATTATCCTTCTCTCTCTCTCCCAACTATACCCTCATTATCCTTCTCTCTCTCTCCCAACTATACCCTCATTATCCTTCTCTCACCCACCTATACCCCTCATTATCCTTCTCTCTCTCCCACCTATACCCTCATTATCCTTCTCTCTCTCTCCCAACTATACCCTCATTATCCTTCTCTCTCCCAACTATACCCTCATTATCCTTCTCTCTCTCTCCCAACTATACCCTCATTATCCTTCTCTCTCTCTCCCAACTATACCCTCATTATCCTTCTCTCTCTCTCCCAACTATACCCTCATTATCCTTCTCTCTCTCTCCCAACTATACCCTCATTATCCTTCTCTCTCTCTCCCAACTATACCCTCATTATCCTTCTCTCTCTCTCCCAACTATACCCTCATTATCCTTCTCTCTCTCCCACCTATACCCTCATTATCCTTCTCTCTCTCCCACCTATACCCTCATTATCCTTCTCTCTCTCCCACCTATACCCTCATTATCCTTCTCTCTCCCACCTATACCCCTCATTATCCTTCTCTCTCCCAACTATACCCTCATTATCCTTCTCTCTCCCAACTATACCCTCATTATCCTTCTCTCTCTCCCACCTATACCCTCATTATCCTTCTCTCTCTCACCTATACCCTCATTATCCTTCTCTCTCCCACCTATACCCTCATTATCCTTCTCTCTCCCACCTATACCCCTCATTATCCTTCTCTCTCCCACCTATACCCTCATTATCCTTCTCTCTCCCAACTATACCCCTCATTATCCTTCTCTCTCCCACCTATACCCCTCATTATCCTTCTCTCTCCCACCTATACCCCTCATTATCCTTCTCTCTCCCACCTATACCCCTCATTATCCTTCTCTCTCCCACCTATACCCTCATTATCCTTCTCTCTCCCAACTATACCCTCATTATCCTTCTCTCTCTCCCACCTATACCCTCATTATCCTTCTCTCTCTCCCACCTTCTCCACCTCTCTCCCTTTCCCGAATTCTCTCGTTTTTTATGATGAACGCGAAATGAACCTTCGAGCAGATGAGTTTCAAAGTTCAATAAATCGTCTTGGTGTATGTGTTCTGAGTCTCAAGGATGTCAGGAGAAGTCAGGAGAGGTCAGGAGGCAACATCTGGTGAGGTCAGACTTAGGTCAGCAGGTCATGAGGTCAAACCAGGTTACGTGGAGATAACGCCAAGGTCAGAGATGACATTCAACAATTCCTTCAGGTTCAAGAGGACGCCAAATCAGGTCAGACCAGGTCAGACAGGGTCACACCAGGTCAGTCAGGGTCAGACCAGGTCAGACCAGGTCAGACAGGGGTCACACAAGGTCAGACAGGGTCAGACCAGGTCAGACAAGGGTCACACAAGGCAAAACAAGGTCAGACTAGACAAAGAGACACCATCTGAGCAGGTAAAACAAGTTCTGATTAGGCAAGACAATCTCAGACCAGGGAGGACAACATCAGACCAGGCAGGACAACATCAGACCAGGCAGGACAACATCAGACCAGGCAGGACAATCTCAGACCAGGGAGGACAATCTCAGACCAGGCAGGACAACATCAGACCAGGCAGGACAACATCAGACCAGGCAGGACAACATCAGACCAGGGAGGACAACATCAGACCAGGCAAGACAACATCAGACCAGGCAGGACAATCTCAGACCAGGGAGGACAACATCAGACCAGGCAGGACAACATCAGACCATGCAGGACAACATCAGACCAGGCAGGACAACATCAGACCAGGCAGGACAATCTCAGACCAGGGAGGACAACATCAGACCAGGGAGGACAACATCAGACCAGGCAGGACAATCTCAGACCAGGCAGGACAACATCAGACCAGGCAGGACAACATTAGACCAGGCAGGACAACATCAGACCAGGGAGGACAACATCAGACCAGGCAGGACAACATCAGACCAGGCAGGACAACATCAGACCAGGGAGGACAACATCAGACCAGGAAGGACAACATCAGACCAGGCAAGACAACATCAGACCAGGCAGGACAACATCAGACCAGGCAGGACAACATCAGACCAGGCAGGACAACATCAGACCAGGCAGGACAACATCAGACCAGGCAGGACAATCTCAGACCAGGGAGGACAACATCAGACCAGGGAGGACAACATCAGACCAGGCAGGACAATCTCAGACCAGGCAGGACAACATCAGACCAGGCAGGACAACATCAGACCAGGCAGGACAACATCAGACCAGGCAGGACAACATCAGACCAGGCAGGACAACATCAGACCAGGCAAGACAACATCAGACCAGGCAGGACAACATCAGACCAGGCAGGACAACATCAGACCAGGCAAGACAACATCAGACCAGGCAAGACAATCTCAGACCAGGGAGGACAACATCAGACCAGGCAGGACAACATCAGACCAGGCAGGACAACATCAGACCAGGGAGGACAACATCAGACCAGGAAGGACAACATCAGACCAGGCAAGACAACATCAGACCAGGCAGGACAACATCAGACCAGGCAGGACAACATCAGACCAGGCAGGACAACATCAGACCAGGCAGGACAACATCAGACCAGGCAGGACAATCTCAGACCAGGCAGGACAACATCAGACCAGGGAGGACAACATCAGACCAGGCAGGACAACATCAGACCAGGGAGGACAACATCAGACCAGGAAGGACAACATCAGACCAGGCAGGACAACATCAGACCAGGGAGGACAACATCAGACCAGGGAGGACAACATCAGACCAGGGAGGACAACATCAGACCAGGCAGGACAACATCAGACCAGGCAGGACAATCTCAGACCAGGCAGGACAACATCAGACCAGGCAGGACAACATCAGACCAGGGAGGACAACATCAGACCAGGGAGGACAACATCAGACCAGGCAGGACAACATCAGACCAGGCAGGACAACATCAGACCAGGCAAGACAACATCAGACCAGGCAAGACAACATCAGACCAGGCAAGACAACATCAGACCTGGCAGGACAACATCAGACCAGGCAGGACAACATCAGACCAGGGAGGACAACATCAGACCAGGGAGGACAACATCAGACGAAGCAAGACAAGGTCATGAGCAGATAACTCATGTCTAAGGAACATAAAATAAATACAGCCACTTGTCATCCATCACAATACGCGCCATCAAAATGCACTTAAATTAAATGGCCCGCCATAAAGAGCGCATGTCGCCGCATGAATACACGCACGCACGCACGCACTAACGCATACATGCACTCACCGTTAGGAGAGATGCTGTCCTTACTTTGAATCCCAGTAAGGTCGTTCTGTCACCACACCACACACCAGTCACCCCATCATCCAACAAACTCACTAACATCACCTTTCAAAATTCTATATGACTCTGCCCCCCCCCCTCAATCTCCCCCCTCCTCCCCCCCCCCCTCGTCACCGAACTGTGACGCATGCCCATGCCCCTAGCAATCTGACGGGGTACCAGCCGACAGGATTCAGCCTAAAATTACATTTTACCAATGCTGATGGAATAATAAATAAAGCACAGGAGCTGAAAATTAAAACTGGAGATACCTGATGCAATTGCATTAAGAGAATAAATTACTGTGCATAACAAAGGCGCTGACTACCAAACTAGCACGAATAGTGATATCACTTCTCAAAAGGAACAAGTTTTGATGAAATTCTCAATGAAGAAACATTCATGTACTTAGATTATGTCTCGCAGAGCTTATCTTGAGATTATCTTGAGATGATTTCGGGGCTTAGCGTCCCCGCGGCCCGGTCCTCGACCAGGGCCGAGATTTTTGGTACCTATTTACTGATAGGTAACAGGGGGCATCAGGGTGAAAGAAACTTTTTACCCATTTGTCTCCGCCTTCACCGGGGGTCGAACCCGGAACCTCAGGACTACGAATTCGAAGCGCTGTCCACTCAGCTGTCAGGCGCCCATAGATCAGATAGCTACAAAACAGTGTTGAAAATGTGGGAGTTATTGCCATCAACTTCCTCCCAGACGACAGGGATCCAAGAGGACGTGGTCATGGCTCCCACCAACCACAAGGCAGCTTTGAGACACAGGATCACCAATGCTCTTACAGCACCCTAAATAAAGGATGTAAACCAATCAGAGGACACCAATCACGGCAACAGATGAACAAATCCACAAGGGCCGTGTCGAGGATTCGAACCTGCGTCCGAGAGCATCCCAGATACTGCCTTAATCGACTGAGCTACGACAGAGTTAAAAAGAGTTGAAAAACCGAAGTTCTACTGAAGTTACTGGATCCCGTAGCCTCTCCGAATCCTCGTCACGGCCCTTGTGGATTTGTTCATTTGATGCATCACGTTAGTGTGATCTCTGTGTGTAATGGCAACAGATTATTAGAACCTAATGAGAAGGTTTAAGACACAAGTTGAGGAGAATGCAAGGAGACGGAGACACACTTTAGAGATATTTAGAGAGGGATATTGGTAGAGATATAATAAATAACTCAAATATGAAAAGAAATAAAAAAGATATTTTATATTTCTTTTAAAATAAAAAAGAGAGATAAAAAATAATATGAAAAGAAGAGGAATATAGGGTTAAATGAGAGAGTAAACGTTCAGACGCAGTAAACGAGAATAAACTGGGAATTGACATAATTCAAAACATGACGTTAGAGGAGCTTAATTAGCCTTAAGAAAGCCATTTAACAACATACGTGAGACCACTCTCCTAATATGCAGTCACAACCAGCCAACGAAAAAACATCAAAATAAGTACATAATCTCACAATCGAGAAGCTCAGAGCCGAACCTCTCCACACTGAAAAAAATATACAAAACGAAAGCATAACATACACGAGTCTCGTGAGATTGAACAAAGAGAAGACATTGAACAAAATATTGTTCAACATACGAGTGAACAGCTGAGTCGTAGAGGCGTCACATTAAACTCTTGCATCGTATATTATATATATATATATATATATATATATATATATATATATATATATATATATATATATATATATATATATATATATATATATGTTGTACCTAGTAGTCAGAACGCACTTCTCAGCCTACTATGCAAGGTCCGATTTGCCTAATAAGCCAAGTTTTCCTGAATTAATATATTTTCTCTAATTTTTTCTTATGAAATGATAAAGCTACCCATTTCATTATGTATGAGGTCATTTTTTTTTATTGGAGTTAAAATTAACGTAATTAACGAACCTAACCAACCCTACCTAACCTATCTTTATAGGTTAGGTTAGGTTAGGTAGCCGAAAAAGTTAGGTTAGGTTAGGTAGGTTAGGTAGTCGAAAAATAAATTAATTCATGAAAACTTGGCTTATTAGGCAAATCGGGCCTTGCATAGTAGGCTGAGAAGTGCGTTCTGGCTATTAGGTACGACATTATATATATATAATATATATATATATATATATATATATATATATAATATATATATATATATATATATATATATATATATATATATACATACGACATCAGAAAAAAGGAGGGAAAACGAGGATATGATAGGAACATATAAAATACTCAGGGGGATTGACAGAGTGGACAGAGACGAAATGTTCACACGGAATAGTAACAGAACGACCAGAGGCGGCGACGACACGCTTGAGAACCACCCTACCCCTGGGAAGCTGTCGTCCCTGGCCGGGGTCGTGCAAGGGGAAGAGGGGGTGAGGGTGTCCCCTTGACTCTCCCCTACACAGCCAGACCGCCAGAGGGTAATAACTCTCACCTGCTGGGATAATTGTCGCACCTGCCTCGCTCGTTCGTCTTAATCACACGACCCTCAGACGAACCAGGGTCAATATATTCATCAAACCTCAGGTTTTTACCTTATTTAATATGTCTGGCGGAGTGGGGGTGTTCCCGTGGCGAGTTGGGATGGAGAGGGAGAGAGAGAGAGAAAGAGAGAGAGAGAGAGAGAGAGAGAGAGAGAGAGAGAGAGAGAGAGAGAGAGAGAGAGAGAGAGAGAGAGAGAGAGAGAGATGATGTAAGGAGCAAGATATACAAACGCACAGAAATATTGTTTAAATAAAAGGAAGAAATAATATTTTGAGGCCGACACAACATGGCTGGTGTTGCCCGGGGGTCCTGGCTATGCTAACTTTACATTATGTGGTTTACTTGCCTTAGTGTAAACCGTAGAGTGAAGTGTGCTGCCGCCACTCCTCCCCCACACTCTCACACCCCTAACAAGCAACACCCACGTAACTACACCCCTAACAAGCAACACCCACGTAACTACACCCCTAACAAGCAACACCCACGTAACTACACCCCTAACAAGCAACACCCACGTAACTACACCCCTAACAAGCAACACCCACGTAACTACACCCCTAACAAGCAACACCCACGTAACTACACCCCTAACAAGCAACACCCACGTAACTACACCCCTAACAAGCAACACCCACGTAACTACACTCATCATACGAACATCAACAAACAAACAAAATGTTATTGGTGTAATGACATTAATAACTTTTTGTTTGCTTTTGTTGCACCAGTTATTATATGTAATATTAGTTTTGAATGACAGGTTGCAATGTTGAGTCCGTGAGGAATGGGTAGTGGTGACCTCAACCCCCCGCCTCCCTCCCCCCTCGGTAATTGCAAATGGAAGCAGTTACCATATGCATAGTTAACTGCTATGCTTTACTTCATCAGGGTGAAAGAAACTGCCTATTTGTTTCCGCTTGGGCCAGGAATCGAACCCGGGTCCTTAGGTCTACGACTCCCGAGCGCTGTACACTCAGCCGCGAGGCCCCTTTGTGTGTGCGTGTGCGCGCGCGCGTCCGTGTACGTGCATGCGTGCGAGTTTGTGGCGTGTGGCCGCAGCTTGAACGAGCATAGCGTGAGGACAGACTGAAGCAATGATTGAATGCTGACACGAAGAAGAAGGAGAAATGAACAAATCCCCAAAGGCCGTGACGAGGGTTCGAACCTACGTTTGAGAGGATCCAAGACGCTGCCTTAATCGACTGAGCTACGACATGGTGAAAGTAAGAAGCAGCAGCCCCCCCTTCAAGGTTACTGCAATGTGAGGAACTCATAGCTCCTGACCCCACACACAGCTATCCATCTGGGTTTAATAATTTTTTTAGAGGTTTAATTAAACCTGTGTTTAATACAATCATTGTATTACATACAACAAAGGTCCAATAGTAAAGACTGATAAATTATATATACTTTCTCCAGTTTTTGTCAATTTTCTTAACTGACAACATGCTGTAGATTCACTGTGGGGGATTTGTTGTCAATATTTTCCATATTATATATATATATATATATATATATATATATATATATATATATATATATATATATATATATATATATATATATATATATATATATAATTAGTATATTTTGGTAGCAGTCTTTCCTGTAGACATATATTATTAAATATGACCGAAAAAGTGAGATTAATAATTCTAACACGAATTTTCTCAATCTTTCGTACATTTCTTTTCACTGTTGGAGGTAATTCAAAAATCAATCAGTGGGAAGAGATTATATGTTCCTTAATGGAGCACTGTTGCTTATGCATTGTTAATCGTCTGGAAAGAGATGTTGTTGTCATGCCTATATACTGAGTTCTTTGGGGCTTACAGTCCCCAAGTGGGCATTTGAAGGCATAGACGACGTTGGTTTCCTTTAAGGCGTTCTGCTTTGTGTCTTGAGTGGACAAATTTCCCTTTTGCTCTACGCGAGGTTTCTGTCCACGCCGAGCTGGCCTTAGGACACCTGCGTTATCATTTGACAGATGTACCGCCCCAGTCAAACTCCCCACCTGATAATGTCCTCGGAGCGGATCTCTCCGCTCCGAGAATGTTGTTGTTGTTGTAGATTCAGCTACTCGGAAAAAAAGTTCCAAGTAGCACGGGCTATGGTGAGCCCGTAGTGGACTTACCTGGCTCAGAAGCGGGGCTGTAACTGTCTCCGAGAATGTTTTCATACCCAATTTATACCCACCTCACCCAAAACTTTTGTGTCATATCACTTCACCCAAAACAAATAAAAAGCATGATGTATGTTATGTGTAAACTGGTCTTTGAAAATGTAAGAAGCTTACAAAACGCGTTCAGGCATTAGACCAATAATAAAAATGTAAAGAATGAATTTTGGAGAGTTAATTCTACAATTACCATCGACGGTGAAGAAAAACGTAAGAAATATTGAGAAGATTCGTGTTAGAATTATTAATCTTACCCTTTCGGTCATATTCAACATTTTATATATATATATATATATATATATATGAGATGGAAACAATGAGATGAAATCTTAACATATTTAGTATACCGTGTGTAGCTCTTACGTGCAACAGATGGCGCAGTTTCTTAAAAAAAAGAATGTTTTTGCTTGTCACAGGTGTGGCATCTATACTTACACTTACGAAATGAACGGTATGGTAAACAACACAGCTCAATTCCAACGCAATGTTACACAAAATAATTAAATAAAAATAAATCGATATCTATGAAAATGAAATTTATCAAAGCAATCAGAAACATTGTAATGGAATCATAACATATTTAGTATAGCGTGTGTTGCTATTTCATGCAACAGATGGCGCAGTTTTTTCAAAAAGCATGTTTTTACCTGTCACAGGTGAGGCATGTATATAGTAGGTATATAAAAAGACGCGCCTATTCGTATGCAGCGTTGTATCAAAATTTCAAAGCAATCGGTAAAGAGGTTTCGAAGATTTCCCTCACATGAAAACACAGTTTTTCAGAAAATGGATTTTTTTTTTTTACCGTCACTGACGTGACATGTATATAGTATGTATATAAAAACTTGCTCGGATGCGAGTGGAACATTGTGTGAAAATTTCAAAATAATCTGTGAAGAACTTTCGGAGATTAGCGGTTATGCACAAACGAACATTTCCATATATATATATATATATATATATATATATATATATATATATATATATATATATATATATATATATATATATATATATATATATTTATATATATAAAGAGATCATTACTATGCCACAAAAAATTAATTGGTCGGTCTAACGCTGAAAAAAAATAATGAATTAGCCGACGCCCCTAAGAGTCAGCAGAGATTACAAAAAAATCATAATTACATCATCAAGGAAACTGAAGAAAAAAATAGATATTTGAACATTTTCTATCGAGGAAAAAAACCCCCAATGGATTAGTTCCATATTCATGGGTTCCAGCCGCAGTATCCCCATAAAAAAAAAAAACATGGATGGGGGAGAGGGTTAAACCGCAGCGTTGCCAAACACGAACAAACACCGAGACAGGGAAAAAACCTGATTTAAAACTTACAGTTTTAAACGCTTAACACCCTGATGAGAAAATAAACTTAAAATAACCTTAAATAAATATATTTACCGCTTCCAAGTTCCTTACTCTTTACAGAGCGGAGGAATTAGCTCATATCCGTTGGAGAGAAAAAAAAGAGAAATGAAAAATAGGTCACTACAAAAAAGCCACTAATGGCAGGGAGACTATTAGCGAGGCTCTCGTAATGCATCCAGAGTCCTGCTCTATTTTGGGGGCTATGCTCAATGCAGATTAGTAGACTGGCGAAGGTCTAATTAGTGTATATTTCTTTCCAACTGAGCATCCAGGAGCTTAATTACCCTGAAACTGGTTCCAGTTGAGTACCCAGGGTCTCAATCACCCCGAAACCGGTTTCAGTTGAGCGCCCAGGGTCTCAATCACCCCGAAACCGGTTTCAGTTGAGCGCCCAGGGGGCTCAATCACCCTGAAACTGGTTCTAGTTGAGAACCCAGGTGCTCAATCACCATGAAACTAGTTCTTGTAGAGTACCCAGGGGCTCAATCACCCTGAAACCGGTTCCAATTGAGCACCTAGGAGCTCAATCACCCTGAAACTGGTTTCAGTTGAGCGCCCAGAGGGCTCAATCACCCTGAAACTGGTTCTAGTTGAGTACCCAGGGGCTCAATCACCCTGAAACTAGTTCTTGTAGAGTACCCAAGGGCTCAATCACCCTGAAACTGGTTCCAGTTAAGCACCTAGGAGCTCAATCACCCTGAAACCGGTTCCAGTTGAGCACCCAGGGGCTCAATCACCCTGAAACCGGTTTCAGTTGAGCGCCCAGGGGGCTCACTCACCCTGAAACCGGTTTCAGTTGAGCACCTAGGGGCTCAATCACCCTGAAACCGATTTCAGTTGAGCGCCCATTAAGGGCTTCATCATCCTGCTACCCCTTCCCGTTGAGCACCCAGCGGACTCAACCTCTCTTCCCTAGACAAGGAGCTACAATTAAAGCCCTCAACCTTAACAATGGATGTGTTTGAAGTCAACTTGAGTCTTCTAAACAGATTTAAGAATCCCATTCCTTAAGATCCTAAAATGCCTACTGTAATTTCTTCGTAGTCGAGTGGGTTGCGTTATGAACTGGCCTGGCGAAGATCTTAACAGCCAGAGCTGGAGGAGAACTTCTATCAACTTGGGTTGTGGAGAGGAGAGAGGGTGAGGGGAGAGGAGAGAGGGTGAGGGGAGAGGAGAGAGGGTGAGGGGAGAGGAGAGAGGGAGAGGGGAGAGGAGAGAGGGAGAGGAGAGAGGAGAGAGGGAGAGGAGAGAGGGTGAGGGGAGAGGAGAGAGGGTGAGGGGAGAGGAGAGAGGGAGAGGAGAGAGGAGAGAGGGTGAGGGGAGAGGAGAGAGGGAGAGGAGAGAGGGTGAGAGGGAGATAAGTTGAAGTACAAAGCTGGTATTAAGAGATAAAGAAAATGAAGAAGGAAGTTTGGAAGGAAATGAGGAGGTAGGGAGGAGGAGAAGCAGGTAGGGAAGAGAAGGAGGAGGAGAAGGCATGGAGGGGAAGGAAGAGGAAAGGAGGAGCAGGAGGTTCAGATGAAAAATTATTCAACTTCATCACGATCCCAAAATTTCCTGTCAAAAATCAACATGTATCAGTCAACATATACCCATGTAAATATCAGTCAACATATACCCAGGTAAGTATCAGTCAACATATACCCAGGTAAGTATCAGTCAACATATACCCATGTAAATATCAGTCAACATATACCCAGGTAAGTATCAGTCAACATATACCCAGGTAAGTATCAGTCAACATATACCCAGGTAAGTATCAGTCAACATATACCCAGGTAAGTATCAGTCAACATATACCCAGGTAAGTATCAGTCAACATATACCCAGGTAAATATCAGTCAACATATACCCAGGTAAGTATCAGTCAACATATACCCAGGTAAGTATCAGTCAACATATACCCAGGTAAGTATCAGTCAACATATACCCAGGTAAGTATCAGTCAACATATACCCAGGTAAGTATCAGTCAACATATACCCAGGTAAGTATCAGTCAACATATACCCAGGTAAGTATCAGTCAACATATACCCAGGTAAGTATCAGTCAACATATACCCAGGTAAGTATCAGTCAACATATACCCAGGTAAGTATCAGTCAACATATACCCAGGTAAGTATCAGTCAACATATACCCAGGTAAGTATCAGTCAACATATACCCAGGTAAGTATCAGTCAACATATACCCAGGTAAGTATCAGTCAACATATACCCAGGTAAGTATCAGTCAACATATACCCAGGTAAGTATCAGTCAACATATACCCAGGTAAGTATCAGTCAACATATACCCAGGTAAGTATCAGTCAACATATACCCAGGTAAGTATCAGTCAACATATACCCAGGTAAATATCAGTCAACATATACCCAGGTAAGTATCAGTTAACATATACCCAGGTAAGTATCAGTCAACATATACCCAGGTAAGTATCAGTCAACATATACCCAGGTAAGTATCAGTCAACATATACCCAGGTAAATATCAGTCAACATATACCCAGGTAAGTATCAGTCAACATATACCCAGGTAAGTATCAGTCAACATATACCCAGGTAAGTATCAGTCAACATATACCCTGGTAAGTATCAGTCAACATATACCCAGGTAAGTATCAGTCAACATATACCCAGGTAAGTATCAGTCAACATATACCCTAAAATATGAGTCCCACGTCCGCCAACTGATACCTGGTATCCCCAATCAAGGTCTCATCCTGTCCCGGATCTCTCCGTAATCCCATCAGGATTAGCGAGTAGGTATGATGACCGGAAATGGCTAATCCCAGGTAAACGTCAGGTGAAGATCAGGTGACAAGGAGGTATTACGCTTGCTGCTGCTGCTGCTGCTGCTGCTGCTGCTGATGCTGCTGCTGCTGCTGCTACAGTCCTCTCCTACACCTATTGTGATGGTCCCTTACGGACAGTGTCACCCATAGCCCTCCCCTACACCCGTGGCCCTTCCCTACACCCGTGGCCCTTCCCTACACCCATAGCCCTCCCCTACACCCGTGGCCCTTCCCTACACCCATAGCCCTCCCCTACACCCGTGGCCCTTCCCTACACCCATGGCCCTCCCCTACACCCATAGCCCTCCCCTACACCCGTGGCCCTTCCCTACACCCATAGCCCTCCCCTACACCCATAGCCCTCCCCTACACCCGTGGCCCTTCCCTACACCCATAGCCCTCCCCTACACCCGTGGCCCTTCCCTACACTCATGGCCCTCCCCTACACCCATAGCCCTCCCCTACACCCGTGGCCCTTCCCTACACCCATAGCCCTCCCCTACACCCATAGCCCTCCCCTACACCCGTGGCCCTCCCCTACACCCATAGCCCTCCCCTACACCCGTGGCCCTCCCCTACACCCATAGCCCTCCCCTACACCCGTGGCCCTCCCCTACACCCATAGCCCTCCCCTACACCCGTGGCCCTCCCCTACACCCATAGCCCTCCCCTACACCCATAGCCCTCCCCTACACCTAGCGTTGTTTACACTTTAGCCAACCAGGTTCCCCGAGTGTTGCCTTAAAGAGACTATTGTGTTGTTGAATTCTTCCCTTGTACAGGAATGTGTTGTATTGCTCATTTATACAATCAACTACTGTATTATTCCCAAGTACAGCCACGTACAGAAAAGTACAGCCATGTGTACTTCTCAACTCTCACTGATCAATATTGAACAATAAAAGACTGGGATCCAGAACTTTTACTGAACAATATAGAAGATAATACACACACTAATTAAATTATTTTATGTATTTTTAATCCAAAGGAAGCTTGAATTACAGCCTTTAAACTTGACATCTCACTTGACACCTCGCTTGACACCTCGCGCCTGACACCGGCCTTATAACGTCTTGACACCTGCCTGACACCAGTCTCAAACCAGCTTGACACCGGCTTCAAATGACCCCCCTAACTTGACCCAAGTCAAATAATTTGACCCCCAGTAAATGTTCCGACAGAACAATTTGACCCCCAAGTTAATGTTCCAACAGAACAATTTGACCCCCAAGTTAATGTTCCGACAGAACAATTTGACCCCAAGTTAATGTTCCAACAGAACAATTTGACCCCCAAGTTAATGTTCCAACAGAACAATTTGACCCCCAAGTTAATGTTCCAACAGAACAATTTGACCCCTAATGTTTCAATGTTCATTAATGTTCTGTCAGTTAATGTTCCAACAGAACATTAACTGACAGTGAGGATTAAGTGTCATCATCTTCTCTTTCCCATCACCGCTTTTTTGGTTATAATTTATACAAGTCACCCGATGCTTTTTTTATGACAATTCCTCACCTGTCTTTTGTTTTTATCTATCCCTGACTTTTTTCTGACACCCTCCCCTCTTCCCTTTTTTTTTTTGGGGGGGGGGACACTTGTCCTTCCCAACCCCCCCCCCCTCTGTCCCCTTTTCCCCCTCACATTGTCTCTCATCTGATTGACACTCTCCACAACCCCTTTTATATCTCCCTTTTCCATCCTTTTCCATACCCCTATTCCCTTGTTTTCTACATTAACCATACCTCCTATTCCTCTCTCTCTCTCTCTCTCTCTCTCTCTCTCTCTCCCACTCAGCTTCCATTCCCCTCTTTCCCTTCCTTTCCTATTTTCTATTTTTTGTATATCTAATTTTCCTTTATTTCTTTCAATTTGTTAATCACTATGTCACGTTTCCGGGAGCCATTTGATACATGGATACATACTGGTATGTGTATGTATACCCATTTCCCTTTCTTTATCAAGCTATTATTTATAGTTATCCGTCTGCCATGTATGTGAAGCCATTATACATTATTACACATTTATAAGGACATATGAATGTAGAGATTTATACATGGTGTCTTATACATATGTATAAAGAGCCTTATACATTGTTAACGTATGTGTGTATAGCCTTACATATTACACATTCTCATGTATAAAAAAACCTTATTCATTACACATTTACAGGGTATATGTAGCCTCATACGTTAACATGTACAAGAAGCTTTATATATGTATGTTCACATATGTATACGTAGTCTTATACATTACACATTAATATGCATGTTGAAGCCTTATATATAAAAAAACATGTATAAGGAGCCATGTATACAGGGTGTCTCAGAAAATTATCTGGTTCTTACTATTTATTAATATTTCATTTATCATTATTCATTGTATTCACATTATATATCATTCATTATCTTCTTTCATACATGCATAAAACAGATAATGCATAATATTTTCTGGTCTCTTTGTCTCCTGGCCCTCTCTCTGTCTGTCTCTCTCTCTGTCTGTCTGTCTGTCTCTCTCTCTCTCCTTCGTAACACTCATTCACCGCTCAAAAAAATTAGACACGACACCTCGGAAACCATTTAGACTAATGCGTCGCACGTCGATTCTGCTCCGTTTTTTTCTGGCGGATCATTCTCTCGTGCTGTCACGCCGATTAGCGGCGCTTAATGCATCAGTCACCTCTCCTCCTCCCAACATCCCGTTTTCTTTACGAATTCTCTCCAATTCCTGTCGTAGATTGTACGTTGTAATTTAAGATTGGGTTGTTATTTAGCTCTGTAAGGCATATCAGCCTCTGGAGGGTTATTATAAGGACTAGTAACCCCCTCTTAATAGCCTTTTGGAGGGTTGTTATAGGGCCTGTTAAGCTCATCTAACCTGTCGAGTCCAGTGCGAAGAAAACGGGAATATTTGTAAGTCGTTAATTTTCTTAATAGGTTGCATTAGTAACGTTGGTGGACAGGTTGACCTATGAACTCTTAAGTAACTCGCCCAGTACAGTTGCTCTCAAGAGTTGGTGAGCGTTGGTGAACATTGGTGAACATTAGTGAACATTAGTGAACATTGGTGAACATTGGTGAACATTGGTGAACATTAGTCAACATTGGTGAGCATTAGTGAACATTGGTGAACATTAGTGAACA
>NC_091168.1:28131280-28161280 GCF_040958095.1 Procambarus clarkii | reverse complement strand
CTCTGTGCAGCGATTAGGTCATTTATAATTGGTAGTATGAGGTTCTTGCTGTCGATCTTCCAGGAGAAGTTTTCGATTGCTTGAAGAGTAGACTTTGAATCACAAAATACTATTCCTCCTCCAATGTTTGTTAATGTACTGGTAGTTAGTTGTAATGCTGCTAGTTCTGCTTGTGTGGAGGTCAGCCAATTGTTTACCCTGACTCTGACAGTCTTTGTGCAAATATTGTTTCTATAAAACCTACATGCTGCTGCAGTCCGTCCAGTAGAGGATTGGACTGAGCCGTCGGTGTAGACACAATGCTCATGAGATCTTAAATTCTCGATGGAGGAGGCAATTGTTTCGAGTGTGACAGCTTTGAGAAGAGCAAGATTCTCATTACCTTTCTTGCTGACAGGTGTGTGTATGAAACTTGAATGGTGGGGCCGCAACAACAGGTGTGGAGCTGAACCCCAACACCAGGTGCAGAACTGGATCCTACTGGTGGGGCTCAGATAAAGAGGAATATCAGAGACAACATACCAACTCACTCCTTTTTCTGAAAAATGGCTGATCAAAAATGCCTACAATCTCATCAAACTCAACACTCCTTTTAATGCTACGACACACACCACCATCCCAACACACACCACCATCCCTGCACACACCACCATCCCTGCACACACCACCATCCCTGCACACACCACCATCCCAACACACACCACCATCCCTGCACACACCACATCCCAGCACACACCACCATCCCTGCACACACCACATCCCAGCACACACCACCATCCCTGCACACACCACATCCCAGCACACACCACCATCCCTGCACACACCACCATCCCAACACACACCACCATCCCTGCACACACCACCATCCCTGCACACACCACCATCCCTGCACACACCACCATCCCTGCACACACCACCATCCCTGCACACACCACCATCCCTGCACACACCACATCCCAGCACACACCACCATCCCTGCACACACCACCATCCCTGCACACACCACCATCCCTGCACACACCACCATCCCTGCACACACCACCATCCCAGCACACACCATACCACCCACGTCCCATCCCACAGGCCAAAAAAGGAATCACATAATCCCAAAACTCGTCAAACCATGACACAACCGAACCCCCCCACGCCCCCCAAACATCAAAGATGGCTTACGGAGAGGGGAGGGGGGTCGCTGACCCCAGGACGAGGGGGTCGCTGACCCCAGGGCGAGGGGGGGAGGGGGGGTTCACAGCAGCCGCCTACTCAAAGGTATTTGCTAATGACGATACCGCTATTCCTTTGTGGAAAACTGATGCATTTATGAATTATTATGAAAGTGGAAAGGAGGATAAAGAGGAAGGGAAGGAGGGATGGAATGGGGTTCAGAATGATGAAGACAGTGATAGAGTGGTGAAGATAGTGAGTAGTGAGGATGTCAGGTGAGGGGAGAGGAAAGGATACGGAGAAGGGTGAGGGGAGAGAGGGATTAGGGGGATCATGAGAGGGAGAGGAGGTATGAAATGGGGGAATAAGAGTGGGAGGGGAAACAGGGGGTGCTTGAGGGAGGAATGAAAGCTTGTTTCCGGAGAGGCTGTAGATTTCTTCGAACTCCTCCGACGCCGGGCAGGAACCGAGGCCGCAGCGGGCATTGCCCCTCTGGATCGCGACACTGAGGCGCTGGAATAGAAAACTTACCGCTCTAGGGTCTCTTGTAGCTTCAATGAGCCTGGAACTAAGATCCTTAAGAAACCTTCTTGCACTCTCTCCCCGTGGATCTAAAGGTCTCAGATCCTATTGGAACGAAGTTATACCGGTGACCCTGTACTTGGTTGACTTGTCTCTTTCTCTGTGTCGCTGCGGCCTCGTGATTGACTGACAGAGAGGTCGATGTATGTGGTTGCCAGGGTGGATTCACAAGTATAGTCCCACGCCAGCTGTCTGCCACCGTTCCAAGGGCGTAGTGTGATTCCATCTGGTCCGGCAAAGATAACAGAGTTACGGTTCAATAGATTGTGGGCTCTCTGTCTCCTGGACACTAGGCAGAGGCAAGGCTCCTTTTAATGGTGTCATTGACTTCATCGTGTGTATTATATATATATATATATATATATATATATATATATATATATATATATATATATATATATATATATATATATATGTCGTACCTAGTAGCCAGAACGCACTTTTCAGCCTACTATGCAAGGCCCGATTTGCCTAATAAGCCAAGTTTTCATGAATTAATGTTTTTTCGACTACCTAACCTACCTAACCTAACCTAACCTAACTTTTTCAGATACCTAACCTAACCTAACCTACAAAGATAGGTTAGGTTAGGTTAGGTAGGGTTGGTTAGGTTCGGTCATATATCTATGTTAATTTTAACTCAAATAAAAAAAATTGACCTCATACATAATGAAATGGGTAGCTTTATCATTTCATAAGAAAAAAACTAAAGAAAATATATTAATTTGGGAAAACTTGGCTTATTAGGCAAATCGGGCCTTGCATAGTAGGCTGAGAAGTACGTTCTGGCTACTAGGTACGATATATATATATATATATATATATATGTGTCGTACCTAATAGCCAGAACACACTTCTCAGCCTACTATGCAAGGCCCAATTTGCCTAATAAGCCAAGTTTTTATGAATTAATTGTTTTTCGACTACCTAACCTACCTAACCTAACCTAACCTAACTTTTTCGGCTACCTAACCTAACCTATGAAGATAGGTTAGGTTAGGTTAGGTAGGGTTGGTTAGGTTCGGTCATATATCTACGTTAATTTTAACTCCAATAAAAAATAATTGACCTCATACATAATTAAATGGGTAGCTTTATCATTTCATCAAAAAAAAATAGAGAAAATATATTAATTCAGGAAAACTTGGCTTATTAGGCAAATCGGGCCTTGCATAGTAGGCTGAGAAGTGCGTTCTGGCTACTAGGTACGATATATATATATATATATATCACAAAGAAATCACAATGTCATGATATAACAATGACAAAATCCTTTTGAGGGAATGAGAGGTGACTTGAACCGGCGTTCTGGTGATTCTCAGACACCCGGCTTAACCCACTCAGCCACGAAAGGACTAAAGGTCAACCAACCTGGAACTCTACTGAATTCACTGGGAGGTTCTGCAGGCCCAATCCGGTGCCCATGATTTTATTATAAGAGAGAAGCAGACAGCAAGAAGAAAGAGGCGGTGATAAAGAAGGGAGAGAGGCGGTGATAAAGAAGGGAGAGAGGCGGTAATAAAGAAGGGAGAGAGGCGGTGATAAAGAAGGGAGAGAGGCGGTAATAAAGAAGGGAGAGAGGCGGTGATAAAGAAGGGAGAGAGGCGGTGATAAAGAAGGGAGAGAGGCGGTGATAAAGAAGGGAGAGAGGCGGTGATAAAGAAGGGAGAGAGGCGGTAATAAAGAAGGGAGAGAGGCGGTGATAAAGAAGGGAGAGAGGCGGTGATAAAGAAGGGAGAGAGGCGGTGATAAAGAAGGGAGAGAGGCGGTAATAAAGAAGGGAGAGAGGCGGTGATAAAGAAGGGAGAGAGGCGGTGATAAAGAAGGGAGAGAGGCGGTGATAAAGAAGGGAGAGAGGCGGTGATAAAGAAGGGAGAGAGGCGGTGATAAAGAAGGGAGAGAGGCGGTGATAAAGAAGGGAGAGAGGCGGTGATAAAGAAGGGGGAGAGGCGGTGATAAAGAAGGGGGAGAGGCGGTGATAAAGAAGGGAGAGAGGCGGACACACACGGAACATGGTGGCGGACCGACAGAATAACGGATGGGGGAGGTCTACTGATTGTGTCGGGTCGGATTAACGTAAATATGCATGCTGCGTTCGGATGCACTTTTTTTTTCAAGGCTCTAAGTGCACTTTCTCGCACTAGTACATCGACAACACACTCATATACGTATATTTATTCATGTATATCATACACATATATACATACTCAAGTACGCTCGCACGCACACACACATAGACCAATATAGACCAATCCACAAAATTAAACTAAATGTACACCATAATATAAAAAAATGTAAAGAGATTAGAATTGGAGAAAGAGAGAGAGAGAGAGAGAGAGAGAGAGAGAGAGAGAGAGAGAGAGAGAGAGAGAGAGAGAGAGAGAGAGAGAGAGAGAGAGAGCTAGTCCCGCAGCTCGTGGACTAGCTTGGCGGCATACCTGTGAAGTCTCCCATACACGCTGGAGCTGCATATTCCAGTATTGGTCTGACATACGTGGTATACAAGGTTCTGAATAATTCCTTACACAAGTTTTGAAAAGTAGTTCTTTTGTTCGCCAGCCTTGTCTACGGGGGACGACCTGTATGCAAGAGAGAGAGAGAGAGAGAGAGAGAGAGAGAGAGAGAGAGAGAGAGAGAGAGAGAGAGAGAGAGAGAGAGAGAGAGAGAGAGAGAGAGAGAGAGAACCACAGGGTAGTGTGATTGGCTCTCTGCTGTGGAATGTCTATTTCCGCTATCTACTTCATCCCATTTCTGAAGCTCAAAAAGCCTATACAGATGACTGCACTCTAACCTTAACATACAGAAAGGAAGAAATGCCAACTGCTACAAGATCCATCAATCATCAACTTTCAATTGTTTCTACCTGGGGAAGGCGAAGGCATGTTAGGTCACATTTCCGGCCGAGAAAGCACAGACGGTGATGATGGTTGGACTAAACATTGCAAACCTGACCGGCTTGCAAATGGGCGATTTGCAACCCGGTTTGTAAACTCTAGCGATTTGCGGTTGCAAAACCCTAGAGTTCACAGATGAAGTTGACATTTTGGGAATGAAGTTCGACTCTTCAATGACAATGAAGTGTAACGGGGGGTGGGGGAAATAGCTCTATCTTGTCCATTATTCCACCCCCCAGTTAACTAACGAGGCCGGGGGAAACAGCTCTCTCTAGTCCGTTATCCCGTCCCCAGTTAGCTAACTATTCTAGAGCACTCCCAGAGTTCCTAAGGCAGCCTCTCTCGTTCAACACCTTGTAACCTAGGTATTTGACTACCTAGGTGCTAAGACTACAAGGCGCCGTAACTGGATCAGCTACCCGAAACTCTAGAGAGAACTCTAGAATACATAATCACTGCCACAAACGTATAAGAGAAAACGAAAGGAAAGAAATGAATAGTGAAGTAATTAGTGAGGGTTTGGGGTGAGAGGGAGAGAGGTGGGAGGAGCGAGGAGGGTCATTAGTTGAAAGTGAGAGTTTAGAGAGGGGTGGAGGGAGAGGTGCAGATAGGTAGAAGTAGAAGAGTAGATAGTAGAAGTAGAAGAGTTGATAGTAGAAGACGAAATGCTGCCACCATCCATTCATGATCATTACATACAAGACAAGGAATGGAACTTGTCTGTATCAAAATATTCACCAAAGATGTTATCATGAGTTCATTATTAGTAGTTCCCATCTTTATCATGTACTCATTCTAAACCATGAAACCAGTAACCACAGAGGCTTTCTCACCTCAACTCAAATCTCTAGGGAACAAAGTTAAACACAATTTAAATAATAAATTCATAATTATATTTCCCATGAAGTATCATAATTTAGCAATTCAATTAAAATGTTAAAGAGAGTCATCATCCAAGAATTCGAGAACCCTACAACTTGACTGCCCCTGATCATCACACAACATATGTAAACACGACCAAGTCACCTCACTGTTCACTCACCGAGGACGGAGTCTAAGTTGAATAGAGAGGGGGGGGGGGGGGGTCTGTAGTTGACAGAGACTCCCGCCCTGCCGGCCGACAGCCTCCCTGCTCTGCTCGTCTGCTGTTCTCTTGATTAATGCCCCTTTCTGGATAGCTCTCCGAGTTTATATTGGGGAACCTAGTAGCTAACTCCGCCCACAAATAGATAGCCTCCGGCACTACCAAGCCACTCCTTAAACGTCGGCTTGTTTGAAGGCTACCAGACTACAATTAAGAGCTTAGCGGAAGCAAGGTGAAATTCTCATGATCTGACCTCAGGTCACTTGAGGTCATTAACGGTTAGAGGTGTGAGATCTCAGGCAGACAACTGGCGCCTCTCAGATCCTTGTCTGTGACTCGTGTACTCTATATATATTTTAAATAAACTAACCCAAACACTTTTACAGTGTTACATCTCCCCTTCTCCCCGAAAATAAAGTTTTTGCAACACTGCTAAAGCAAGCTAGCTGTGTGCGACAACTTTATTAACGAAAAGAATACATCCTAGCTAAACAAATATACATCATCCTACTCTAAAAAATGAAATATGTAGACAGACGTCCATTGTCTCTGGCTGGGCGACGTCACTGCTTGGTCTTGTAGATAATCCTGTACCACATTTCTTCAACACAACTGCCTCCGTCGCTTCTCCGTCGTTAACGCACAACAACCCTTGGTCAACCCGAAAGCCGTTACTACTTGAACTGCGCACAGGACCGTGGAATTCGGTTGTCCCAGCTGATCTGTAATTGGCCCTACGTCAGTCACCATGAGAGACGTATATTGGGGTTCTTCACAGCTATAGGGACTACAAGTTTCGAGACCTTCATATAGTTGCCAACAGTAGAAATCCCATCCTACTCTTCTTCCTCCCTGTTGCTCCAGCACGCCTCCTTCAGAGAGCTACTTCTGACAGCCACATCAAGTCTGCATGACACAGGAAGAATCACTCAACAGAGCTACCTGCTTGCAGGAGGGGCGGCCAGTCAAGGCAAACGATCCTGTCTTGCAATTACGCTCCATGCAATGATGCTGACACCAGCAAGGGACACTAGGTATCATGTCTCACTCAGCTTGTCTTATCTTCTCTTCTTTCTTCTCTCTATTTCTTCTCTCTTCTTTCTTCTTTCTTCTTTCTTCTCTCTTCTTTCTTCTCATGGGTCTTAGACAAGCGACCTGGGGTCCATTGGGGTCCGTCCGTCCTGGGGTCCATCCTGGGTAGACCGATGTTGGTGGGACAGACTGGAGTCGTTGTTGCTCCTCTTCCATCTTTACTGGGTCGTCTGGGGTCGTCTGCAGAACGACCTGGGGTCCACTGGGTAGACCAATGTTGACCGACCGAGAGGGCTGCGTCTTGGGGTCCCCTGGGGTGGTGGTGGTGGTGGAGCCATGACCTCCAGGTAGTGGGCTGGTCGTGGTGGTGGTGATAAACGCCCCTGAGTGTGGTACACAGCAGCCGTCTCCCTCTTCTGTATATGCGTCGCGCCTCTCCTCTGGCTCCCACCTGTGAATTGAACATAAAGGCGACAATACCCGTGTTCCATGCTGTTGTGTGACCCTGTAGTTTGTATAGGGTTACACAGTTATATCATAACGCTCTCCTCCTGGCAACAACTACACTTCAATTTTTTTTTTTTTTTAATAATCCAATTAACTCTGAATGATACTGACTTGGTGGAACATAAGACAGTAACAGAGGAAAGTTAGAGAAGAGAGAATAAGGTCATCACTACCTTTAACTTGTCACAAAAAAAAAATCAACACTAATAGACAAAACACTAGCCTAAACTTAACTGTACCGTTCCTAATCTTAAGTACATAATTAACCATTACTCCCACCCTTAACCTACAGCCACCTACGTGACCCAGAGTGTCTCCCTAGCATCTCCGCCGTTCAACAACTCCAAACTGTTGCCACCCCTGTGACCAGACTTCAAACGCCAGGCGTCCCTAGACGTGAGTCAACTGACACACTAGTCCACACTAGCATGCTGTACAATACCAGTACACCTCGGGTTATTGCGTTCAAATGGAGTAAAACAGTCGATCGCAATAATCTGAGCAGAACCACTACTTAAAACTACACCTGCCACTCCCCACTGACCTGGAGACCAGCGGTGGCTGGGTGTCCCCGTGGGACATGCGAGGTCACCTGTCACACTCAGCTGACCTGCACTACCAACACCGCTAAGTTCCCAAATCGCCAAATCTTATCACTAACATTAATCACTACACACGCAAGTTCTGGTGAACATTCCCTGAACTACACAAAACTCACAAAATCACTAAACACAACACCAGAGAATCACCATCTCCTAACCTGAAAAAAAGTTCGCTAACTCGCGAATAATAAACACCTGTCAAGATCTCCCTGATAGCGCCTGAGCGGCAAAAAGACACGTGGGACTGAACAATGTTAAAAGAACACCAACTACCTACAACATTGTTCAACACCGCTGTCACCATTGTAACGGGGGGTGGGGGAAATAGCTCTATCTTGTCCATTATTCCACCCCCCAGTTAACTAACGAGGCCGGGGGAAACAGCTCTCTCTAGTCCGTTATCCCGTCCCCAGTTAGCTAACTATTCTAGAGCACTCCCAGAGTTCCTAAGGCAGCCTCTCTCGTTCAACACCTTGTAACCTAGGTATTTGACTACCTAGGTGCTAAGACTACAAGGCGCCGTAACTGGATCAGCTACCCGAAACTCTAGAGAGAACTCTAGAATACATAATCACTGCCACAAACGTATAAGAGAAAACGAAAGGAAAGAAATGAATAGTGAAGTAATTAGTGAGGGTTTGGGGTGAGAGGGAGAGAGGTGGGAGGAGCGAGGAGGGTCATTAGTTGAAAGTGAGAGTTTAGAGAGGGGTGGAGGGAGAGGTGCAGATAGGTAGAAGTAGAAGAGTAGATAGTAGAAGTAGAAGAGTTGATAGTAGAAGACGAAATGCTGCCACCATCCATTCATGATCATTACATACAAGACAAGGAATGGAACTTGTCTGTATCAAAATATTCACCAAAGATGTTATCATGAGTTCATTATTAGTAGTTCCCATCTTTATCATGTACTCATTCTAAACCATGAAACCAGTAACCACAGAGGCTTTCTCACCTCAACTCAAATCTCTAGGGAACAAAGTTAAACACAATTTAAATAATAAATTCATAATTATATTTCCCATGAAGTATCATAATTTAGCAATTCAATTAAAATGTTAAAGAGAGTCATCATCCAAGAATTCGAGAACCCTACAACTTGACTGCCCCTGATCATCACACAACATATGTAAACACGACCAAGTCACCTCACTGTTCACTCACCGAGGACGGAGTCTAAGTTGAATAGAGAGGGGGGGGGGGGGTCTGTAGTTGACAGAGACTCCCGCCCTGCCGGCCGACAGCCTCCCTGCTCTGCTCGTCTGCTGTTCTCTTGATTAATGCCCCTTTCTGGATAGCTCTCCGAGTTTATATTGGGGAACCTAGTAGCTAACTCCGCCCACAAATAGATAGCCTCCGGCACTACCAAGCCACTCCTTAAACGTCGGCTTGTTTGAAGGCTACCAGACTACAATTAAGAGCTTAGCGGAAGCAAGGTGAAATTCTCATGATCTGACCTCAGGTCACTTGAGGTCATTAACGGTTAGAGGTGTGAGATCTCAGGCAGACAACTGGCGCCTCTCAGATCCTTGTCTGTGACTCGTGTACTCTATATATATTTTAAATAAACTAACCCAAACACTTTTACAGTGTTACAGGTGTCTAACCAAGCTCAAAAGGCAGCCAGGAAACTTACAGCCCTACGGAACATCTCGCACCTTCTTGACAGCAGTGGCTGCAAAACTTTATATGAAGCACAAGTTTGCTCTCATCTAGAGTATGCACCCCTCTCCTGGATCGCCTTCCCCCCCCCCCCTCCTCATCATTCATCAGACTGTTGGACAAGGAGGAGAGCCGTGCCAGAAGGCTTATCTCTAAGCCTTCGTCCCTTCAACTTCTAGTGTGTGGTCTGGTCAACATACTTCAGCCACGTTATTGTGACTCATCGCCTGCTTATCTCTAGTCTTGACCAAGTCTGCTGGGAACGGCCTGAACATCAGAGCCTGCAACACCGTCGTGACGTTGGTGGTCTTACTGTTACGTACAAGGCCAACATTCTCAAAGTTACGCACCTGGCCCAACTCCGTGGACATCCAGTAGTTGCCAACCGCAACACTAGGCTGTGGTTGGCAGCCTAGTTTTGCAGCACCTTCAACAGTCTCATGCTTTAACTGCCTTTCTCCAGAACATCACTCCATCAGCCATCATTCACTCCCAGGCTGACTCGCATCTGGAACTTGTTCACTCAACAGGTTGATACACGGGAGATCAGGTCAACTGATCACATGAAGGCTCTGGCACACAGTTGGCTACAGCCTCATCCTCTTCCTTATATGATTGTTACCTACTGTTGTTAATGAATAAAGTTTATTCATATTGATGCATATAATAGGCGAGAGAGAGAGAGAGAGAGAGAGAGAGAGAGAGAGAGAGAGAGAGAGAGAGAGAGAGAGAGAGAGAGAGAGAGAGAGAGAGAGAGAGAGAGAGGGGGGGGTTGGTGGAATGGGTATGGAAGGTCCGGATGGGGTTTTGGAAGGTCGGAAATGGGTGGGGGGGGGGGGAGAATAGGTCTAGCGAGGCCTCGACAGTAGCCAACCGTTCAATAGTTCAGCCTTTTTATTAATGAACATTACTGTCTTGATCCTTATAACCCTCCCTCACCCCCCACCCTTCACCCCGTCACCCTCCCTCACCCCCTCCCTCACCCCCCACCCCTCACCCCGTCACCCTCCCTCACCCCCCCCCTCACCCTCCCCTCACTCTCCCTCACACATTATAAAACACCGCCTTCTCCCCTGCTCCCCTCATAACATATGTCGTAGCAGCAACTGTGGAGATTCTATGGTTTATTGCCATAGAATTATATATATATATATATATATATATATATATATATATATATATATATATATATATATATATATATACATGTTTTTATATATATACATATATACATGTTTTTATATACCTACTATATAGATGCTACACCTGTGACAGGTAAAAACATTCTTTTTAAAGAAACAGCGCCGTCTGTTGCACGTAAAAGCCACACATGCTATACTAAATATGTTACAATTCCATTTCAGTGTTTCTGATTGTA
Source organism: Procambarus clarkii (assembly GCF_040958095.1). Classification (NCBI taxonomy): domain Eukaryota; kingdom Metazoa; phylum Arthropoda; class Malacostraca; order Decapoda; family Cambaridae; genus Procambarus; species Procambarus clarkii. The sequence goes on along the minus strand of NC_091168.1, from coordinate 28,150,378 downwards.
TTGACAAATTGAATTTTCATAGATTTAGAATTATTTTCATTTTGATTTAATAATTGTGTGTGACATTGCGTTGGAACTGAGCTGCCTTGTTTACCATACCGTTCATTTCGTTAGTTTATTTATTTTTTTCATTGTTTTTCATTGTGTCTTTTTAACTGTTTCTTATATTTCAGTGATGTGTGTGTGTGTGCGTGTGTGCGTGTGCGTGTGTGTGTGTGCGTGTCCGTGTGCGTGTGCTTGTGCGTGTGCTTGTGCGTGTGTGTGTGTGTGTGTGTGTGTGTGTGTGTGTGTGTGTGTGTGTGTGTGTGTGTGTGTAGAGTGCGTGTGTGTGTGTGTGTGTGGAGTGCGTGTGTGTGTGTGTGTACTCACCTAGTTGTACTCACCTAGTTGTGCTTGCGGGGGTTGAGCTCTGGCTCTTTGGTCCCGCCTCTCAACTGTCAATCAACAGGTGTACAGGTTCCTGAGCCTATTGGGCTCTATCATATCTACACTTGAAACTGTGTATGGAGTCAGCCTCCACCACATCACTTCCCAATGCATTCCATTTGTCAACCACTCTGACACTAAAAAAGTTCTTTCTAATATCTCTGTGGCTCATTTGGGCACTCAGTTTCCACCTGTGTCCCCTAGTGCGTGTGCCCCTTGTGTTAAACAGCCTGTCTTTATCAACCCTGTCAATTCCCTTGAGGATCTTGAATGTGGTGATCATGTCCCCCCTAACTCTTCTGTCATCCAACGAAGTGAGGTTTAATTCCCGTAGTCTCTCCTCGTAGCTCATACCTCTCAGCTCGGGAACTAGTCTGGTGGCAAACCTTTGAACCTTTTCCATTTTAGTCTTATGCTTGACTAGATATGGACTCCATGCTGGTGCCGCATACTCCAGGATTGGTCTGACATATGTGGTATATAATGTTCTGAAAGATTCCTTACACAAGTTTGTAAAGGCCGTTCTTATGTTAGCCAACCTGGCATATGCTGCTGCTGTTATCCTCTTGATATGAGCATCAGGGGACAGGTCTGGCGTGATATCAACCCCCAGGTCTTTCTCTCTCTCGGACTCTTGAAGTATTTCATCTCCCAAGTGATACCTTGTATCTGGTCTCCTGCTTCCTACCCCTATTTTCATTACATTACATTTGCTTGGATTAAACTCTAACAGCCATTTGTTCGACCATTCCTGCAGCTTGTCCAGGTCTTCTTGAAGCCTCAAGCTGTCCTCCTCTGTCTTAATCCTTCTCATAATTTTGGCGTCGTCAGCAAACATTGAGAGGAATGAGTCTATACCCTCTGGGAGTGTGGTGTGTGTGTGCGTGTGCGTGTGCGTGTGCGTGTGCGTGTGCGTGTGCGTGTGTGTGTGTGTGTGTGTATCAAAACAGTAGGACAAAGTTATGTGCTCCCTGTTCCTTCCCTGTTTCCCGATTACTACTATTTCTCATTTTTCTCCTCCTCCTTCTCCTTCTCCTTCTCCTCCTCCTCCTCCCCCTCCTTCTCTTTCTCATCCTTTCTCCCATTCGTCTCACGCTTTTTAAGATTGTTAATTAATTTTCATTTTTTCTCTGATGCCTCGCGCTCCTAACTTCCAGGGGGGGGGGGGGGCGGGTGCAGCCCCTTTTCCCCTCTCTCGGCTTGGCCCCCCTCTTCTCTTCCCCTTTTTACCCTCTCTCACTCTTGTTCTATTCATTACATGATGGTTGCTGACCCCTCGGTGCAATCTCCACTTTCTCTCCATCAATTGTTCTTCTCTCACACAATCTCTCTCACTCTCACTCTACACACTGAGCCTCTACCACACTGAGCCTCTACACACTGTGCCTCTACACACTGTGCCTCTACACACTGAGCCTCTACACACTGAGCCTCTACACACTGAGCCTCAACACACTGAGCCTCTACACACTGAGCCTCTACACACTGTGCCTATACACACTGAGCCTCTACACACTGAGCCTCTACACACTGAGCCTCTACACACTGAGCCTCTACCACACTGAGGCTCTACCACACTGAGCCTCTACCACACTGAGCCTCTACACACTGTGCCTCTACACACTGAGCCTCTACACACTGAGCCTCTACACACTGAGCCTCTACACACTGAGCCTCTACACACTGAGCCTCTACACACTGTGCCTCTACACACTGAGCCTCTACACACTGAGCCTCTACACACTGAGCCTCTACACACTGTGCCTCTACACACTGAGCCTCTAGAGCCTCTACACACTGAGCCTCTACACACTGTGCCTCTACACACTGAGCCTCTAGAGCCTCTACACACTGAGCCTCTACACACTGTGCCTCTACACATTGAGCCTCTACACACTGTGTCGGAAAATCCGACACCATTTAATAATCATACAGATAATAGCTGTATTGTATAAACAAGTTACCCATAGAAAACGTAACTTGTAGTGGAATTACCGTCTAAAGAAAACGGGATATCATCACCACATACTATTATATTCACCACCTATTATGGTGGGAATTATTCTTAAATACATTAGTCTTTGGACTTTACCATTATAAAAACATCTCATATAAATTAACTTAATTATCAATATTAAAGTAGAGTAAATGTGACCCTTCTATCACTTATTGACATCTGGACAATGTAGGCCAGGCGTCAGTGAGGGAGGGAGGGCAGCCATTGTTGTGTCACCTCCGAGACGCGTGGAGCAAATTCGGCTCCTATCATATCTGGACAATGTCGGCCAGTAGCGTCAATAGTATGGAGTGTTAGACATTGCCATTTTATACTAGACCAGAGGCTCACAGGAGCAAATACGGCTCCTGTTAATTTTACTTGGACGTAGTGTTATGGAAACCAAAGGTGTACCATTATCAACACGCTGTCAACAAATCAAGTTAAGTGATCTTTCCGAAACCCATTATCTATCATTAGTGGCCATTAATGTCATTGGGTAGGGTTAGCCGGTTAGAGCACGAGATAGCCTCAAACTAAAGGTAATTAAGCCAGGTCTTTATTGTTCCATGTACAGTATTTTCTCTGATATACCTGTCATATATAGGTATCTGGCTTTACAGCTAGCGCCCTTTTGACAGGTCAAGACGAGGAAGTATCTTTTGTGCATCAGTTACCAGGGTGATGGAAGCTACCTCAAAGAGGGAAAATGTGGAGTCTACACCCTAGTTATATCTGGTGGACTAACCTGCTGTACTATAAGATAAGGAACCTCTTCAATGTATGTAGTCTATTACTGTAGTTTGATTGGCTGCATATATATAAATTTAATTAATATAAACCCCCCTAATGTGTAGAGGATCGATTTGTGAGATTATGAGATTATTGCAGAAATACAGTCCACTTATCATTATACAAATTGCTATCGAAGTATATAAATTAACGTAAATATAAATTCTATATAAATTCATATAAATTAAATAAATATAAATCTCACAGGTCGGTTCCCACACACTGAGCCTCTACACACTGAGCCTCTACACACTGAGCCTCTACACACTGAGCCTCTACACACTGAGCCTCTACACACTGAGCCTCTAGAGCCTCTACACACTGAGCCTCTAGAGCCTCTACACACTGTGCCTCTACACACTGAGCCTCTACCACACTGAGCCTCTACACACTGAGCCTCTAGAGCCTCTACACACTGAGCCTCTACACACAGAGAGTCTACACACTGAGCCTCTACACACTGTGCCTCTACACACTGAGCCTCTAGAGCCCCTACACACTAAGCCTCTACACACTGAGCCTCTACACACTGAGCCTCTACACACTGAGCCTCTACCCCACTGAGCCTCTACCCCACTGAGCCTCTACCCCACTGAGCCTCTACCCCACTGAGCCTCTACCCCACTGAGCCTCTACCCCACTGAGCCTCTACACACTGAGCCTCTACACACTGAGCCTCTACACACTGAGCCTCTACACACTGAGCCTCTACACACTGAGCCTCTACACATTGAGCCTCTACACACTGAGCCTCTACCTCACTGAGCCTCTACCCCACTGAGCCTCTACACACTGAGCCTCTACACACTGAGCCTCTACACACTAAGCCTCTACACACTAAGCCTCTACACACTAAGCCTCTACACACTAAGCCTCTACACACTAAGCCTCTACACTCTGAGCCTCTACACACTGAGCCTCTACCACACTGAGCCTCTACACACTGAGCCTCTATCACACTGAGCCTCTACCACACTGAGCCTCTACACACTGAGCCTCTACCACACTGAGCCTCTACCACACTGAGCCTCTACACACTGAGCCTCTACACACTGAGCCTCTACACACTGTGCCTCTACACACTGAGCCTCTACCCCACTGAGCCTCTACACACTGAGCCTCTACACACTGAGCCTCTAGAGCCTCTACACACTGAGCCTCTACACACTGAGCCTCTACACACTGTGCCTCTACACACTGTGCCTCTACACACTGAGCCTCTACACACTGTGCCTCTACACACTGAGCCTCTCCGACCCTTGAACAACAAGGAAGGTAATACTTATTCAATTCAAACTCAACTAACTACACCTATCATCATACTATCATCATACTATTATCATTCTATCATCTACTCATTGCTAACCATCGTCTCAACTGTGATCTCAACTAACCGTCATCACTCCTATCCGTCATCATACCTATCCGTCATCATACCTATCCGTCATCATAACTAATCGTCATCATAACTAACCATCATAACTAACCGTCATCATAACTAACCATCATCATAACTAACCGTCATCATAACTAACCATCATAACTAACCATCATCATAACTAACCATCATAACTAACCGTCATCATAACTAACCATCATCATAACTAACCATCATAACTAACAATCATCACTGGCGACACGTTACGAGTGGAGTCCCGCAGGGGTCAGTCCTTGGACCTATACTGTTTCTGATATATGTAAATGGTCTCCCAGAGGGTATAGAATCATTCCTTTCAATGTTTGCTGATGATGCAAAAATTATGAGGAGGATTGAAACAGAGGATGATAGTAGGAGGCTACAAGATGACCTAGACAGACTGAGTGAATGGTCCAACAAATGGCTGTTGAAGTTCAACCCGAGTAAATGCAAAGTAATGAAACTAGGCAGTGGAAACAGGAGGCCAGACACAGGATACAGAATAGGAGATGAAGTACTTAATGAAACAGAGAGAAAGATCTAGGAGTTGATATCACACCAAACCTGTCTCCTGAAGCCCACATAAAAAGAATAACGTCTGCGGCATATGCGAGGCTGGCTAACATCAGAACTGCGTTCAGGAACCTGTGTAAGGAATCATTCAGAATCTTGTACACCACATATGTAAGGACAATCCTGGAGTATGCGGCCCCAGCATGGAGCCCGTATCTTGTCAAGCACAAGACGAAGCTGGAAAAAGTCCAAAGGTATGCCACTAGACTAGTTCCAGAACTAAGAGGCATGAGTTACGAGGAAAGGCTGCGGAAAATGCACCTTACGACACTGGAAGACAGAAGAGTAAGGGGAAACATGATCACAACCTACAAAATTCTCAGAGGAATCGACCGGGTAAACAAGGATAAACTATTCAACACTGGTGGGACGCGAACAAGGGGACACAGGTGGAAACTGAGTACCCACATGAGACACAGAGACGTTAGAAGGAACTTTTTCAGTGTCAGAGTAGTTAACGGATGGAATGCATTAGGCAGTGATGTGGTGGAGGCTGACTCCATACACAGTTTCAAATGTAGATATGATAGAGCCCAGTAGGCTCAGGAATGTGTACACCAGTTGATCGACAGTTGAGAGGCGGGACCAAAGAGCCAAAGCTCAACCCCCGCAAGCACAATTAGGTGAGTACAACTCGGTGAGTACACACACCCACCCTAAGCAACACTCCCCATCCCAACTACTCACGACCTCGACGCTAACTAGCCGGCCCCTTAACCCTTGACCCTAACCAGCTCGCCCTGGACCCAAACTATATACCCTACTATCTTATCTAATCACCACCCCAACACCTCAAGACACCCCCTTCCATTCCTGCAAGCACCCATCAACACCCCACGGAGCTACACCCACAGCCAACCCTCCCTTCTATCCCCCCCTCCCTCAATCACCCCCCATCCCCCCCCTACCCTTCACTACCGGGGCTTTGTACATGTAATATGATTTCCATAATTCCTCGATAAAATAATGGGGTAACATAGCCCACGGGCTGGCAGCTGACCCTACACTGGCCTGGGGGGCTTTCTCCCCCCCCTCACGACCCCCTTCTCTCCTCCCCACGGCTGCTTGCCGCCATATCCCCCCCCCCCTGTTGTCACTACTCCTGCTGCCACCCTCCGCCCTCCCTCCCCGTTCACGTCAACACCGGTACTGGGGTGCTGGGTGTGTACTGGGTACTGGGGTGCTGGGTACTGGGGTGCTGGGTGTGTACTGGGTACTGGGGTGCTGGGTACTGGGGTGCTGGGTGTGTACTGGGTACTGGGGTGCTGGGTGTGTACTGGGTACTGGGGTGCTGGGTGTGTGCTGGGTACTGGGGTGCTGGGTGTGTGTGCTGGGTACTGGGGTGCGGGGTGTGTGCTGGGTACTGGGGTGCTGGGTGTGTGTGCTGGGTACTGGGGTGCTGGGTGTGTACTGGGTACTGGGGTGCTGGGTACTGGGGTGCTGGGTGTGTACTGGGTACTGGGGTGCTGGGTACTGGGGTGCTGGGTACAGGGGTGCTGGGTGTGTACTGGGTACTGGGGTGCTGGGTACTGGGGTGCTGGGTACTGGGGTGCTGGGTACTGGGGTGCTGGGTGTGTACTGGGTACCGGGGTGCTGGGTACTGGGGTGCTGGGTGTGTACTGGGTACTGGGGTGCTGGGTGTGTACTGGGTACTGGGGTGCTGGGTACTGGGGTGCAGGGTGTGTACTGGGTACTGGGGTGCTGGGTACTGGGGTGCGGGGTGTGTGCTGGGTACTGGGGTGCTGGGTGTGTGTGCTGGATACTGGGTGTGTGCTGGGTACTGGGGTGCTGGGTGTGTACTGGGTACTGGGGTGCTGGGTGTGTGCTGGGTACTGGGGTGCTGAGTGTGTGTGCTGGGTACTGGGGTGCTGGGTGTGTGTGCTGGGTACTGGGGTGCTGGGTGTGTGTGCTGGGTACTGGGGTGCTGGGTGTGTGTGCTGGGTACTGGGGTGCTGGGTACTGGGTACTGGGGTGCTGGGTACTGGGGTGCTGGGTACTGGGGTGCTGGGTACTGGGGTGCTGGGTGTGTGTGCTGGGTACTGGGGTGCTGGGTACTGGGGTGCTGGGTACTGGGGTGCTGGGTACTGGGGTGCTGGGTGTGTGTGTTGGGTACTGGGGTGCGGGGTGTGTGCTGGGTACTGGGGTGCTGGGTGTGTGTGCTGGGTACTGGGGTGCTGGGTACTGGGGTGCGGGGTGTGTGCTGGGTACTGGGGTGCTGGGTACTGGGGTGCTGGGTACTGGGGTGCTGGGTACTGGGGTGCTGGGTGTGTGCTGGGTACTGGGGTGCTGGGTGTGTGTGCTGGGTACTGGGGTGCTGGGTGTGTGCTGGGTACTGGGGTGCTGGGTGTGTGTGCTGGGTACTGGGGTGCGGGGTGTGTGCTGGGTACTGGGGTGCTAGGTGTGTGTGCTGGGTACTGGGGTGCTGGGTGTGTGTGCTGGGTACTGGGGTGCTGGGTACAGGGGTGCTGGGTACTGGGGTGCTGGATGTGTACTGGGTACTGGGGTGCTGGGTACTGGGGTGCTGGGTACTGGGGTGCTGGGTACTGGGGTGCTGGGTGTGTGTGTTGGGTACTGGGGTGCGGGGTGTGTGCTGGGTACTGGGGTGCTGGGTGTGTGTGCTGGGTACTGGGGTGCTGGGTGTGTGTGCTGGGTACTGGGGTGCGGGGTGTGTGCTGGGTACTGGGGTGCTGGGTGTGTGTGCTGGGTACTGGGGTGCTGGGTGTGTGCTGGGTACTGGGGTGCTGGGTGTGTGCTGGGTACTGGGGTGCTGGGTACTGGGTACTGGGGTGCTGGGTACTGGGTGCTGGGTGTGTGTGTTGGGTACTGGGGTGCTGGGTGTGTGTTGGGTGTGTGCTGGGTACTGGGGTGCTGGGTACTGGGTGTGTGCTGGGTACTGGGGTGCTGGGTGTGTGCTGGGTACTGGGGTGCTGGGTGTGTACTGGGTACTGGGGTGCTGGGTACTGGGTACTGGGGTGCTGGGTACTGGGTACTGGGGTGCTGGGTGTGTGTGTTGGGTACTGGGGTGCTGGGTGTGTGTTGGGTGTGTGCTGGGTACTGGGGTGCTGGGTGTGTACTGGGTACTGGGGTGCTGGGTACTGGGGTGCTGGGTGTGTGTGTTGGGTACTGGGGTGCTGGGTACTGGGGTGATGGGTGTGTGTGCTGGGTACTGGGGTGCTGGGTACTGGGGTGCTGGGTGTGTGTGTTGGGTACTGGGGTGCTGGGTGTGTGTGTTGGGTACTGGGGTGCTGGGTACTGGGGTGCTGGGTGTGTGTGCTGGGTACTGGGGTGCTGGGTACTGGGGTGCTGGGTACTGGGGTGCTGGGTGTGTGTGTTGGGTACTGGGGTGCTGGGTGTGTGCTGGGTACTGGGGTGCTGGGTGTGTGTTGGGTGTGTGCTGGGTACTGGGGTGCAGGGTACTGGGGTGCGGGGTGTGTGCTGGGTACTGGGGTGCTGGGTGTGTGTGCTGGGTACTGGGGTGCTGGGTGTGTGTGCTGGGTACTGGGGTGCTGGGTACTGGGGTGCTGGGTGTGTGTGCTGGGTACTGGGGTGCTGGGTGTGTGTGCTGGGTACTGGGGTGCTGGGTGTGTGCTGGGTACTGGGGTGCTGGGTGTGTGCTGGGTACTGGGGTGCTGGGTACTGGGTACTGGGGTGCTGGGTACTGGGTACTGGGGTGCTGGGTGTGTACTGGGTACTGGGGTGCTGGGTGTGTGTGCTGGCTACTGGGGTGCTGGGTGTGTGCTGTGTGCTGGGGTGCTGGGTGTGTGCTGGGTACTGGGGTGCTGGGTGTGTACTGGGTACTGGGGTGCTGGGTACTGGGGTGCGGGGTGTGTGCTGGGTACTGGGGTGCTGGGTGTGTGTGCTGGGTACTGGGGTGCTGGGGGTGTGTGCTGGGTGTGTACTGGGGTGCTGGGTACTGGGGTGCTGGGTACTGGGGTGCTGGGTGTGCTGGGTACTGGGGCGCTGGGGTGCTGGGGTGTACTGGGGTGCTGGGGTGTACTGGGGGGTGCTGGGGTGTACTGGGGGGTGCTGGAGTGTACTGGGGGGTGCTGGGGTGTACTGGGGTGTACTGGGGTGTACTGGGGTGCTGGGGGGGTGTAACGGAGGGAGGACTAAGGATTTAAAAATGGCGGCTAAAGAGGGTCCCCGAGCGGCCGCTGGTCGATAATCCGTGGTAATATTCCGACCCAATTATACATCAGGCCGCTATAATCGATACCTATAACACTGTGTATGATGTAAATCACCTCAGCCCGATGCTTCCCCCCAGGCTAATTAATATATTCAGTGTGAACACCACTTGTATTGTCGTCCATGGATGGGGGCCGGGAGCTGGAGGCAAGCCTCGCCAATTTTGTATTTTTCAAGATGATACATGGATGGTATGGGAGTGTCGTAGGTAGTGTCATGAGTAGATTGACTTTTTTTTTTTTTTACCTACTTTTACGATATGTATTAGTGACAACCCACAAGGTCTTATTTGAATACCCTTTATTTTCTTCTTCGAGGCTATGGGTCCCTACAATTGTGTGTGTGAATATATATATATATATATATATATATATATATATATATATATATATATATATATATATATATGTCGTACCTAGTAGCCAGAACGCACTTCTCAGCCTACTATGCAAGGCCCGATTTGCCTAATAAGCCAAGTTTTCATGAATTATTTGTTTTTCGACTACCTAACCTACCTAACCTAACCTAACTTTTTCGGCTACCTAACCTAACCTAACCTATAAAGATAGGTTAGGTTAGGTTAGGTAGGGTTGGTTAGGTTCGGTCATATATCTACATTAATTTTAACTCCAATAAAAACAATTGACCTCATACATAATGAAATGGGTAGTTTTATCATTTCATCAGAAAAAAATTAGAGAAAATATATTAATTCAGGAAAACTTGGCTTATTAGGCAAATCGGGCCTTGCATAGTAGGCTGAGAAGTGCGTTCCGGCTACTAGGTACGACATATATATATATATATATATATATATATATATATATATATATATATATATATATATATATATATATATTATATATATATATATGCACAGACTACCCTATTCCAGTAGCTGAAGTTTATAACTTTTTAGACACTCAACCCACCAGGGGACTCGAACACTGGCCAACAAGGTGGCAGTTGCATGCTGTATCCACTACGCTATACTTCAAAGCCATAAGAGAGGTAGGAATTCTGGGGTATTTAACCAACCAGAATTCCAATCCTCTCCCAGGCGATGAGATAGTGTGGGACCTCGGATGCTCTTTCATCGGTTCCTGTTATATGGGAAAACTCAGTGCCAAATGCTTAATGCACAGACTACCCTATTCCAGTAGCTGAAGTTTATAACTTTTTAGACACTCAACCCACCAGGGGACTCGAACACTGGGAGAGGATTGGAATTCTGGTTGGTTAAATACCCCAGAATTCCTACCTCTCTTATGGCTTTGAAGTATAGCGTAGTGGATACAGCATGCAACTGCCACCTTGTTGGCCAGTGTTCGAGTCCCCTGGTGGGTTGAGTGTCTAAAAAGTTATATATATATATATATATATATATATATATATATATATATATATATATATATATATATATATATATATATATGTATATATATATATAATATAATATAATATAATATATATATACACACACACACACAATCACACCGGATAAAAACCAATACAAATTGCATAAACAAAAAACATTTCACTTGACCCGAAAACTCACTTGTTAAAAAGGATCAAAACCCACAAACAATACAGAAAAAAACCACTCAAACACCGTAACAAGAGGCAATAACCACACACAAACCTCTCCCAAATATTAAACAAAAAAGACATTCCCTCCCCTTACAGCTCCTACAATGGGTGTTCGAATCCACAAAATGGCCCTAGGGTGGGATTAAATGCCTCGCCTGGAAAGTAATTCTGCATCCTGGAGGCTCTGATTCCCCCCCACTCCACTCCCTCCTTTCTGGTTGGAATTATCGTTTACATTATAGAGGAGAAAAGGGGCGTTCGTCACCCCTTAAGCCAGTCGCCTATCCTCCCTCTAGGAGCAGCAGGAGAATGAAAGCAGAATTGTGTATTGTATACAATCATTTAATGTTAAGAGTGACCGCTCCAAATGTGCCGGCGTACTCGTCATTGTATCGACGGGTTAGTGTAGGATACATGATGTAGGCTTGAAGAAATTCGAGCTAAAATCCTGCTGAGGATTAAAATCCTACGTAATCCTACGTAAATCCTACGTAAAATCCTACGTAAATCCTACGTAAATCCTAAGTAAAATCCTACGTAAAATCCTACGTAAACCTTACGAAATCCTGCTGACGTCTCGTAGAAACCCCGGCTATCTGTTGTTACCTGGTTCACTATCCTACTAGAAATATAATTGTCTATCCTAATTAACTAATGTAAGCAAATCTAATTCGCTTAAACCTTAACTTAAAATGACCCTAACCCCAAATATTAACGTAAATTAAGGAATACAAAACTAATTAAATATCATTAAAAACTCAACAAAAACTAACCTAACGAAAACTAACCTAAACTCAAATTAAGAAACAAACTCATATTAACCAACAAACTCACCTAAGGAAAGTTAAATTCGTCCTTAGTATTAGTAATGCATCTTATGGTAAAACAACTCTTGAATATTTAAAACATTGTGATATGTTTTAATTACAGATTCAATTGCATATGATTACAATGCATCGTTCTGTTGAGCGTTCACAACCTGCTGAGGTACTAGGCCCCTTCTTTTAACACCCATGGTGATACTCACTGCGGCCCAACAGCTTTAGTTATGTCTATTGATGCAAGTTGTATCCTCCGCTGTTCCCTCAATATTTAATAGTCTCTTGTCAGGGGCTGCCATCTCATCTAGCTCTGGAAGCTGTTCAGGCTCAGTAGTGAATACTCTATGGAAGCTGGTATTGAGCTCCTCACAAATTTCTTTATCGTTTTCTGTATATCCGCCGCCACCTTTTTCGTAATCTAGTCACTTAGTCATTCACTTATATGGCTATGTAGGAGTTTCAGTCGTTTCTTTGCTTTGGAGGCAAGATCCTTTTCATAGTTTCTTTCCGACAATCTTCTTATATTTATGAAATCATTTCTGTTGCATCTATACCAATTTTTCTGTCCTTTGCCTTCTAGCTGTATTTCCTCTACTCCCTCCTGCTTTTTGCTTTCGCTTCCTGGCACTGTCTATTGATCCATTGGTTATTATATGATCTCCTACTTTTTTTTATCTTAATGCATGTATTCACCTATTTATGCTTGCGGGGGTTGAGCTCTGCTCTTTCAGCCAGCCTCTCAACTGTCAATCAACTGTTACTAACTACTACTACTATGTTTTTCACACACACACCCACCCAGGAAGCAGCCCGAAACCGCTGTCTAACTCCCGGGTACCTATTTACTGCTAGGTAACAGGGGCATCAGGGTGAAAGAAACACTGCCCATTTTCTTTCTTGCCGGCGCCGGGAATCGAACCCGGACCACAGGATTACGTGTCCAGCAAGTCCACACAGCCACCGGCACCCAAATGTGTGTGTGTGTGTGTGTGTGTGTGTGTGTGTGTGTGTGTGTGTGTGTGTGTGTGTGTGTGTGTGTGTGTGTGTGTGTGTGTAGTAGCCTCGACTGAAATGGTCTGGAGTCATTAAAAAAGAAACTCCATGCCTGGAAGAAGGTGAATAAAATCAAGTGAATACCATTAGGTGAATACCATTAGGTGACTGTAGAGAACAGAGTTGGCGTTAAAGTTTGCGAGGGGTGATAGCGCGTGCGAGAGCGCGTGCGAGAGCGCGGGCGGTCGGCTGGAGGGACAAGATTTATGATTTCAATTTACTTAGCGGATTCCCATTCCAACATTCCAGATTCCCACCCTAGTGCAGATAGCTAGGGTGGGATGGCTCGATCTGCTTGGCCCCCAACCTATCCACCCTGCCTCTCTTCTCCCTGCCTCGTCTCTTCCTCCTATACCTCCTCTTCTCTCTTCTCCTTATCTTCCTTCTCTACTCCTTGTTCCTCTCCTGGTTCTTTCTGGAGAGGAACTATTAAACAGGATTAATTATTATTAATCCTGTTTATAATATTTTTTGTCCTACTTCATCTCATCTGTCAAACCTCATCTTAAGTCTGTTCCTTCTGCTGGTATTTTTCATCCTTTCCCCTTCTTCCTTCCACTATCCTCCTTCCCACATTTCCCCTCCCTCCACTAACCTATATCCCTCCTTCTGCCTCCCTCCCACTAAACTACCATATTTCGAAGCATCAACCGAACTAAAACCTTTAATACCCTGTCTCTCCCTTCTGCGTCTTCATTCCTTTTCTCTCCCTCCCTCCTCTCCCTTTCTGCCCCTTCCATCTATCTCTACCCACTATGCCCTTCTCCCCTACACATCCGCCCGGCTCGCCACCCCTTCCTTGGCGTACAGACAATATGGATGAGGTGTTTCGGAACCTGTCAACAGAGTTGGACAAATCCCAGTGCATTAGAGAGTAAATGGGGAGACGCCATGTTGTGCCCCCATGCGGCGGCCTCATGGTCATGAGGGAGGGGGAGTGTAGGGCATATAGATTACTATAAATGAGGGGCCCGGTTATACAGTCTTTTAAGGGAAGGAGAAGGAGGGGTTGTAATGGAGAAGGGGGGGGGGGGTTGTAATGGAGAAGGGGGGGGGGGTTGTAATGGAGAAGGGGGGGGGGATATGGACAGCAGTTGAGCTGAAGTAAGGGTCTGTGTTTACATGGGGGCGTGTATGCGCACGCACGCATGCACACCGGTGGTCTAGTGGAGAACGCCTTTGACTTACCGCCGCGAGACCTGGGTTCGATTCACGGTCGGCATTGGAAGCAATTTGGTAGTGTTTCCTCTTGCCTCATTCCTCTGTTCACCTAGTAGTCAATATAGGCGCGCTCGCGCACACACACACACACACACACACACACACACACACACACACACACACACACACACACACACACACACACGTACGTACCTTGTCAAGCACAAGACGAAGCTGGAAAAAGTCCAAAGGTATGCTACTAGACTAGTCCCAGAACTAAGAGGCATGAGTTATGAGGAAAGGCTGCGGGAAATGCACCTTACGACACTGGAAGACAGAAGAGTAAAGGGGGACATGATCACAACCTACAAAATCCTCAGGGGAATCGACCGGGTAAACAAGGATGAACTATTCAACACTGGTGGAACGCGAACAAGGGGACACAGGTGGAAGCTGAGTACCCAAATGAGCCACAGAGACGTTAGAAAGAACTTTTTCAGTGTCAGAGTAGTTAGTAAATGGAATGCATTAGGAAGTGATGTGGTGGAGGCTGACTCCATACACAGTTTCAAATGTAGATATGATAGAGCCCAATAGGCTCAGGAATCTGTACACCAGTTGATTGACGGTTGAGAGGCGGGACCAAAGAGCCAGAGCTCAACCCCCGCAAGCACAATTAGGTGAGTACAATTAGGTGAGTACACACACACGGAGTACGAGGACAGCAACAAGACATGTATAGATGAACTGCAGAGGGCAGCAACTATAGCGCATAGAATGAGAGTGAAGCTGCTGGTCATGGGGGACCTAAATCACGGAGAGATAGATTGGGAAACGAGGAATCCCCATGGCGGGGAGGAGACCTGGGGAGCGAAGCTGGTAGACGTTATTGACAGGAATTTCCTAACACAGCATGTGAAGGAAGATACTAGGGAAAGAGGAGGGGATACGCCCAGCCTATTAGATCTCATTTTCACCCAAAATGTAGAAGACATCGAGCAGTTGGAACATGAAATACCACTAGGAACCAGTGACCATTGTGTCCTAGTCTTTGACTACATGATGGAGCTTAAAATTGTGACCAAAGGACAAGAGGTCCGGGAAAGGAGACTTGATTACAGAAAAGGGGACTACAGAAGGATAAGGGACTACCTGGGAGAAGTGCAGTGGGAGGAAGAACTTAGAGGAAAAACAGTGCAAGGTATGATGAACCAGGTCATATTGAAATGCAAGGAGGCTGAAGAGAGATTTATTCCAACAATAAAGGAAAAAAGCAGGAGGGAATATAATAACCCATGGTTTAATAGACAGTGTCAGGAAGCAAAGGTGAAAAGCAGGAGGGAGTGGAGGAAGTACAGAAGACAAAGGACAGAGGACAACAGGATTAGATGTAACAGAGCTAGGAATGATTACATTAACATAAGACGAGTGTCGGAAAGAAGTTATGAGAATGATATTGCAGTCAAAGCGAAAAAGCAACCTAAACTACTACACAGCCATATAAGAAGGAAGATGTCGGTAAATGACCAAGTGACAAGACTGAGGAAAACAGAAGGGGCATATACAGAAAGCGACAAGGAAATCTGCGAGGTACTGAATGCAAAAGTCCATGGAGTGTTCACAACCGAGCCTGAGCAGCTCCCAGTGTTAGAAGCGATTACCCTAGATGTAAGACTATCAGATATAGAGGTGACAGCAGAGGAGGTAATGAAACAGTTGACAACACTGGATGCAAATAAAGCTGTTGGACCAGACAAAGTATCACCGTGGATACTTAAAGAGGCAGCGCAGGCTCTCAGCGTGCCTCTGGCAATGATCTTTAATGAGTCACTTATGTCGGGAGAATTGCCCAGTTGCTGGAAGGAGGCAAATGTCGTACCGATTTTCAAGAAAGGTGATAGGGAGGAGGCACTTAACTACAGACCCGTATCACTGACAAGCATCCCCTGCAAAATACTTGAAAGAATAATTAGGCTAAGACTTGTTGAGCACCTGGAGAGCATTGGGTTGTAAACAAGCACCAACATGGGTTCTGGACAGGGAAATCATGCCTAACAAACCTTTTAGAATTCTATGATAAAGTAACAAGGATATGGCAGGACAGAGAAGGCTGGGCAGACTGCATATTTCTTGACTGCCAAAAGGCCTTTGATACAGTACCGCACATGAGACTGCTATACAAACTTGAGAGGCAGGCAGGAGTAAGCGGAAAAGCCCTAGTATGGGTGAAGAACTACCTAACATGAAGGAGCCAGAGGGTAATGGTTAGGTGCGAGAAGTCGGACTGGCGAACAGTAACAAGTGGAGTACCTCAAGGATCGGTGCTGGGACCAATCCTCTTTCTAATTTACGTAAATGATATGTTTACAGGAGTGGAATCATACATGTCAATGTTTGCGGATGACGCAAAATTAATGAGAAGAGTTGTGACAGACGAGGATTGTAGGATCCTCCAAGAGGACTTAAACAGGTTGCAGAGATGGTCAGGGAAATGGCTACTGGAGTTTAACACCAGTAAATGTAAAGTTATGGAAATGGGATCAGGTGATAGGAGACCAAAGGGACAGTACACAATGAAGGGGAACAGCCTACCTGTAACGATTCGAGAAAGAGACCTGGGAGTGGATGTGATACCTAATCTAACTCCTGAGGCACATATAAATAGGATAACGACTGCAGCGTACTCTACACTGGCGAAAATTAGAACTTCATTCAGAAACCTAAATGAGGAGGCTTTTAGGGTGCTTTACACTGCCTACGTGAGACCCGTCTTAGAGTATGCCGCGCCATCATGGAGCCCCCACCTGAAGAAATACATAAAGAAACTGGAGAGAGTCCAGAGGTTTGCGACGAGGCTTGTCCCAGAGTTACGAGGGATGGGATATGAAGAGCGTCTGCAGGAACTGAACCTTACGACACTAGAGAAAAGAAGGGAGAGAGGAGATATGATAGGGACATATAAAATACTCAGAGGAATTGATAAAGTGGAAATAAATGAAATGTTCACACGTAATAATAACAGAACGAGGGGACATGGGTGGAAACTAGAAACTCAGATGAGTCACAGAGATGTTAGGAAGTTTTCTTTTAGCGTGAGAGTAATGGAAAAATGGAATGCACTTAAGGAACAGTTTGTGGAAGCAAATACTATTCATAATTTTAAAACTAGGTATGATAGGGAAATGGGACAGGAGTCATTGCTGTAAACAACCGATGCTCGAAAGGCAGGATCCAAGAGTCAATGCTCGATCCTGCAGACACAAATAGGTGAGTACAAATAGGTTGAGGTTATCTTGAGATGATTTCGGGGCTTTAGTGTCCCCGCGGCCCGGTAATCGACCACGCCTCCACCCCCAGGAAGCAGCCCGTGACAGCTGACTAACACCCAGGTACCTATTTTACTGCTAGGTAACAGGGGCATAGAGTGAAAGAAACTCTGCCCATTGTTTCTCGCCGGCGCCCGGGATCGAACCCGGGACCACAGGATCACAACAAGTCCAGTGTGCTGTCTGCTCGGCCGACCGGCTCAGTGAGTACACACACAGTGTGTGTGTGTGTGTGTGTGTGTGTGTGTGTGTGTGTGTGTGTGTGTGTGTGTGTGTGTGTGTGTGTGTGTGTGTAAGTGAAAAGTAATGAAATTAGGCGAAGGGAGCAGGAGGCTGAACACAAGGTATCATCTGGGAGGTGAAATCCTACAAGAATCAAATAGAGAGAAAGATTTGGGAGTTGATATCACACCGAACCTGCCCCCTGAGGCCCACATCAAAAGAATATCATCAGCGGCATATTCTAGACTGGCCAACATAAGAACTGCCTTTAGAAATTTATGTAAGGAATCGTTCAGGACCCTGTATACCACTTATGTCAGACCAATCCTGGAATATGCAGCTCCAGTTTGGAGTCCATACCTAGTTAAACACAAGACAAAGTTAGAGAAGATTCAGCGGTATGCCACCAGGCTCGTCCCGGAACTGAGAAGTATGAGCTGCAAGGAAAGGCTAAGGGAGCTAAACCTCACATCCCTGGAAGACAGAAGCGTAAGAGGAGACATGATAACCACTTATAAAATTCTGAGGGGAATTGATACTGTGGACAAAGACAAACTATTCAACACTGGTGGGACACGAACAAGGGGACACAGGTGGAAACTGAGTACCCAAACGAGCCACAGAGACATTAGAAAGAACTTTTTCAGTGTCAGAGTAGTTAGTAAATGGAATGCATTAAACAGTGATGTGGTGGAGGCTGACTCCATACACAGTTTCAAATGTATGTATGATAGAGCCCAATAGGCTCAGGAACCTGTACACCAGTTGATGGACAGTTGAGAGACGGGTCCAAAGAGCCAGAGCTCAACCCCCGCAAGCACAACTAGGTGAGCACAACTAGGGGAGCACACACTGAAAGATAACCTGGCAAACAACATCAACAGATCAGACAATGACACAACAGAAGGATTTAGATCAAGCATAAGTGTTAAGACCAGATAATCTATCACAACAGTTGTGGAAAGGTGCCGCCCATACACACAGGTCCTCCGTATGGGGGGAGGTTGTCCAACAGTGTCCTCACATGACCAGTGACGTCACCTAAACAATGACCTTCGGTGAACAGTGACGTCATCTAAACAATGACCTCCCATGAGCAGTGACATTACCTTAACAATGACCATCCAAGAACAGTGACGTCACCTTAACAATGCCCCTCACTTGAACACTGACCAAACCTGCACCTCTCAACCCCTTACTCCCCCTCCCCCTTACCCTCCCCCTTACCACGCTCCCCCCTTGACCCCAGCTTGACCTGTGTCACAGACTCAGCTCAGAGCGCCTCTCTCCAGGTGAACACACTATGGACAAAGTGAACTGAGCTACTGCGGAGAGTATCAGAGACAGCGAGGTCAGGCAGAGAGAGAGAGAGAGAGAGAGAGAGAGAGAGAGAGAGAGAGAGAGAGAGAGAGAGGGGGGAAGTGAAGATTGGAAAGAAAGGGAAAGGGAATGGAAGTGAGAGGGGGAGGAAAGGAGGGGAGAAAGAAGAGACACAGACAAAAAGAGGGATAAAGAAGAAACTGAATTTGATTC
>NC_091168.1:28113780-28121280 GCF_040958095.1 Procambarus clarkii | reverse complement strand
TGGTTGACCCCTACCTAGCTGTGACCCCCCTGTGGTTGACCCCTACCTGTGACCCCAGTGGTTGACCCCTACCTAGCTGTGACCCCCTGTGGTTGATCCCTACCTGTGACCCCAGTGGTTGACCCCTACCTAGCTGTGACCCCCTGTGGTTGACCCCTACCTGTGACCCCAGTGGTTGACCCCTACCTAGCTGTGACCCCCTGTGGTAGACCCCTACCTGTGACCCCAGTGGTAAACCCCTACCTGTGACCCCTGTGGTTGACCCCTACCTGTGACCCCCTGTGGTTGACCCCTACCTGTGACCCCAGTGGTAAACCCCTACCTGTGACCCCTGTGGTTGACCCCTACCTGTGACCCCAGTGGTAAACCCCTACCTGTGACCCCTGTGGTTGACCCCTACCTGTGACCGCAGTGGTAAACCCCTACCTGTGACCCCTGTGGTTGACCCCTCTCTGTGACCCGCTGTGGTTGACCCCTACCTGTGACCCCAGTGGTTGACCCCTACCTAGCTGTGACCCCCTGTGGTTGACCCCTACCTGTGACCCCAGTGGTTGACCCCTACCTAGCTGTGACCCCCTGTGGTTGACCCCTACCTGTGACCCCAGTGGTAAACCCCTACCTGTGACCCCTGTGGTTGACCCCTACCTGTGACCGCAGTGGTAAACCCCTACCTGTGACCCCCTGTGGTTGACCCCTCTCTGTGACCCGCTGTGGTTGACCCCTACCTGTGACCCCAGTGGTTGACCCCTACCTGTGATCCCCTGTGGTTGACCCCTACCCGTGACCCCCAGTAGTTGACCCCTACCAGGCACTGTACCTGGCACTGTACCAGGAACTGTACCTGGAAATGTACCAGGCACCGTACTAGGCACTGTACCAGGCACGGTACCAGGCACTGTACATGGCACTGTACCATGCACCGTACCAGGCACTGTACCTGGCACTGTACCAGGCACTGTTCCTGGCACTGTACCAGGGACTGTACCAGAAACTGTACCAGGCACTGTACCTGGAAATGTACCAGGCACTGTACCTGGCACTGTACCAGGCACGGTACCAGGCACTGTACATGGCACTGTACCATGCACCGTACCAGGCACTGTACCTGGCACTGTACCTGGCACTGTACCTGGCACTGTACCTGGCATTGTACCAGGCACTGTACATGGCACTGTACCAGGCATTGTACCATGCACCGTACTAGGCACTGTACCTGGCGTAGTGTGGCCCCCAGAGGGCGTAGTGTGGCCCCCAGAGGGCGTGGTGTGGCCGCCAGAGGGCGTGGTGTGGCCCCCAGAGGGCGTGGTGTGGCCGCCAGAGGGCGTGGTGTGGCCCCGAGAGGGCGTGGTGTGGCCCCCAGAGGGCGTGGTGTGGCCCCCAGAGGGCGTATTGTGGCTCCCAGAGGGCGCGGTGAGGCCCCCAGAGGGCGCGGTGAGGCCCCCAGAGGGCGCGGTGTGGCCGCCATAGGGCGTGGTGTGGCCGCCAGAGGGCGTGGTGTGGCCCCCAGAGGGCGTGGTGTGGCCGCCAGAGGGCGTGGTGTGGCCCCCAGAGGGCGTGGTGTGGCCCCCAGAGGGCGTGGTGTGGCCGCCAGAGGGCGTGGTGTGGCCCCCAGAGGGCGTGGTGTGACCGCCAGAGCGCGTGGTGTGGCCCCCAGAGGGCGCGGAATGGCCCCCACAGGGCGTGGTGTGGCCCCCACAGGGCGTGGTGTGGCCCCCACAGGGCGTGGTGTGGCCCCCAGAGGGCGTGGTGTGGCCCCCAGAGGGCGTGGTGTGGCCCCCAGAGGGCGTGGTGTGGCCCCCAGAGGGCGTGGTGTGGCCTCCAGAGGGCGTGGTGTGGCCCCCAGAGGGCGTGGAGTGGCCCCCAGAGGGCGTGGTGTGGCCCCCAGAGGGCGTGGTGTGGCCCCCAGAGGGCGTGGTGTGGCCCCCAGAGGGCGTGGTGTGGCCCCCAGAGGGCGTGGTGTGGCCCCCAGAGGGCGTGGTGTGGCCTCCAGAGGGCGTGGTGTGGCCCCCAGAGGGCGTGGAGTGGCCCCCAGAGGGCGTGGTGTGGCCCCCAGAGGGCGTGGTGTGGCCCCCAGAGGGCGTGGTGTGGCCCCCAGAGGGCGTGGTGTGGCCCCCAGAGGGCGTGGTGTGGCCCCCAGAGGGCGTGGTGTGGCCCCCAGAGGGCGCGGTGTGGCCCCCAGAGGGGCGTGGTGTGGCCCCCAGAGGGCGTGGAGTGGCCCCCAGAGGGCGTGGTGTGGCCCCCAGAGGGCGTGGTGTGGCCCCCAGAGGGCGTGGTGTGGCCCCCAGAGGGCGTGGTGTGGCCCCCAGAGGGCGTGGTGTGGCCCCCAGAGGGCGTGGTGTGGCCCCCAGAGGGCGCGGTGTGGCCCCCAGAGGGGCGTGGTGTGGCCCCCAGAGGGCGCGGTGTGGCCCCCAGAGGGCGTGGTGTGGCCCCCAGAGGGCGTGGTGTGGCCGCCAGGACATGTCACGGGCAGATTACCGTAACTGCATCAATTAAGAGCAAGTGATTGTGACATGAAACGACGTTGTTCACTCAAACCCCCTTGTTCCCCCTCCCCACTCCTCTCTTATCCCATCCACGCTATACTTCCCCATCTTCTCATCCCCCCTTCCCCCAGTTCCCCTCACTCCCCTCCCACATTCCATCATTCCATACTTTCTACCATTCCTGTCTACCAATACTCAATCAATCAATCAAAGCGGGAAGATGGGACAGACGGTAGAATAGTGGAGAGTCATGGCCGCAGTTGAAGAGAGCAGTGCCAGGGCTTAGGGCAGTGCCAGTATACAGGGCAGTGCCAGGGTACAGGGCAGTGCCAGGGTACAGGGCAGTGCCAGGGTACAGGGCAGTTCCAGGGTACAGGGCAGTTCCAGGGTACAGGGCAGTGCCAGGGAACAGGGCAGTGCCAGGGTACAGGGCAGTGCCAGGGAACAGGGCAGTGCCAGGGAACAGGGCAGTGCCAGGGAACAGGGCAGTGCCAGGGAACAGGGCAGTGCCAGGGAACAGGGCAGTGCCAGGGAACAGCGCAGTGCCAGGGTACAGACAAGTGCCAGGTAACAGGGCAGTGCCAGGGTACAGGGCAGCGTCAAAAGTTAGGGGTACCCTTCCTGTTGTCTAGTCAACAGGTGGCCCTAAGAATCCTTCCTGTTGTCTAGTCAACCAACATTATCCTCCTCTACTATTTCCTATCTTATCCCATTTCCCTCCTTTAATATACCTGTCCGCCTTCCTATTTCAGCCCATATCTTCTCCTTTTTCATTCTTTTTTTGCCCCACATCCCATTCCATCTGTCTGTGATACTGTCACTTTTTGGGATCCGTTATATCCTTTCCCCTCTTTCTGTTCCATTTCATTCCTACCATTTCCATCCGTCCCTTCTATCTCATCTCTCCCATTTCTTTTCTGTCCTTGACACTTCCAAACTTTAATACCCCCTTTCCCATCTCATCACTAGCCTGTCTACCATTCTCTTCCGTCCCTTCGCTTCCCTCCGTTTCTTTCCCTTCTCTTCCCTTCCTTTCTTCACCTCTGCCTCACTTTCCCCGTCCCATAACTACGTACAACTTTGAATTGAAACCATTCATTGAATTTGCTCAGAATTAAATGAGACTTTCCCAGATGAGAGAGAGAGAGAGAGGGAGGGAGAGAGAGAGAGAGAGAGAGAGAGAGAGAGAGAGAGAGAGAGAGAGAGAGAGAGAGAGAGAGAGAGAGAGAGAGAGAGAGAGAGAGGGAGGGAGGAGAGAGAGAGAGAGAGAGAGAGAGAGAGAGAGAGAGAGAGAGAGAGAGAGAGAGAGAGAGAGGGAGAGAGAGAGAGAGAGGGAGGGAGAGAGAGAGAGAGAGAGAGAGAGAGAGGGAGGGAGAGAGAGAGAGAGAGAGAGAGAGAGGGAGGGAGAGAGAGAGAGAGAGAGAGAGAGAGAGAGAGAGAGAGAGAGAGAGAGAGAGAGAGGGAGAGAGAGAGAGAGAGGGAGGGAGAGAGAGAGAGAGAGAGAGAGAGAGAGAGAGAGGGAGGGAGAGAGAGAGAGAGAGAGAGAGAGAGAGAGGGAGGGAGAGAGAGAGAGAGAGAGAGAGAGAGAGAGAGAGAGAGAGAGAGAGAGAGAGAGAGAGAGAGAGAGAGACCATCACCCTAGGTCCCCCATCACCAGCAAGCGTACCCCCATCACCAACAAGCGTGACCCCATCACCAAACAAGCGTGACCCATCACCAACAAGCGTGACCCCATCACCAAACAAGCGTGACCCCATCACCAACAAGCGTGACCCCATCACCAACAAGCGTGACCCCATCACCAACAAGCGTGACCCATCACCAACAATCGTACCCCATCACCAACAATTGTACCCCATCACCAACAAGCGTGACCCCATCACCAACAACCGTACCCCCATCACCAACAAGCGTGACCCCATCACCAACAATCGTACCCCATCACCAACAAGCGTGACCCCATCACCAACAAGCGTGACCCCATCACCAACAATTGTACCCCATCACCAACAAGCGTGACCCCATCACCAACAACCGTACCCACATCACCAACAAGCGTGACCCCATCACCAACAAGCGTGACCCCATCACCAACAAGCGTGACCCCATCACCAACAAGCGTGACCCCATCACCAACAAGCGTGACCCCATCACCAACAAGCGTGACCCCATCACCAACAATCGTACCCCCATCACCAACAAGCGTGACCCCAGCACCAACAAGCGTGACCCATCACCAACAAGCGTGACCCCATCACCAACAAGCGTGACCCCAGCACCAACAAGCGTGACCCATCACCAACAAGCGTGACCCCATCACCAACAAGCGTGACCCCATCACCAACAAGCGTGACCCATCACCAACAAGCGTGACCCCATCACCAACAAGCGTGACCCCATCACCAACAAGCGTGACCCCATCACCAACAATACCACTGCAGTCTACTGATACCATCAGATGCCCGAGCCGGGAGGAGATGAGATAATGGGAGGTCACAGGGGCCAGATGCAGGAGGGATGCTGCCGCAAGATGATCAGGAAGGCGATCTCGGGGCGCGATGCGAACGCCAATAATGAGTTTGGCTTCAGAAATTCTAATTCTCTCTCACACTCAAGCGTTCTCGAATGTCGTACAGGACGAGGGATAATCCAGCTTAATTTGCACTCAGTTTTGGGAGTGTGAGTATTTGTGTCCACTCCTGCTACTCAAGGGGTGAGGATGCACTCAAGAGAGGATATACACTCAAGGGAGATACACTCGACGGAGATACACTCGTAGGAAATGCACTCTGAAGGAGAGACACTCGAGACACACACATACACACACTCAATCCGTTAATAATGCAACGTGTAAGTGACAATTCAACCACCTTAATATTGACGTTTTCTATACATCGAACCTCGAGAGGTTAGGCTGGGGCGCCAACGATTTTGGTTATGCAAAACAGTTGTGTTTTGTACGGAGTGGCAGCTGGAGAGAACTAATGGGGCTGTAACCCCATCCCTCCAGCCCCTGAAGAGGCAAGTGATGAGACGGGAAAATGGGTAGACGCCCCAGCTGTGAAGGGGGGAAATGGGTAGACGCCCCAGCTGTGAAGGGTGGAATGGGTAGACGCTCCAGCTGTGAAGGAAGGAATGGGTAGACGCCCCACCTGTGAAGGGGGGAATGGGGAGACGCCCCACCTGTGACGGGAAAAGGCGTAGACGCCCCAGCTGTGAAGGGGGGAAATGGGTAGACGCCCCAGCTGTGAAGGGAGGAATGGGTAGACGCCCCACCTGTGAAGGGGGGAAATGGGTAGACGCCCCACCTGTGAAGGGGGGAATGGGGAGACGCCCCACCTGTGACGGGAAAAGGCGTAGACGCCCCAGCTGTGAAGGGGGAAATGCAGGGATAAAAAAGGGGCTAATGTATACGATTTATGGTAAATAGGAATGGACAAAATAGGAAAAAAATGGGAGGAAGGAAGCGAAATAAGAGAAAAAGTGGAAGCAATCAGGAAAAAATTGCAGAGATGGGAAAGTAAGAGGTAGGGAGTGGGACAGGATCAAACGAATGGGACAGGAAAGCAAAGTTAAACTAAAGGTAAAAAGGAAAAAAAAAAAAAAAAGAATGAAGGCTATTAAAAGAATAATTCATGTACAAGACTACAAGGATGACCCCAAAATCCTTTGATACTCCACAGGATGAAGCAAGATGTGGTAATACTCCACAGGATGAAGCAAGATGTGGTAATACTCCACAGGATGAAGCAAGACGTGGTAATACTCCACAGGATGAAGCAAGATGTGGTAATACTCCACAGGATGAAGCAAGATGTGGTAATACTCCACAGGATGAAGCAAGATGTGGTAATACTCCACAGGATGAAGCAAGACGTGGTAATACTCCACAGGATGAAGCAAGACGTGGTAATACTCCACAGGATGAAGCAAGAGGTGGTAATACTCCACAGGATGAAGCAAGATGTGGTAATACTCCACAGGATGAAGCAAGATGTGGTAATACTCCACAGGATGAAGCAAGATGTGGTAATACTCCACAGGATGAAGCAAGATGTGGTAATACTCCACAGGATGAAGCAAGACGTGGTAATACTCCACAGGATGAAGCAAGACGTGGTAATACTCCACAGGATGAAGCAAGACGTGGTAATACTCCACAGGATGAAGCAAGATGTGGTAATACTCCACAGGATGAAGCAAGACGTGGTAATACTCCACAGGATGAAGCAAGATGTGGTAATACTCCACAGGATGAAGCAAGATGTGGTAATACTCCACAGGATGAAGCAAGATGTGGTAATACTCCACAGGATGAAGCAAGAGGTGGTAATACTCCACAGTATGAAGCAAGATGTGGTAATACTCCACAGGATGAAGCAGGATGTGGTAATACTCCACAGGATGAAGCAAGAGGTGGTAATACTCCACAGGATGAAGCAAGAGGTGGTAATACTCCACAGGATGAAGCA
Source organism: Procambarus clarkii (assembly GCF_040958095.1). Classification (NCBI taxonomy): domain Eukaryota; kingdom Metazoa; phylum Arthropoda; class Malacostraca; order Decapoda; family Cambaridae; genus Procambarus; species Procambarus clarkii. Next base: position 28,114,325 of record NC_091168.1, on the reverse strand, counting down.
AGATGTGGTAATACTCCACAGGATGAAGCAAGACGTGGTAATACTCCACAGGATGAAGCAAGACGTGGTAATACTCCACAGGATGAAGCAAGATGTGGTAATACTCCACAGGATGAAACAAGACGTGGTAATACTCCACAGGATGAAGCAAGATGTGGTAATACTCCACAGGATGAAGCAAGATGTGGTAATACTCCACAGGATGAAGCAAGACGTGGTAATACTCCACAGGATGAAGCAAGATGTGGTAATACTCCACAGGATGAAGCAAGATGTGGTAATACTCCACAGGATGAAGCAAGATGTGGTAATACTCCACAGGATGAAGCAAGACGTGGTAATACTCCACAGGATGAAGCAAGAGGTGGTAATACTCCACAGGATGAAGCAAGACGTGGTAATACTCCACAGGATGAAGCAAGACGTGGTAATACTCCACAGGATGAAGCAAGACGTGGTAATACTCCACAGGATGAAGCAAGACGTGGTAATACTCCACAGGATGAAGCAAGACGTGGTAATACTCCACAGGATGAAGCAAGACG
>NC_091168.1:28091280-28108780 GCF_040958095.1 Procambarus clarkii | reverse complement strand
AACAACCACACAGTCTCCAACAACCACACAGTCACCAACAACCACACAGTCACCAACAACCACACAGTCACCAACAACCACACAGTCACCAACAACCACACAGTCACCAACAACCACACAGTCACCAACAACCACACAGTCACCAACAACCACACAGTCTCCAACAACCACACAGTCTCCAACAACCACACAGTCTCCAACAACCACACAGTCACCAACAACCACACAGTCACCAACAACCACACAGTCTCCAACAACCACACAGTCACCAACAACCACACAGTCACCAACAACCACACAGTCTCCAACAACCACACAGTCACCAACAACCACACATCCTCTTCCGCCTAACCAATTAAATTACCACTTAAACTATTCCTCTAAATCAAATGGTGGACAAATTCCAATTTAAGCAACAATTACCTCAGCTTAAATATGCATAGAAGAGAAGGAAAAAAATAGGAAAACGATTAGCAAGCGATTTTAGAAAGAGATAATAGAAAAGTATATTACTCTTACTCCTTGTATGTCATACCCCCAGCATACTCACACACACACACACACACACACACACACACACACACACACACACACACCGTTTTCACAACGTTGAACGTTATTGCGTTCGTTGAACGTTTTAACGACGCAGAACGCTGTGTTGTGCTTGGATATATTATATAATATAATATATATATATATATATATATATATATATATATATATATATATATATATATATATATATATATATATATATGTATATATCTTCGTTCATCGTAGCATCAAGGACAGTGAGGCCAAACCATCCTATGAATAAAAATCAGAGAAACGTATATTGTTAGTTTTGGTAGGTTGCCATATTGGTTCAGATGTTCATCACAAACATATATCTATCATGGTGTTTGGTCGGTTTCATCACGTGTTAATTTTCGTGATTTACACACACACTCATTTATATATATATATATATACATTTATATATATATATATATATATATATATATATATATATATTATACATACATACATACATATATATATAGGGGGGTACCACCACTGGTGCAATTATAGGGACCCACAGCCTCAGAGAAGGGAACACAGAGCATTCAGGAAAAACTTGCCATTTAACTCTGAATACGTAAGAGTGTTCGCTTCTCCTACCACCCCCTTTTTTTATGGTGTACATTTTATTATGCAAGGTTATACAGTTACATATCTGATTTTATACAAAAAATTAACATTAAGAGGACACAAAAAAAAAGTTCTCTTCCTAGAGGCTGTAGATTTCCTCGAACTCCTCCGACGCCGGGCAGGAACCGAGGATGCAGCGAGCATTCCCCCTCTGGATCGCGACACTGAGGCGCAGAAAGAGAAAACTTGCTACTCTAGGGTCTCTTGTGGTGTCAATGAGCTTGGAACCAATATCCTTAAGAAACCTTCTTGCACTCTCTCCCCATGGGCCTAGGGTCTCAGACCCTATTGGAACGAAGTTGTACCCATCATCCAATTGCCTGTACTTGGCTGACTTGTCTCTTTCTCTGCGTGTCGCCGCGGCTCCTGCTGTGCCGGCAGAGAAGTTGATGTATGTGGTTGCCAGGGTGGATACACAAGTATAGTCCCATGCCAACTGTCTGCCACCCTTCCACGGTCGCAGTGTGATTCTGTCTGGTCGGCCGGCAAAGCTAACAGAGTCACGGTTTAGTAGGTTGCGGGGCTCTCTCTCCGCTGGACACTGAGCAGAGGCATGGCCTCTTTTAATGATGTCATTGACTTCGTCGTGTCTAGTGTGCCAACCACCAGATTTTCCACAGTGCGGGCCATGCAATCCATATTCGTCAGCATCTGCCTCGCCGCAAATACACCTATGAACAGTGTGGATAGGGGCAGCAAGACGCAGAGCGACTGCAATATGGAGCTCCTGCGGATCAAGACGTGTGCCTGTCGCAGACATAGGGACTGCCAAAAGGAAGTCCCCTGCATGGGGAGCCTGCACAGCTGTGAGGCGTGCACGATCACTGGGGGTTGTTGCTGCCTCCAGCAAAGCTGTGGCTTCTTTGTCTACAATGGGGCTGTCCCAGCTGGATTGTTTCTTGGCTTTCGGCATGGCTGGTCTGAGTGCTGGGTCTGCCATGGCACCCCATTTCGTGTCGCATTCCGTGTAGTGGGGGTCCTGTATCCCCGCTACATCACTCAGGGTGTCAGGTAAAATTTCCTTAACCAGGTCATCTGATGCTGAGGAGGAAGACAGGAAGGCTGGGACAGCAATTTGGGTAGCAGTGTTGACACCCAAGCCACCGAGCCTAACAGGAAGAGTGGCTTGTTTCCACTGGCATTCGTTGAGGGAGAGGTTAACAACTTTTTCCAGCATGGTCTTCAGTAAGAGGTCATATTCTTCAAGCTTTCGGCTGTCGTAAGATGGGGCGCCCCTCAGAAAGTAGGTTAGCCTCGGAAGGGATAGGCATTTGGTGAGGAGATAAAAAGCATCGTGGGCATCGATGTCACCTATTCTGTCTTCCATCCTCCTAAGGTCTGCGATTTTCTTGTCAAGGATCTCCTCAATGGCATTAGACCCGAGGGGGGCTCCAAGGAGGGTGCTGTTCTCGGCCCTAATGACATGGGCTCCAGGCAAGGCAGACCTTATTCTAGCTACGATGTGTGGGTTGGAAGAGACTACTTCACACTTGGAAGGGTTCAGGACAATACCCAGGCTTACTTCTTGCTCCCTTATTTTCCTGATATCTGCCAAGAGGTGGTCTACGGTGCTAGCTATAGTGCCATCATCCAAAAACCAGATGTTGAACTCGCTGGACAAGCTTTCGGTGATTTCTTTTAAGACTAAGCAGAAAAGAAGGGGAGCAAGAGGATCACCTTGCTGAACACCTTCACATGATCTGATTTCATGTTCACCAAAGAGCAGTTTTGACTCGCCACTGTAGCACGATAGTATGAACGGGTAGAGGGGCCGGAAATGGCGATGTACGGCACAAAGTACTGCATCTCTTCTGACCATGTTGAAGGCATTCTTAAAGTCCAGTTTGAGCAGGGACTTTTCATCAGAAATGTTGGTGATGTATGCTCGTGCTGCATGGGCAGCCGCTTCACAGCCTTGGGGGATTCCAAATCCTAGCTGGATTGGTTTCAGCAATTCAGCCGCTTGCTGGCTGACAACCCTCATAGCAGCCTGGGCAATCAGGCGTTGGAGAGTGTTGCCAACAGCGATTGGCCTGATTCCTTCGTCCTTCTTTTTGAGAGCACAGAGGGAGGCACCAAAAAAGAGAGGCCTGATGACCTCAGGTATCTCACCAGCCAGGCACATGTTGACGAACCTTGTGAGTTCCATAAGAAGATCTTGTGCAGCATCACCAACCGCAGGATTTAACATTTGCTTGATGTGTTGAGGTTTTAACCCTGTAAAGCCTCCTGCTGACCCAGGTGGAAAAGAAAGGGCTGCTTTGTAGACCTCAGACACCAACGATTAATGGGTCTGAAATGGTGTCGGCTGATGGCGGAACGATGCTGTCGCCTTGAGGGGCTCTGGGTGGGTGCTTGCTTTGCAGGGCCCGTGCTGTGGCTGAGTTTCGAGGAGCAATTTTCTCGTCACTGGTGAGGACTCTAATAGCACTTGCGGTATTTCCCTCTTCAATTTTCTTGGTGATTTGTGCTCTGATTTTGTACGTTTCCGGTATGTTGTTGTTATCATTTCTGCGGTGGATGTGTTTAGCTCGGAGAGGCAGGCGAACTAGGTTGTCCCCCCTTGGGTATTCATTTATCGCCCTCAGGACCGAGGAAGCAAGTGATTTGTCCCTCCTTGGAGGGACGGTGAGGGATACATTGCCAAACAGAAGGACATTATGCCACGCTTGAATGTTTTCCGGGGCATCATTGACGCTTTTCAGAAGATCACAAAGTTTGGCTGCTGCATTTGGGCGAGCTGCTTTTGGGATGTGTGGTAATGTTCTAGCAGACGTCGCTATGATCGCTTGGGTGAGGTTTTCAGATGAGATTAGGTTAATGGGAGTCTCTTCTCTAACTGTCAATGGCAGCTGGCCATTGCTTCCCTTTGGAAGCTGGTGGGAACCACTGCATCTTACCTCGTTGACGGTATGAAAGCGGATAACACCACCGTTGGAGTTTATGGCGGTGTTTTTGTTGCATACTCGGCAAAAACCTCTTTTAGGAGCAGTTGTTGGCACCTCAAGGCTTGTGGAGTCCTGCCCGACCGCTGGGACCCCTTCCATTTCAACTCGGTTGGGAGAGTTAAACTGTGCATTGTTCTATAGAGGGGGGCAAACACACTGGGTCATGGCCAAGCAACTACCAGCAACTGGGTGTAGAGGCATCAACTGGGTGTGGAGGCATCAACTGGGTGTGGAGGCATCAACTGGGTGTGGAGGCATCAACTGGGTGTGGAGCCAGCAACTGGGTGTGGAGGCCGTGGCTGGGTGTGGAGGCATCAACTGGGTGTGGGGGCTGCGACTGGGTGTGGAGGCATCAACTGGGTGTGGAGGCATCAACTGGGTGTGGAGGCATCAGCTGGGTGTGGAGGCTGCGGCTGGGTGTGGAGGCATCAACTGGGTGTGGCGGCATCAACTGGGTGTGGCGGCATCAACTGGGTGTGGAGGCCGCGGCTGGGTGTGGAGGCATCAACTGGGTGTGGAGGCATCAGCTGGGTGTGGAGGCTGCGGCTGGGTGTGGAGGCATCGGTTAGGTGTGGAGGCATCGACTGGGTGTGGAGGCATCAAATGGGTGTGGAGGCATCAGCTGGGTGTGGAGGCATCAACTGGGTGTGGAGGCATCAACTGGGTGTGGAGGCATCAGCTGGATGTGGAGGCATCAGCTGGGTGTTGAGGCATCAGCTGGGTGTGGAGGCATCAGCTGGGTGTGGAGGCATCAGCTGGGTGTGGAGGCATCAGCTGGGTGTGGAGGCATCAGCTGGGTGTGGAGGCATCAGCTGGGTGTGGAGGCATCAGCTGGGTGTGGAGGCCGGGGCTGGGTGTGGAGGCCGCGGCTGGGTGTGGAGGCCGCGGCTGGGTGTGGAGGCCGCGGCTGGGTGTGGAGGCCGCGGCTGGGTGTGGAGGCCGCGGCTGGGTGTGGAGGCCGCGGCTGGGTGTGGAGGCCGCGGCTGGGTGTGGAGGCATCAACTGGGTGTGGAGGCATCAACTGGGTGTGGAGGCCGCGGCTGGGTGTGGAGGCCGCGGCTGGGTGTGGAGGCATCAACTGGGTGTGGAGGCATCAAATGGGTGTGGAGGCATCAGCTAGGTGTGGAGGCATCAACTGGGTGTGGAGGCATCAACTGGGTGTGGAGGCATCAACTGGGTGTGGAGGCATCAGCTGGGTGTGGAGGCATCAGCTGGGTGTTGAGGCATCAGCTGGGTGTGGAGGCATCAGCTGGGTGTGGAGGCATCAGCTGGGTGTGGAGGCATCAGCTGGGTGTGGAGGCATCAGCTGGGTGTGGAGGCATCAGCTGGGTGTGGAGGCATCAGCTGGGTGTGGAGGCATCAGCTGGGTGTGGAGGCATCAGCTGGGTGTGGAGGCATCAGCTGGGTGTGGAGGCATCAGCTGGGTGTGGAGGCATCAGCTGGGTGTGGAGGCATCAGCTGGGTGTGGAGGCCGCGGCTGGGTGTGGAGGCCGCGGCTGGGTGTGGAAGCCGCGGCTGGGTGTGGAAGCCGCGGCTGGGTGTGGAGGCCGCGGCTGGGTGTGGAGGCCGCGGCTGGGTGTGGAGGCCGCGGCTGGGTGTGGAGGCATCAACTGGGTGTGGAGGCATCAACTGGGTGTGGAGGCCGCGGCTGGGTGTGGAGGCCGCGGCTGGGTGTGGAGGCCGCGGCTGGGTGTGGAGGCCGCGGCTGGGTGTGGAGGCATCAACTGGGTGTGGAGGCATCAACTGGGTGTGGAGGCCGCGGCTGGGTGTGGAGGCCGCGGCTGGGTGTGGAGGCCGCGGCTGGGTGTGGAGGCCGCGGCTGGGTGTGGAGGCCGCGGCTGGGTGTGGAGGCATCAACTGGGTGTGGAGGCCGCGGCTGGGTGTGGAGGCCGCGGCTGGGTGTGGAGGCATCAACTGGGTGTGGAGGCCGCGGCTGGGTGTGGAGGCCGCGGCTGGGTGTGGAGGCATCAACTGGGTGTGGAGGCCGCGGCTGGGTGTGGAGGCCGCGGCTGGGTGTGGAGGCCGCGGCTGGGTGTGGAGGCCGCGGCTGGGTGTGGAGGCCGCGGCTGGGTGTGGAGGCCGCGGCTGGGTGTGGAGGCCGCGGCTGGGTGTGGAGGCCGCGGCTGGGTGTGGAGGCATCAACTGGGTGTGGAGGCATCAACTGGGTGTGGAGGCCGCGGCTGGGTGTGGAGGCCGCGGCTGGGTGTGGAGGCCGCGGCTGGGTGTGGAGGCATCAACTGGGTGTGGAGGCATCAACTGGGTGTGGAGGCCGCGGCTGGGTGTGGAGGCCGCGGCTGGGTGTGGAGGCCGCGGCTGGGTGTGGAGGCCGCGGCTGGGTGTGGAGGCCGCGGCTGGGTGTGGAGGCATCAACTGGGTGTGGAGGCATCAACTGGGTGTGGAGGCCGCGGCTGGGTGTGGAGGCCGCGGCTGGGTGTGGAGGCCGCGGCTGGGTGTGGAGGCCGCGGCTGGGTGTGGAGGCCGCGGCTGGGTGTGGAGGCCGCGGCTGGGTGTGGAGGCATCAACTGGGTGTGGAGGCCGCGGCTGGGTGTGGAGGCCGAGGCTGGGTGTGGAGGCATCAACTGGGTGTGGAGGCCGCGGCTGGGTGTGGAGGCCGCGGCTGGGTGTGGAGGCCGCGGCTGGGTGTGGAGGCCGCGGCTGGGTGTGGGAGGCCGCGGCTGGGTGTGGGAGGCCGCGGCTGGGTGTGGGAGGCCGCGGCTGGGTGTGGGAGGCCGCGGCTGGGTGTGGGAGGCCGCGGCTGGGTGTGGGAGGCCGCGGCTGGGTGTGGGAGGCCGCGGCTGGGTGTGGGAGGCCGCGGCTGGGTGTGGGAGGCCGCGGCTGGGTGTGGGAGGCCGCGGCTGGGTGTGGGAGGCCGCGGCTGGGTGTGGGAGGCCGCGGCTGGGTGTGGGAGGCCGCGGCTGGGTGTGGGAGGCCGCGGCTGGGTGTGGGAGGCCGCGGCTGGGTGTGGGAGGCCGCGGCTGGGTGTGGGAGGCCGCGGCTGGGTGTGGGAGGCCGCGGCTGGGTGTGGGAGGCCGCGGCTGGGTGTGGGAGGCCGCGGCTGGGTGTGGGAGGCCGCGGCTGGGTGTGGGAGGCCGCGGCTGGGTGTGGGAGGCCGCGGCTGGGTGTGGGAGGCCGCGGCTGGGTGTGGGAGGCCGCGGCTGGGTGTGGGAGGCCGCGGCTGGGTGTGGGAGGCCGCGGCTGGGTGTGGGAGGCCGCGGCTGGGTGTGGGAGGCCGCGGCTGGGTGTGGGAGGCCGCGGCTGGGTGTGGGAGGCCGCGGCTGGGTGTGGGAGGCCGCGGCTGGGTGTGGGAGGCCGCGGCTGGGTGTGGGAGGCCGCGGCTGGGTGTGGGAGGCCGCGGCTGGGTGTGGGAGGCCGCGGCTGGGTGTGGGAGGCCGCGGCTGGGTGTGGGAGGCCGCGGCTGGGTGTGGGAGGCCGCGGCTGGGTGTGGGAGGCCGCGGCTGGGTGTGGGAGGCCGCGGCTGGGTGTGGGAGGCCGCGGCTGGGTGTGGGAGGCCGCGGCTGGGTGTGGGAGGCCGCGGCTGGGTGTGGGAGGCCGCGGCTGGGTGTGGGAGGCCGCGGCTGGGTGTGGGAGGCCGCGGCTGGGTGTGGGAGGCCGCGGCTGGGTGTGGGAGGCCGCGGCTGGGTGTGGGAGGCCGCGGCTGGGTGTGGGAGGCCGCGGCTGGGTGTGGGAGGCCGCGGCTGGGTGTGGGAGGCCGCGGCTGGGTGTGGGAGGCCGCGGCTGGGTGTGGGAGGCCGCGGCTGGGTGTGGGAGGCCGCGGCTGGGTGTGGGAGGCCGCGGCTGGGTGTGGGAGGCCGCGGCTGGGTGTGGGAGGCCGCGGCTGGGTGTGGGAGGCCGCGGCTGGGTGTGGGAGGCCGCGGCTGGGTGTGGAGGCCGCGGCTGGGTGTGGAGACCGCGGCTGGGTGTGGAGACCGCGGCTGGGTGTGGAGACCGCGGCTGGGTGTGGAGACCGCGGCTGGGTGTGGAGACCGCGGCTGGGTGTGGAGACCGCGGCTGGGTGTGGAGACCGCGGCTGGGTGTGGAGACCGCGGCTGGGTGTGGAGGCCGCGGCTGGGTGTGGAGGCCGCGGCTGGGTGTGGAGGCCGCGGCTGGGTGTGGAGGCTGGTGAGGCGAGGGTCAGCTCAGGTAGTGAGGTGCGGGGGGGGGGATGGGGTCTGTTTGTTGGGGGAGGCGTAGTATCGAATGGGCTATACACATGACACACAATATACATTCATATATATGTACACCAGGGTATGTATGACACTGAGAATATGGGGTTGGCACTGTGTTATATGTATGACACTATAAACTGGGGTTGACACTTTGTGGTGTGTATGGCACTGAGTATCGGAGTTGGCACTTTGAGATGTATATTTCACTAAGGCACTATATATACATGGTATTCACTTTGTATGTCGGGGCCGCAAAGTATACACTAAACAGACAGAAATTGTTCACTATCATTCACTGAGCCCACGAGGGAGGTGGTGGGGTGGTGTGGTGGTGAGGGGAGATGCGGCCACTACCAGCCTCCTCCTCCGCCTGACCGGTGAGCGGGTGTTCCTAGTGACGCCTTACTCTAAGGTTCACTTTCCCTCACGCGCCTCCCTCCGCCCCCCCCCCGCCCTTCCCCATCCCGCCCCGGCCGTTAAGATGGTAGGCCTCCCTCACTGGCACTGTTGCTGGTGTGTTCAAGCTTCACAAGCCGGAGAAAATTGTAAAATACCGTTGACTGGGGCGATGGAGGGACTTCAAATGCTGAAGATGTCTTCTAATGATGTTCACATATGTCCTGACCAACGCCCCACCTGCTTGGCCTCACTGTTTTGTGATAAAGTATGAAGGTAGCCCGGAGCTCCATGGTGCGTCCGGTCTCCACGGTACCCCGTGGATATATATATAGACCAAGTGTATATATATATATATATATATATATATATATATATATATATATATATATATATATATATATATATATATATATATATATATGTCGTACCTAGTAGCCAGAACGCACTTCTCAGCCTACTATGCAAGGCCCGATTTGCCTAATAAGCCAAGTTTTCATGAATTAATGTTTTTTCGACTACCTAACCTAACCTAACCTAACTTTTTCGGCTACCTAACCTAACCTATAAAGATAGGTTAGGTTAGGTTAGGTAGGGTTGGTTAGGTTCGGTCATATATCTACGTTAATATTAACTCCAATAAAAAAATTGACCTCATACATAATGAAATGGGTAGCTTTATCATTTCATAAGAAAAAAAATAGAGAAAATATATTAATTCAGGAAAACTTGGCTTATTAGGCAAATCAGGCCTTGCATAGTAGGCCGAGAAGTGCGTTCTGGCTACTAGGTACGACATATATATAACTTATATAACAATATAACAATCAGTATTTGATCACCTCGTCCAGCTCCTCGGAGGTCGGGTCCGTACCCAGGATACAGCACGCATTTCCCCTCTGAACTGCGACACTGAGGCGCTGGAACAGGAAACTGGCCGCTCGTGGGTCTCTAGTTTTCCCAATGAGTTCCTCACCAACCTCCTTTAAGATCTTAAGTGCACATTTACCCCAGGCGCCCAGGGTCTTAGAGTCTATCGGCACGAACCTGTAACAACGTTCTAGGTCTCTGTACTTGGTTTTCTGGGTCTCCCTGAAGGTGGCCGCCCCGCCTCCCTCAACTATACTGAGAGGTAGATAGGTATCAGCCAATGTAGATGCACACGTGTAATCCCATACGACCTGTTTACCTTCCCTCCACGGCTGCAGGGTGACTCCATCTGGGCGTTTTTGGCTGTTGTCAGGTCTGCACAACTGAGGTTCTCTTTGTGCTGGACACCCAGCTGTAGCCAAACTTCTCTTGATGATGTCATTGACTGCTTCATGTCTGGCAATCTTTCCCTGTGTCTTACGACAGATGAGACCATGGCTGCCGTATTGGTCTGCCCGTGCATGGCCGCAGATACACCGGTGCTCGGTGGAGACAGGGGGCGGCAAGGCGCAGGGCAACACCAATACTTAGGGCCCGATGGTCCAGGCGGGTGCCCAAGGCGGAATTAGGGACTGCCAACAGGAAGTCCCCGGCATGGGGCGCTTGCACAGCTAGAAGACGCGCTTTTTCCTTCCTGGAAGCTGCCTCCAGCAATGATGTGGCGATGTTCTCCACTATGGGGCTATCCCATTTGAACTGTTTGCAGTCATTTGGAAAAGTCGGTCGAGGGTGAGAGTTGACAAGGGTTCCACTGACCGGCTCCTTCCGCGAATTTGGGATCATGAATCCCAATGGAGCCTCTTAGGTATTCAGGTAGTATTTCCTTAACTAATTCACTTGTAGCACTGGTCGAGGATAAGAATGCCGGCAATGCTAACTGTGTCGCCTTGCGAATACCTATCCCCCCGAGTCTAACTGGGAGCGTTGCTTGGTCCCATTGGTCATCTTGCAGGGAGAGGTTGAACACTTTCACGGTTATTGACCTTAGGAGTGTGTCATATTCCGTTAATTTTGAGCTGTCGAAGGAGGGAGCACACCTTAGGGAGTGACAGTTGTATAATTATATATATATATATATATATATATATATATATATATATATATATATATATATATATATATATATATATATATAATTAATAATATTAAAATCAGAGTTGGGTGGGAATGGAGATCACGCTCCTGACTCAAGATAATATGGTGTATAGACAAATAAAGCGTTGCTTTGACCTATAAGGAACTGAAACTTGTTTTGCTTGAGTAAGACAAAAGGGTTAAAAGAAACCATTACTTCTGGCATCCTGTTTTGGTCGTCGTGTTCAGGAAGCCCAATTTGGCATTAAATTAATTACTGGCAAAGTTATGAAATGCTGATGAAAAAGTTCCAAGAATTGTGGAAAATTAATATTTGCATATTTTCACGTCCATTTGATGCCAAAATAGTGCATCACTGTAAGTGAAAATGTATTCCACAGAGTGATGCAGTGATTATATATATATATATATATATATATATATATATATATATATATATATATATATATATATATATATATATATATATATATATATAATGTCGTACCTAGTAGCCAGAACGCACTCCTCGGCCTACTATGCAAGGCCCGATTTGCCTAATAAGCCAAGTTTTCCTGAATTAATATATTTTTTCTAATTTTTTTCTTATGGAATGATAAAGCTACCCATTTCATTATGTATGAGGTCAATTTTTTTTATTGGAGTTAAAATTAACGTAGATATATGACCAAACCTAACCAACCATACCTAACCTAACCTAACCTATCTCTATAGGTTAGGTTAGGTTAGATAGCCGAAAAAGTTAGGTAAGGTTGGGTTAGGTAGGTTAGGTAGTCGAAAAACAATTAATTCATGAAAACTTGGCTTATTAGGCAAAACGGGCCTTGCATAGTAGGCTGAGAATTGCGTTCTGGCTACTAGGTACGACATATATATATATATATATATATATATATATATATATATATGAAACAGTAACATGTCTATAAGACGACACTCTGACGTGTGGTACAATCTTGAACCAAGAATGGAGAAGGGGGGGATGATGAGGGTGCTCACCTAGTTGTGCTTGCGGGGAATAAGCTTCAGCTCCTTAGCCCCGCCTCTCAACCGTCAATCTACTGGTGTACAAGTTCCTGAGCTTATTAAGCTTTATCATACCTACACTTGAAACAGTGTATGGAGTCTGCCTCCATACACAGGGAGGGTGGGTGAGTGGATGTGTATGGAGTGGGGGATGATTGTGGGGGGGAGATTGTTTGGGGGGTTGTGGGGGGGGGATGGTGGGGGTGTTAATTATCAATAACATGCCAGGAATGTGTGGAAGAGGAAGGAGAGAGAGAGAGAGAGAGAGAGAGAGAGAGAGAGAGAGAGAGAGAGAGAGAGAGAGAGAGAGAGAGAGAGAGAGAGAGAGAGAGAGAGAGAGGAGAGAAAGAAAGAGAGAAAGAGAGAGAGAGAGAGAGAGAGAGAGAGAGAGAGAGAGAGAGAGAGAGAGAGAGAGAGAGAGAGAGAGAGAGAGAGAGAGAGAGAGGAGAGAAAGAGAGAGGAGAGAAAGAGAGAGAGAAAGAGAGAGTGAGAGAGAGAGAGATCAATAAAAGGAACGGTGAGAGAGGAAGCCACTTAAAGAAGAGAAGGAATGAAGATAGGAGAAAAACACAAGGAAAATGGTTAATGAACGAGGAAGAGAAAGAAGGTAAGTGTACAAGGAGTGAAGAGGAGCGACTACGAAAAAGTAAGAACAAAGTCCAAAAAAAAAAGAGAGACGCGTGGAAATGAAAGAACAGATGAAAATGGTCAGAGAGGATAAATGATGATAATTATGGCTGTAGTACAAAATGAAAGAATACTGAGAGATAAATAAACTAAAGCAAAGTGAAATATATATATATATATATATATATATATATATATATATATATATATATATATATATATATATATATATATATATATATATATTAGTAGCAGTCTTTCTTGTAAACATATGTTGTTGGATATGACCGAAAGGGTAAGATTAATGGTTCTAACACGAATCTTCTCAATATTTCTTATGTTTTTCTTCATTGTCGAGAATAGGTGAAAAATTAAGTCTCCAAAGTTCATCTTCACACTTTATTTATGTCCTGACGCCTAGAAGCGTTTCGCAAGACACTTCTTACATTCTCAAAGACAATTTTACATACTCTGTTAATGCTTAAATTAGTTTTTGAGGTGAGGTGATAGCTGACATGAATCAATGGGAACATTGCGTGTTTTATCTTTTTGCTTCTATGTTGGTTCGGGGTCTTGAAGTGGGTAGAATGTAACTATGTGTTAATTGGCTGTTGATTGCTGGTTTTGACTTTTTGATGTGTAGGGCCTCGCTGATGTCGAGTCTCCTGGTGTCGTTGTATCTGTCGATAATTTCTGTGTTGCTTGTTAAGATGTCTCTGGTGATGGTCTGGTTGTGTGAGGAAGTTATATGCTCCTTGATGGAGCCCATCAAGGAGCATATATTCGTGTGAATACAGAGGCGGAGTGAGAGCGTGTGTCCATGATGCTGACTGGGGAGCATTATGAAAACGGAACTGAGATGATATGATCACAACATACAAGATACTCAGGGGGGGAGGGATATAGATAATGTGGATAAGGCGAGGCTCTTCAGACAAGAGGACACACGTGGAAGATGGAGGCTTAAATGAGCCGACGGGTCGTAAGAAAGCACTCGTGTCCCTGTACGGGCAGTTAACAAGTGGAATGTACTGAAAGAAGAAGTTGTGGAAGCCACCTCCATCCACAACTTCAATGCCCGATTCGACAATTTGAAAATCAGAATAATTAAACATTAACGCAGCGAATACACGGCTACAGTAGGGCTTCTTATCTTGAGGTTATCTTGAGATGATTTCGGGGCTTTAGTGTCCCCGCGGCCCGGCCCTCGACCAGGCCTCCACCCCCAGGAAGCATCCCGTGACGGCTGACTAACTCCCAGGTACCTATTTACTGCTAGGTAACAGGGGCATTCAGGGTGAAAGAAACTTTGCCCATTTGTTTCTGCCTCGTGCGGGAATCGAACCCGCGCCACAGAATTGCGAGTCCTGCGCGCTATCCACCAGGCTACGAGGCTACGAGGGCGGTGGGAGAGCCAGAACCCACTCCCCCGTGGACACTGATAGGCAAGGACACACACACATTCAGGACAGACTTGGCATTTGCACAAAACCTGTGAACGACTTGTTGAAAAAAACAAGATTGAAAAGACACACGACAGCTCCTTCACAACGAAAATGGAGAGCAGGTCAACAGTGTAGTGGAGTTAAGTGACAAGGAGGAGGAGGAGGAGCAGGAGTATGGGGGAGGGAGGGTGAGTAAAGAGGGCAGAGAGGGAGGGAGGGAGGGAGGGAGGGACGGAAGGTAAAGAGGAAGAGAAGAGAGGGAAAGAAATTAGGGAGAGAAAAGCAGGGGGTTAGGCAGAATTACTGCTATGGTTTTATCAGAATGATCAAATCGCGAAGTCACACAGATGTCATTGAAATAGCTGCGCGCGCGCGCGCGCGCACACACACACACACACACACACACACACACACACAAACACACACACAAACACACACACAAACACACACACAAACACACACACAAACACACACACACACACAGGTCCTCTCTGAGAGTCATGGGAGGGACCTACATCGAGGAGAGATCGATTGGGCATTAAGAATTCCCAATAGAGGGGAAGAAACATGGAGAGAAAAATTAGAGTAAATTGTGATAACAAACCCACTAAACACAGCATGTACAGGATCACACAAGAAAAAGGGTTGAATATACACCAAGTCTACTGGACTTGATCTTCACCCAGACTGAAGAAGACATCTATAGAACTTAAAGCATGACATACCATCAGGAGCTTGTGATCACTGTGTCTTGGTGTTCGACTACACGATGGAACTTAAAACAGGGCCCATAAGACATGGGGTCAGGGAAAGGTGATGAGACTATAGAAAAAGGGGATTACTTGACAATAAGAGAGTATCTGGGAAGTGTGCTGGAAGTGTCTGGGAAGAAAGAGGAACGTAAGAGGGAAGACGGTGCAGGAAATGATGGACCAAGTCAAACTGAAGTGCATGGAGGCAGAAGAGAGAGATACATACAATAATAATATAAAAATTAGGCGAAGATATAATAGCTCATGATATAGACAGTGCCAAGAGGCAAAAACGAAAAGCAGGAGGAAGTGTAGTAAATACAGAGGTCAAAGGACAGAGACAAACCCGGAATAGATGCATAATATGTTTAAGAACGAAAACATAAATATGTGAAGAATGATAGAAAAGAACTATGAAAAATATATTTACTAAACAACAGAGACATAACTAAAACTCCTACATAATCATATAAAAAGGATAATGATACAGTGAACGACCAAGTGACCAGGTTACGAAAAAGCAGAGATGAATATCCAAGAAATTATATGGAAATTAGCGAGGAAGTCAATGCCAGCATCTATAGCGTGTCCGCCTCTGTTCCTGACCAGCTCCCAGCACCAGAAAAGGAGGCAACCCTAGATGAGAGACTATTAAATGTTAAGGTAACAGCGGAGGAAATAAGGAAACAACTAGCGTCACTAGGCGAAACTAAAGCTATTGACCCGACAACATATTACCATAGATGTGAAAAGAAGCAACACAAGCCCTCAGGGAACCTCGATATCATCTAACGAGTCACTTGTAAAGAGCGAATTGCCCAGCTGCTGGAAGAAGGCAAATGCGGCACCAATTTACGAGAAAAGAGCTAGAGAAGAGGCACTTGTCTACAGATCAGTGTCACTCATTAACATCCCTTGCAAGGTACTGGAAAGAGTACTAAAGATAAGATTAGTTACACATCCGGAGGGACTTAGGTAAAGAGTACTAAAGATAACATTAGTTACACACCTGGAGGGACTTAGGTAAGTAAACACACATCAACATGGCTTTAGTGAAGGGAAATCTTGCCTGACGGATCTTCTGGAGTTCTATGATAAAGTTTCGACAATAACGCAGGACAGAGAACGTTGCACAGGTTGTGTATTTATGGACTGCCAAAAAGCCTTTGATACAGTACCTCACAAGAGATTACTTCACAAACACGCGGTGCAGGCGGGAGTAAGCGGAAAAACACTAACAAAGGCAAAGAATTACCTGGCAGACAGGAGTCAGAGGGTAATAGTGAGAGACAGGACATCGGACAGGCATAGGGCAACAAGCAGAGTGCCTGAAGGATTGATGCATACTATTTCTCCTCTATGTTAACGACCTATCTACAAGAGTTGAGTCTTATAAGTGAGTATTTGCAAACGATGCAAAACTAATCAGAAAAGTTGTGACAGATGAGGATTGTAAGATTCTCTAGAACAATTTAAACAAGTTGGAGGGCTGAGACGAGCAATGGCTACTGGAGTTCAACACCAGCAAATGTAAGGCGATGCAAATAGGAACAGGGCCTCAGGAGACCAAGAGGACAGTACACGATGAAGGGAAACTATCGTCCTATAACGACTAGAGAAAAAATCCTGGGAGTGGACGTAACACCAAACCTGACTCCAGAGGCTCACATAAATAGGATAACGTCAGCAGCGTACTCTACACCGGCAAATGTTACATCACCATTCAGGAACCTATATATGGAGGCTTTTAGATCGCTGTACACCACCTACGTGAGACCAGTTTTAGATTATGCCGCCCCATCGTGGAGGTCCCCCCCCCCCATCGTGGAGGCCCCATCTTGGAGGCCCCATCGTGGAGGGCACATTGTGGAAGCCTCATCGTGGAGGGCCCATCGTGGAGGGCCCATCGTGGAGGTCCCCATCGTGGAGGTCCCAGAATGGAGAGGGATGAGATATAAAGACAGACTGAAAAAACTATACCTGACGACGCTAGGAAACAGGAGAGAGAGAGGGGCCATGATAGAGACGTATAAAATACTAAGGGGAAATTTACAGTGTGGAAAAAAAGATGTTCACGATGAACACCAGTAGAATAAGACGCCATGAACGGAAGCTTGGGGCTCAGATGAGTCATAAATATATATTAAAGTTTTATTTTATCATAAGATTAGTGGGAAAATTAAATGAACTCAAGACTGTAACAGCAAACTTCATTCATTACTCTAAAAAGTAGACATGATAGTGAAATAAAACAGGAACCACTAGGCCAGGAACCACTGTAACAGGCCAGGAACCACTACAACAGGCCAGGAACCACTGTAACAGGCCAGGAACCACTGCAATTGACCAGGAACCACTGCAACAGGTCATGAACCACTGCAATATACCAGGAACCACTGCAACAGGTCATGAACCACTGCAATATACCAGGAACCACTGCAACAGGTCATGAACCACTGCAATAGACCAGGAACCACTGCAACAGGTCATGAACCACTGCAATAGACCAGGAACCACTGCAACAGGCCATGAACCACTGCAATAGACCAGGAACCACTGCAACAGGTCAGGAACAACTACAATAGACCAGGAACCACTGGGCCAGGAACCACTGCACTCCACAACCGCCAGAGAGAAAAACGGCGTCCAAGAGCTAATACTCGATCCTGCAGACACAAATGTGACTGAGCTACGAGAAGATGTAGGTGAGAGAACCACACCTCACACTGAGGTGAGAGAACCGAGACAAGGCAGAGGAGGCAGACAGAGGGAGGCAGACAGAGGGAGGGCAGGCAGAGGGGGGGGGGCAGAGGGGGGGCAGGCAGAGGGGGCAAGCAGAGGGGGCAGGCAGAGGGGGCAAGCAGAGGAGGCAGGCAGAGAGCGCACAGGTTGAAGCTCAGAAACTCACAAAAACCACAGGA
>NC_091168.1:27933780-28083780 GCF_040958095.1 Procambarus clarkii | reverse complement strand
TTTCTTGCTTAATCTTTGTCACCTGATCGTAGAATTCTATCAAGCCTGTAAGGCAAGATTTACCCTCCCTGAACCCATGTTGGCGATTTGTCACGAAGTCCCTTCTCTCCAGATGTGTTACCAGGTTTTTTCTCACGTGTGTGTGTGTGTGTGTGTGTGTGTGTGTGTGTGTGTGTGTGTGTGTGTGTGTGTGTGTGTGTGTGTGTGTGTGTGTGTGTGTGTGTATTCACCTAGTTGTTCTTGTGGGGGTTGAACTCTGCTCTTTCGGCCCGCTTCTCAATTGTCAATCAATCAACTGTAACTAACTACTAACCAATTTTTCCCCCCCACACACACACATCCCAGGAAGCAGCTCCGTAACAGCTGTCTAACTCCCAGGTATCTATTTACTGCTAAGTAACAGGGGCATCAGGGTGAAAGAAACTTTGCCCATTTGTTTCTGCCTGGTCCGGGAATGGAACCCGGACCGGGCACAGAATTACGAGCCCTGCACGCTGTCCGCTCAGCTACCAGGCCCCCATCCCTTTGTTTGTTTGTGTAAGTTAACTCCGCAAGCATCTAGTTGTGCTGGCGGAGTTAAATTTTCGTAGCCATTTAAGACCACTTCTGGAATGTGTGCAAATCCGTTTACAATGCATCACCATCTAACCCTGACCTGATTCTTGTCATTAGTTTTGCATCATCTGTAAACATTGATATGAGGGGAGCCAATTTCCTCTGTCATGTCACTGACATATTATAAAGAGTACGGGCCCCAGAACCAACCCTTGTGGTACTCCACTTGTGACGACTCTCCACTCTATGTCTCTGCTCTCTCACTGTAACCCTTCGCTTCCTTCCTTCCTGAGAGATACTCTCTGACCCACCTTAACACTCTTCCAGATATGCCAGCCTGCTTTTCTAGTTTGAGTCGGAGGCTTTCATGTTGGATCGTATGAAATGCCTTCTGACAGTCAAGGAATATGCAGTCAGCCCATCCCTCTTTCTCTTGTTTGATTTCTGTCATGTTTTAGAACTCCAGCAAATTTGTCAAGCAAGATTTTCTTTGACTAAAACTATGCTGGTGCCGTGAGACAACATTGATCTGTTTTAAATGTTTTACTCTCCTGCTACGGGTCAGTCTCTCTAGCACCTTGCAGGGGAGACTTGTTAGTGATACGGGTCTGTAATATAACGGTTTGTGTCTTCTCTCTTTCTTGTAGTTTGTTATCACATTAGTCTTTTTCCAGCAGTCAGGATGTTCTTCCTTTTATAGAGAGGAATTAAATATTATGGCAAGTGGGCTGCCCAATGCTTCAGCTGCCTTTTTCAGTACCCAGGGCGATATTCACAACTTTGGTTTCAGCCAGTTCATGTAGCTACTTCTTTACTTCTTCCGGCGACACTTATTTCAGTGAGGCTTTCACGTTCAGTCTGGGTTCAAATCATGCTCCAGCTTAAATACTTCCTGAGACGTTTTGTTAAGTTCTTCTCATATCTCGTTATCATTTTCCGTGTTTCCTCTCTCACTTTTGTCCTCTGATAACCCTGATCATTCACAGTCATCGTCCTCCTGATATGACTATGAAACAGTTTAGGCTGGGACTGAGTCTTGTATGTGATGTCATCCTCGTACTGCTTCTCTGCCATTCTTCTAGTTTCAGTGTACTCATTTTTGGCCTCTTCGTGTGCATTCTGATTTCCTTCTGTTCTGTTCTGTGTTCTCTATATTTCTTCCATGATCTTATGTTTCCAGACACTATGGGTTAATGCCCGTCTTGCATCCCTTAACCTCTTTGTTGTAGTATAAATCTTTCTTCAGTTTCTTTGAGATTGTTCATAACATAGTCCTTCATATATGTCCTGTGTTGATTTTCCTTTGAGTTCTCTTTCCCATTCTGTCCCCCTTCAAGAATTCTCTGATCTTCTGGTATTCCCCTCTCCTGAATGCTAGCCTTATATTCTCCACATTTTTACACCTTTCTGTTGTCTCGTTGTCAATATGTATCAAAAGACTACACCACAATGGGCACCGGCTCCTATTGGCATTTATGGTCAATGTTTTCAATGTCCGTCTCACTCTATGTGAAGACCAGGTTGAGCATAGCTGGTTGGTCACCACCCCTTCTTCACGTGTCCTCCTTGACACAGTGTCTCAGGAATTTTCTCTCCATAAACTTTGACTCTCCATGTCTCATTTCCTCCTCTTGGGCTCATTCTTTCCCCAGTCGATTTGGTCATGATTGGAGTCTACTATTTTTTTATTAATACATGAGGTACATCTGCATTAGTGCAGCTACCCTAGACTATATGAAGTGGAGTACAGTGATGCACTGATTTTTTAGCATCACCTAACTAGGTGATGCTAAAAAATCCCCATCACACAGGATGGTTAGTCATACAGAGGCATGTGATAGGAAGTCTGCACTGGCAGACTCCGGAAGCATTTTAAAGATATCAACACAAGACTGAATAAGGCAGCAGTGGTAATAAAAGTCCCCATCTCGCAGGCGTCTACTATAACTAGCTAGCTTTGCTAGCAGTCTGTGGACTGTGTCTGCCACCCCTTGGAGGGTATTCAAGCTTTCTCCTGTTCATAATTTCATATTCTTGCCTCGGTCTTCTGTGGTTCTCTGGAGGGTTCTGTGTTCCAGCCTCAAATACTTTATTAGCATCCAACGGAAAGATTCCCCACAATGCAGTCCTTCTAGTTCTTTGTCACCGTCAATGAAATTCCTTCAAAGATGCAGTTTCTTTTTACCATCAGTGCCACACACACCCTCTCTTAAGTCTTGCACTTCTCGTGCTCTGGCACTGCTTCGGGAATGTTGCGTTGTCGTAAACCTCTGTCCAGTCATACCATCTGTCCTGACCAATTATGAGTTATTGCTCCTTTATTGGATACTCTGGACTGACACACGAGGTATAACATGATTTACATGGTAAACCCAAGTTTATATCGAGAAGATATTAGGTTTGAGACCTTTATGGCACAGGGCTAAATCTGAATTTGGGGGAAAATGGCAACAGATGGCGGGCTGATCAAGAAGGTTGGATGAAATCACCCCGTTGGCCATGATTGGCCATGATTGGTTGGATGAAGTACTAGGGCTGTGACGTGAATGGTGGTGAGGGTTTTTGATTGGCTGGCACCTCAGTTGAGTGTGAAACAAACACTAGCCGACCGTCCAAGTGGTTGGGCACCCATTCCTTCCCCCCTTGTCCCATCCCAAATTCTTATGCTGATCCCTTCCCCGTGCAATATAGTCGTAATGGCTTGGCGCTTTCCCTCACATAGTTTCCTTCCCTTTCCTTCATTGCCTGTCATATATTAAGCTGAAATTCTACTTACAACGGCCAGGAAGAGGCCCGTGAATAGTGACAAAAAGAAGAGTGGCAGCCGATTTACCTACCCTCGGGGAGCCGGTGGCTGAGCGGACAGAACACTGGACGCGTAATCCTGTGGTCCCGGGTTCGATCCCGGGCGCCGGAGAGAAACAATGGGCAGAGTTTCTTTCACCCTGATGCCCCTGTTACCTAGCAGTAAAATAGGTACCTGGGTGTTAGTCAGCTGTCACGGGTTGCTTCTTGGGGATGGAGGCCTGGTCGAGGACCGGGCCGCGGGGACACTAAAAAGCCCCGAAATCATCTCAAGATAACACTGGTATGCCACACAGCAAGCCAGCAAGCCAGGCCGGCATCATGGACGGAGAAAATGCATGAAACCCGCAAGAGGTTATCGTCCAGTGAAGACGTATGTGTTAGGTGTGGCAGGAAGTGGACACCCTTCGTTAGCGCCTACACCAAGTTAAGAAACCGTCAGAGGCGGCCAAGAGGGTTTGAAGGCAGTCCACAAGAGAATCCTGGCGCCATGTTGGCTTAGCAGACTACACTCGGTTTCACTCTCTCCACAAACTAAACAAAAGCACATTGTCATTACAAGGGAAGAGAAAATTAAGAACCACAAATTAATAGTGAAACACTTGAGTGGGTTGACCACTTTCAGTACCTTGGCATCACTGTCGGCTCTAGCACGGGAAATAAAGATGATCTCAACCAACTCATAGCAACATGTAAATGTCGACTCAGGGCACTGAAAGGGATGACCTGAAATGGGCATGGGGCCCCTATTGCTGTGCTGAAAATGATGTACACAGCCTATGTGCGCTCCGTCGTAGACTATGCCGCACCAGTTTTATGCACCTACTCCCAAAGCGATATGAGAGGCTTGAGAGCATACAAAATGAAGCCATCACAATCATTCTTGGAGTCCAAAGAACTGCCAAAACATTATATCTACGGGAGGAATTGTCTCTCCTCAGTGTTAATAGCAGAATCAGGGAACCGAATGCTAAGCTTGCAATTACGATAGCCAGAGATCCCTGTTACAATGATATTGCCAAGAAAAAACTGAGTTCTGTGCTACTCACAGGAGGAAACAGGAAAAGCAAAAAATGGCATCACAGATCAGTCTGCTACCTCGAAGAACTTCACCTGCTTGAGCAAGCCCGTGAGCTCCTGCCTGTAGAGAGGTTACCTTCCTGGGAGGATGACCCAAGAAGGATTATCATCAATGAGATGACAATGAAAAACTCGAACATGATACCACAAGAAATGAGGCATACGTATCTTGAGGAAATTTATAAAGAAGCCGGGAATGAATTAGATCAAATCTACACTGATGGGTCATCTAATCGCATCAATGGCAGGGCTGGTGCAGCATTCACTGTAATTAGGAATAATGTCTTTCAAAACGCAAGTGTAGAAAAAGCACGCATTGAAAACTGTGCCTCTTCAACGAAAGCAGAATGCCACTGTTATGGCGTTAACATTTCTTGAAAGAAAGATTAATGGTGCAGTGTTCTGCACTGATTGAAAAGCAACGCTACAAAGCCTTAATAAAAATCTGGCAGAAAACCTTGCGATAGTCGCTGAAATCAAGAAAGCTGTGAAGGTACTAACCAATCAGGGAAGAGTCGTTAAGTTTCTGTGGATCCCCTCCCATGTTGAAATAGGTGAAAATGAATGAGCAGATGTGCTGGCTGCTGAAGGTGCTGACGGAGACCATATTGAATACTTCATACCCAAGACTCTTCTACAAATTAGAGGTATTATCAGGCCACGTCACCGTGACAAGATAACTGAGGAAAGGAGGACAGAAGAACAAATCAGCGAATCTGTACAATGGTACAACATGGTTGCAGCTGGCAATCCCAATCATTATGGACGAAGAGGAGGCGGCCACGGGAGAGAATCAGTTGTAACAAGAATCCATCTTGGCTACAAATATCCATGGAGATTCGGAATGGAAACAACAGTTGAGCAGCGGAGTTGCAAAATCTGTGATGAGAGTGACGGACACCGCCTTGTCCACTGAGAGAATGTGAACATCTAAGGGGACATTATAAATATGTGTAGCATAGTAAACCCCACATTGTTTCAGTTAGGAAAATACTATCTGTCAAATATAAATGCTGTTCACAAAAAATTCCCCCATTTTGCACCAGCAAGATAACAAGTTTTTAAGGGTTGAAAAATGTTAATCTTCTTGTTTGAGAAGCTGTTCACTTGAGACAGTTAAGCAAGTCCCAGCTGTTTCTGGGTACAAGTGACAGGATGAACAACCCAGCGGGTTTTCTTCCTATTGGGGAGTGTTGTACATGCTTCTACGGGGGTGTGTCCACTCACAGGACACACTCCATGAGTGTGTCCTGTGAGTCCACTCCAATCACAGCGCTGCCCAATAAACTCGCCCCTGGGGCAAAACTTAAAGTCCCTCACTGGGAGGTAAAATCTTTGATTACTTAAAAAAGCTCTGTGCTTCAGAGAGGAATGTACAATTGATTTAAGTGAAACACTGATTTTTATAACCAGTGTGTATAATGAGAATTTATATGAGTGTACTAGACTCTGAAATGTCATTCTCAGACAGGAGGATGAGATGCGTACATCACAATTGAATAAGGATGAGTGACCGTCTCTCCCACAGAGCGCCTGTATAAATAAGCTCGGGTTGAGAGTTGCCAGACGCCACCAGCCGCCATGTAGGAGCTTTCCGAAGCGACACATTCATTACTTCTGGCGTTAAAATTTCACGTTATAGAGGAATATAATTTGCTTTATGTGTGATTGTAGGATTGTGTCCACCTGCTGGGAGGCAGGAGCGTTCCACGACGCGTAAGGTGCAACAAGGGATCACCACAGAGCATTATCCACCTCAATAGTGAATGGATCCAACAGGATCCACTGTGACTTTTTGCCAATGGCTGTTAAGGATGCTGAATGGAATCACAGATCAGTCTGCGACCTCGAAGAACTTCACCTGCTTGAGCAAGCCTGTATTATACGACGGGGTATTGTACTGTCCTGCCGTCATGCCTTGGACGGTAGAGCGACGGTCTCGCTTCATGCAGGTCGGCGTTCAATCCCCGACTGTCCACAAGTGGTTGGGCACTATTCCTACCCCCCCCCGTCCCATACCAAATCCTTATTCTGACCCCTTCCTGGTGCTTTAAAGCCGTAAAGGCTTGGCGCTATCCCCGGATAATTAAAAGAAGTATAGTACCGATGAGGACCATAGTACATATACTAACATACAACGCAATTAGAAAGTAGAAATCAGTACTATTGAATTTGGACAAACCGGAAAAGATTTTCAATTTATGTTGCAAAGTCAAACTAAACTGACCTAACCTAACCTTCCTAGAGTAAATACAAAATATCTAAGGTCTACTATAGTACATACCTGTGCTATACTAGGCCGAGGAATATTTATTTTTTTAGCTTCATTTATTTCAGACTCTATAAAGTGAATAGTACAAAATTCTACTATCTAATTGCTTAGTACGTCAATCTTTGTACTATAGTGCACATAGTTACACAAACTACTATCTAAAGAGGAGGACGAGTATCTTCTTTTGAGTGTTAAATGCACTGTGCGTGTGCGTGGCGCTGTGATTGGAGGTGATTCTGATTTCTTTATTCTTCTAATGTTGCTGAACACCAGGGGTCAGATTCACGAAGCAGTTACGCAAGCACTTACTAACCTGTACAACCTCTTCTCAATCTTTGGCGGCTTTGTTTACAATTATTAAACAGTTAATGAGCTCCGAAGCACCAGGAGGCTGTTCATAACAATAACAACAGTTGATTGGCAAGTTTTCATGTTTTGTAAACCGTTTAATAATGTAGCATGTAGGTGGGGGCATGTAGCGCTCAGACAACTCATGGGGCCGAGTTCGATTACCCCACACCTGACGCAAGCAAGCAATTATTTTTGTATAATTTTATTGTGGAAAAATATGGTGACCTCACAACTGCTATTCATACCAGTTAGTTTGGTCTCTACTAATGCTATTACATCAGGGTTATTTGAGTGTGTGTATACTCACCTAGTTGTGCTTACAGGGGTTGAGATCCGGCTCTTTGGCCCCGCCTATTAGCTGTCCATCAACTGATCTACAGGTTCCCGAGCCTATTAAGCTCTAGCATATCTACATTTGAAATTGTCCATTTGTTAACTACTCTATTAACAAATTCCATTTGTTAACTACTCTGACACTGAATAAATCCTTCTGTCCCTGTGGCTCATTTGGGTACTAAGTTTCCACCTGTGTCCCCTTGTTCGTGTACTATCATTGTTAAATAATTTGTCCTTGCCTAGCCTGTCAATTCCTCTCAGAATCTTGCAGGTGGTAATCATGTCTGCGCGCGCGTGCGTGCACGCGTGGGGGCTAGTTATTAATATGACAAACAAGCTTCACCGCACTTCAATCTCCCCCCCCCCTCCCACACATCCATGCACATCACTTCTAAACATTCCCCCCCCCCCCTCGTCACACCTCACCGAGCTGACGGCTACAATAACACTAGTTCCCTGCCCACCTCGCTCCAGGTCGTGTTCACCAGGTAGTGTTCACCAGGTGGTGTTCACCAGGTAGTGTTCACCAGGTAGTGTTCACCAGGTGGTGTTCACCAGGTGGTGTTCACCAGGTGGTGTTCACCAGGTGGTGTTCACCAGGTGGTGTTCACCAGGTAGTGTTCACCAGGTGGTGTTCACCAGGTAGTGTTCACCAGGTAGTGTTCACCAGGTGGTGTTCACCAGGTGGTGTTCACCAGGTGGTGTTCACCAGGTGGTGTTCACCAGGTGGTGTTCACCAGGTAGTGTTCACCAGGTAGTGTTCACGAGATGGTTTTCATCCAAGACCTTGACCTAATATTAAACATATATAGGGATTGTGCCCAGGAACAAAAAAAAAGAGGACCTTCTGCCATTGGGACAACTATGGACTATTCAACTTACCCAAAACAATATCGTTGACACCATAATCCCGCAGATAATCCCCTACAAACAGTCTTTGTAAATCTTGCGCTAAATAAAACCTAATCATTCCTGAAATTCAAAGGATTTCCAATCTTTTTTAGACTCGACTTTTTCACACACACACACTCATACTCACGCCCCCAACCCTCTCCCTCTTTCTCTCTCACCCGTCTCTCTCACTCCTCCCTCTCACCTCTCCCTCTCTCACCCCTCTCATCATAACATGATGGAGACGCCCGGTGGACAAAAGCCCGCCCTCAAGCCTCGTGTGTCGGGCTCAGCCTCCTCCCTAAGCATCTATTGTCAGTTTCAACCACCAATCACAGTCAGATAAAGAAGTACAATAACAGCGTAGTTGGAACTGTTAATGGCGTCGTTAGAGTGTGATTTAACGAGAGGGAGGGAGGTAGGGTGGTTCTGGGAAGGGGAGGTGATGGTGGGGGTGATAGGGAGGGTCGAGGAATGGTGGGGGAGGAAGGGAGGGCGGGGGGGGGGGGGGAATGGAGGGGAAGAAGAGTGGGATTCGAGAAGTGTGTGGTAAGGTTGACTTACTATTTGCTCCCTCTCTACCTCTTCTTTTTCCTCCCTCTCCCTGCCCCTTTCCCTCTCTCTCTCTCTCTCTCTCTCTCTCTCTCTCTCTGTCTCTCTGTCTCTCTGTCTCTCTGTCTCTCTGTCTCTCTGTCTCTCTGTCTCTCTCTCTCTCTCTCCACGATGCAGCAATACAGCTCTGTCAGAAAGCTAATGTATCATCATATGCTTATCATGTTCTGACCTAGTATTGCATCCACGTCCTATCCCCGTCCCCGTGGGTGGGCCTACTGCAGCGATGATGGACAGGTTGTCGGGCTCCGGTCTGCACTCATCTTGGCATCCCGGAATGCATAATTAAGAAACTGTTCGATACATGTACCCTTCCTGGGGCCCTAGAGTGGTTGAGGAATGTTGAGGAAGTAGATGGTGTCGCTATGGTCTCCCTTCTCTCCCACTATTCACTATCATATTTGTTATCTTTTTTTTGTTTTTTACATGGTTCTATTGTGGAAAAAGTCCTTTTTAACATGACCCTAAAACCTGACGGGTACTGGAGGTATGTTGATGGCCCATTCCTGGAGGTAGCTGCTATTTAAGCACTCGCTACTACAGCTTGATGATGACTGAGCGTAGTTTCGTGACGGTGTGAAGGTAATCTGCCTTTCCTAGATGTAACAGTCTCGATAAGGCATGGTGACTTACCACAATGCAGTCTACTACTCTAAGGGAACCCACACAGGAACGTGTCTTAATGCTAGCAATCAGCGTCCTGATGGGTGCAAGCGAAGTGTTGTCTATGTCTGTGTCAGCCGGGCGCTCTCTCTCTCACACAGTTGACAGCAGGCGGACGAGACACTCAGTAAAGCCGGCCCTAGTCAATAATGGCTACTCCAACGGATATGTGACAGTGATAAAAGAAAAGTTAAAACACCATTCTACCTCTGCTCAAACACCCAACACAACAATACATTTTCCTCTTATTGAACTATTTTATAGGAGGTTTATTTTTCCAACGGCTCACAAGATGGAAGAAAAAGTCCTGAGACAGTGACACAAACGTGACCCTTACAGGACGTTAATCAGAAGACGGAGTTAAAAATTTACTACAACAGCAAGAAGGCTGTTAACTTGATCATTAAGAACTCTCCCAACAGCAAGCAAAACGCCTTGAAAGATGATGAATGTCGTCAACTGCTTTACATGCCCACTTGGGCACTGTCCCTTCCCCCCCTAACCAACGATCTTAAAATAAAGGCAAGACAACTCTTTCAAGACAAAAATAAAGGCAAGACATCTCTTTCAAGGCGCCAGACAATGCAAAACCAACAAGGCTGCATCGAACAACATATAATTTCTATACCACTAGATAACCACCAGAGATATCCTAACCAACACCACCACTGAAACAATTGCCAAATTGTTTCAATTGCCAACAGGCCATCAGACATCCACGAAGGCGCTATACATATCACAAAATCTCATCCAACTATCAACAGTAATCAACTCACACTGATACATTCTACCGTCCTCAGGACCAAAGAAGAATTAGAACACAGAAGAATTATCCAATTCTTCTGTGCTCAAGTGGCAGCCCGGGGAAAGGCTTAAAGTTTCAGGTTGGGCAGTGGTTTGGTGCCTCGGGAATCCTGGTCTATTGTGGCTAGCTCGAAGCTCAGCTCGTCTCCCATCCTGGAGGTCAGGGTTCGATGCTCCGTTTGCACTGGTGAATGAAATGGAATTATCCACGGTAGTGTGGTTGACAAATATTATATATATATATATATATATATATATATATATATATATATATATATATATATATATATATATATATATATATATATATATAACTGAAAACTCACACCCCAGAAGTGACTCGAACCCATACTCCCAGGAGCAACGCAACTGGTATGTATAAGACGCCTTAATCCACTTGACCATCACGACCGGACAAAATGAGGTGATAGCCGAAGCTATTTGAGCCACCCCACCGCCGGCACTCGGATGGTAATCTTGGGCATAGCATTTTACCAAATCACCTCATTCTTTGGGGCACACGTGAGGAACACAAATGCGAACAAGCCTGAATGGTCCCCAGGACAATATGCAACTGAAAACTCACACCCCAGAAGTGACTCGAACCCATACTCCCAGGAGCAACGCAACTGGTATGTACAAGACGCCTTAATCCACTTGACCATCACGACCGGACAAAATGAGGTGATAGCCGAAGCTATTTGAGCCACCCCACCGCCGGCACTCGGATGGTAATCTTGGGCATAGCATTTTACCAAATCACCTCATTCTTTGGGACACACGTGAGGAACACAAATGCGAACAAGCCTGAATGGTCCCCAGGACAATATGCAACTGAAAACTCACACCCCAGAAGTGACTCGAACCCATACTCCCAGGAGCAACGCAACTGGTATGTACAAGACGCCTTAATCCACTTGACCATCACGACCGGACAAAATGAGGTCCGGTCGGGCATCTTGGGCAATTGCATTGCCCAAGATTACCATCTGAGTGCCGGCGGTGGGGTGGCTCAAATAGCTTCGGCTATCACCTCATTTTGTCCGGTCGTGATGGTCAAGTGGATTAAGGCGTCTTGTACATACCAGTTGCGTTGCTCCTGGGAGTATGGGTTCGAGTCACGTCTGGGGTGTGAGTTTTCAGTTGCATATTGTCCTGGGGACCATTCAGGCTTGTTCGCATATATATATATATATATATATATATATATATATATATATATATATATATATATTCCTAATATATACTTAAGAAAAAATGATGAAATAAATTTTGCGTGGATATATTACAAGTGAAAAAATAATATTCTTTCAAATATTTGGTTTTCTCGGAATTCTTCTATTGAAATAAGTCATTTTTTTGCAGCTGTAAGTTTTACCGTCTCTCAATAGCCCCGAGGCCTAGACATATATATAAAAAAAGACTTTTATATTTTTGAGCGAGGAAGGATTATCAATTCATGTACTTGAATTAAAATAAATCATCGTCTGTGAAAATATAGGCCTCTTGGAAGACACGTTGAATATATCGGATTATATACTCTATATAATCGTATATAGTGAATATAATATGTTCTAGAGTATACATTTATACTCTCTCTTATATATAAATATATATATATATATATATATATATATATATATATATATATATATATATATATATATATATATATATATATATTAGTATATTTTGGTAGCAGTCTTTCCTGTAGACATATATTATTAAATATGACCGAAAAAGTAAGATTAATAATTCTAACACGAATTTTCTCAATCTTTCGTACATTACGCTTCACTGTTGGAGGTAAATCAAAAATCACTTCTCCAAAATTCATTTTTATTTCTAGTCTGACGCGACACGGGCGCGTTTCGTAAAACTTATTACATTTTCAAAGACTTCACAAATACACAACTGATTAGAACTTACGTCTCTCTGATATTATATCTACATTTGAGTGAGGTGGGAAGGATGATGTGGCATTAACACAAGACAGAACAGGGGATATTAATAGGGTATTAAAAGTATCAACACAAGACAGAACAGAAAACAATGGGTATTGAATAGAAGTGTTTGTAGAAAGCCTATTGGTCCATATTTCTTGATGCTTCTATATTGGAGCGGAGTCTTGAGGTGGGTAGAATATAGTTGTGCAATAATTGGCTGTTGATTGCTGGTGTTGACTTCTTGATGTGTAGTGCCTCGCAAACGTCAAGCCGCCTGCTATCGCTGTATCTATCGATGATTTCTGTGTTGTTTACTAGGATTTCTCTGGCGATGGTTTGGTTATGGGAAGAGATTATATGTTCCTTAATGGAGCCCTGTTGCTTATGCATCGTTAAACGCCTAGAAAGAGATGTTGTTGTCTTGCCTATATACTGGTTTTTTTGGAGCTTACAGTCCCCAAGTGGGCATTTGAAGGCATAGACGACGTTAGTCTCTTTTAAAGCGTTCTGTTTTGTGTCTGGAGAGTTTCTCATGAGTAGGCTGGCCGTTTTTCTGGTTTTATAGTAAATAGTCAGTTGTATCCTCTGATTTTTGTCTGTAGGGATAACGTTTCTATTAACAATATCTTTCAGGACCCTTTCCTCCGTTTTATGAGCTGTGGAAAAGAAGTTCCTGTAAAATAGTCTAATAGGGGGTATAGGTGTTGTGTTAGTTGTCTCTTCAGAGGTTGCATGGCTTTTCACTTTCCTTCTTATGATGTCTTCGATGAAACCATTGGAGAAGCCGTTATTGACTAGAACCTGCCTTACCCTACAGAGTTCTTCGTCGACTTGCTTCCATTCTGAGCTGTGGCTGAGAGCACGGTCGACGTATGCGTTAACAACACTCCTCTTGTACCTGTCGGGGCAGTCGCTGTTGGCATTTAGGCACATTCCTATGTTTGTTTCCTTAGTGTAGACTGCAGTGTGGAAACCTCCGCCCTTTTCCATGACTGTTACATCTAGAAAAGGCAGCTTCCCATCCTTTTCCGTCTCGTAAGTGAAACGCAGCACGGAACTCTGCTCAAATGCCTCCTTCAGCTCCTGCAGATGTCTGACATCAGGTACCTGTGTAAAAATGTCGTCAACATACCTGCAGTATATGGCCGGTTTCAAGTTCATGTCGACTAAGACTTTTTGCTCGATGGTACCCATGTAGAAGTTTGCAAACAGGACACCTAGGGGAGAACCCATGGCGACCCCATCTACGAAAAGTCTTAGTCGACATGAACTTGAAACCGGCCATATACTGCAGGTATGTTGACGACATTTTTACACAGGTACCTGATGTCAGACATCTGCAGGAGCTGAAGGAGGCATTTGAGCAGAGTTCCGTGCTGCGTTTCACTTACGAGACGGAAAAGGATGGGAAGCTGCCTTTTCTAGATGTAACAGTCATGGAAAAGGGCGGAGGTTTCCACACTGCAGTCTACACTAAGGAAACAAACATAGGAATGTGCCTAAATGCCAACAGCGACTGCCCCGACAGGTACAAGAGGAGTGTTGTTAACGCATACGTCGACCGTGCTCTCAGCCACAGCTCAGAATGGAAGCAAGTCGACGAAGAACTCTGTAGGGTAAGGCAGGTTCTAGTCAATAACGGCTTCTCCAATGGTTTCATCGAAGACATCATAAGAAGGAAAGTGAAAAGCCATGCAACCTCTGAAGAGACAACTAACACAACACCTATACCCCCTATTAGACTATTTTACAGGAACTTCTTTTCCACAGCTCATAAAACGGAGGAAAGGGTCCTGAAAGATATTGTTAATAGAAACGTTATCCCTACAGACAAAAATCAGAGGATACAACTGACTATTTACTATAAAACCAGAAAAACGGCCAGCCTACTCATGAGAAACTCTCCAGACACAAAACAGAACGCTTTAAAAGAGACTAACGTCGTCTATGCCTTCAAATGCCCACTTGGGGACTGTAAGCTCCAAAAAACCCAGTATATAGGCAAGACAACAACATCTCTTTCTAGGCGTTTAACGATGCATAAGCAACAGGGCTCCATTAAGGAACATATAATCTCTTCCCATAACCAAACCATCGCCAGAGAAATCCTAGTAAACAACACAGAAATCATCGATAGATACAGCGATAGCAGGAGGCTTGACGTTTGCGAGGCACT
The DNA here is from genome assembly GCF_040958095.1 of Procambarus clarkii. Lineage (NCBI taxonomy): Eukaryota > Metazoa > Arthropoda > Malacostraca > Decapoda > Cambaridae > Procambarus > Procambarus clarkii. Next base: position 28,069,289 of record NC_091168.1, on the reverse strand, counting down.
ACACATCAAGAAGTCAACACCAGCAATCAACAGCCAATTATTGCACAACTATATTCTACCCACCTCAAGACTCCGCTCCAATATAGAAGCATCAAGAAATATGGACCAATAGGCTTTCTACAAACACTTCTATTCAATACCCATTGTTTTCTGTTCTGTCTTGTGTTGATACTTTTAATACCCTATTAATATCCCCTGTTCTGTCTTGTGTTAATGCCACATCATCCTTCCCACCTCACTCAAATGTAGATATAATATCAGAGAGACGTAAGTTCTAATCAGTTGTGTATTTGTGAAGTCTTTGAAAATGTAATAAGTTTTACGAAACGCGCCCGTGTCGCGTCAGACTAGAAATAAAAATGAATTTTGGAGAAGTGATTTTTGATTTACCTCCAACAGTGAAGCGTAATGTACGAAAGATTGAGAAAATTCGTGTTAGAATTATTAATCTTACTTTTTCGGTCATATTTAATAATATATATATATATATATATATATATATATATATATATATATATATATATATATATATATATATATATGTCGTACCTAGTAGCCAGAACGCACTTCTCAGCCTACTATGCATGGCCCGATTTGCCTAATAAGCCAAGTTTTCATGAATTAATGTTTTTTCGACTACCTAACCTACCTAACCTAACCTAACTTTTTCTGCTACCTAACCTAACCTAACCTATAAAGATAGGTTAGGTTAGGTTAGGTAGGGTTGGTTAGGTTCGGTCATATATCTATGTTAATTTTAACTCCAATAAAAAAAAAATTACCTCATAGATAATGAAATGGGTAGCTTTATCATTTCATGAGAAAAAGAATTGAGAAAATATATTAATTCAGGAAAACTTGGCTTATTAGGCAAATTGGGCCTTGCATAGTAGGCTGAGAAGTGCGCTCTGGCTACTAGGTACGACATATATATATATATATATATATATATATATATATATATATATATATATATATATATATATATATATATATATATATCCAGAACGTCGTACTCGGCCTACTATGCAAGGCCCGTTTTGCCTAATAAGCCAAGTTTTCCTGAATTTATATATTTTAAAAAAATTTTTCTTATGAAATGATAAATCTGGCTATTTCATTATGTATAAGTTAATTTGTTTAAATTTGAGTTAACACTAACGTAGATATATGACCGAACCTAACCAACCCTACCTAACCTAACCTAACCTATTTAAACCTAACCTAAACTAACACAACTACGTCAATAATTTATGTCCCTAATATAATATAATAATAATAATAATTTAAATAAACTATTTGGAAACAATTTATTGAAAAAAAAAAATCATTCGGCCTATTAGGCAAATCGGGCCTTGCATAGTAGGCCGAGAAGTGCGTTCTGGTTACTAGGTACGATATACACAGAGAGAGAGAGAGAGAGAGAGAGAGAGAGAGAGAGAGAGAGAGAGAGAGAGAGAGAGAGAGAGAGAGAGAGAGAGAGAGAGAGAGAGAGAGAGAGAGAGAGAGAGAGAGAGAGAGAGAGAGAGAGAGAGAGAGAGAGAGAGAGAGAGAGAGAGAGAGAGAGAGAGAGAGAGAGAGAGAGAGAGAGAGAGACAGAGACAAAGAGAGACAGAGACAGAGAGAGAGAGAGAGAGAGAGAGAGAGAGCTGGAGCGCCAGCAGGCCTCATCAGAAGGGGTTAACTCAGCTATATTAAGGGGTCCCGAGAGAAACATTCCAATAATGACGAAGACTGAGCACCATACCAGCCGCCAGATGAGCGAGGGAGAGAGGGAGAGAGGGAGAGAGAGAGAGAGAGAGAGAGAGAGAGAGAGAGAGAGAGAGAGAGAGAGAGAGAGAGAGAGAGAGAGAGAGAGAGAGAGAGAGAGAGTTGTATACCACACTTAACAAGAGTAAATCTCACGTGTTAACAAGGTTCAAAACACGTTATAGCGATGTCAGGTGTTAAGGGGCCAAGAGAGTCAAATATGCCAAAAAATGAAAACTGGTTCGATTTCAATCAAACTTTTTTGACGTTATGTATATGAAAAGGGTTTCATCTGGTCCAAGTCTCAGCATCGTAGTATAAATAGGTAGGAAGGGAGAAAAACATTGAATTATGTGTCAAATTTTTTAAAAAATGGTCAAAAACGATTATCAAACACATGTGTCAACTGATATCATGTTTATGACTCTCAGCTATCATAATAGCATATATTAAAAAATATATATAATTAGTTTTATTAAAAAATTAATTAAAAATAATTGATTTTATTTTTTTTTTCAATTCTATTTTTCTTATTTGTTTATGGGACGATTTGCATGAAACTTATACACTTGACGGCACGTAAGCCTATCTGTAAGGGTGCCAAGGGGGCCAGGAAATTGGTTGATGTCAACCCCAGCCACAGATGGCAGCACCTTACACTTTACTATTTAATGAATTATTTTTCAAGTAACATTAACGAGTTTGTACTCTTTCATTTTTATTCAATTTACATGAAACCTAAACCTTATATATTAACGTTTATGTCTCTAAAATCTGAAGGAAGCGTTTTTCCTAAGTTCATTTTGATTTTATAAATAGCAATAAACATGATTAATTCATCTATTTGTATTAGAAAAACTAAAGATGTTCTGGAAAATCCCATCCTACAGATCCTTTATTATATGCTAATGTGTCAGAAAAGTATCATAGAATGAATATATCTGAAAAGGTGAAAGGTTTGAATTCATTTGAAAATGAGTAATATTCGTTGAAAAACAAAACAAAATAAATAACTCTCCCTTTTTATTTAGGCTACAGTACTGAAACTTGGACCAATTGTTTCACCCACTTGAATTCTTCAGTCACCCCCTAACTCCTCTTCTTTCCCCCAGTGACCCCCCAGTCGTGACCCCCCCCCCGACTGGGGGGTCACGACTGTGTCTTACCGGGGACTGGGGGTCACGGCTGTGTCTTACCGGGGACTGGGGGTCACGGCTGTGTCTTACCGGGGACTGGGGGGTCACGGCTGTGTCTTACCGGGGGACTGGGGGGTCACTGCTGTGTCTTACCGGGGGACTGGGGGGTCACGGCTGTGTCTTACCGGGGGACTGGGGGGTCACGGCTGTCTTACCGGGGGACTGGGGGGTCACTGCTGTGTCTTACCGGGGGACTGGGGGGTCACGGCTGTGTCTTACCGGGGGACTGGGGGTCACGGCTGTGTCTTACCGGGGGACTGGGGGGTCACGGCTGTGTCTTACCGGGGGACTGGGGGGTCACGGCTGTCTTACCGGGGGACTGGGGGGTCACGGCTGTCTTACCGGGGGACTGGGGGGGTCACGGCTGTGTAACAGTTCAGCTGGTTATAGAAACGTTTTCTTGTATTGCAAGTTTAGGTTAGGTTAGGGTTAGTTAATAATAGTGTGTGCTGATAATAGGGTGAGTTGGTAATAGGGCGAGTTGGTAATAGGGTGAGTTGGTAATAGGGTGAATTGGTAATAGGGAGAGTTGGTAATAGGGTGAGTTGGTAATAGGGTGAGTTGGTAATAGGGTGAGTTAGTAATAGGGTGAGTTGGTAATAGGGTGAGTTGGTAATAGGGTGAGTTAGTAATAGGGTGGGTTGGTAATAGGGTGAGTTGGTAATAGGGTGAGTTGGTAATAGGGTGAGTTGGTAATAGGGTGAGTTGGTAATAGGGGTGAGTTGGTAATAGGGTGAGTTAGTAATAGGGTGGGTTGGTAATAGGGTGAGTTGGTAATAGGGTGAGTTGGTAAAAGGGTGGGTTGGTAATAGGGTGAGTTAGTAATAGGGTGAGTTGGTAATAGGGTGAGTTAGTAATAGGGTGAGTTGGTAATAGGGTGAGTTAGTAATAGGGTGAGTTGGTAATAGGGTGAGTTAGTAATAGGGTGAGTTGGTAATAGGGTGAGTTGGTAATAGGGTGAGCTGTTAATAGGGTTAGTTGATAATAGGGTTAGTTGATAATAGGGTGAGTTAGTAACAGGGTGAGTTGGTAATAGGGAGATATAAAGAAGTGGAAATACAGGCATCGAATGGGTGATGAAAAGAGAGCTGTGCCACACTACTGCTCCCTATCCTCCCCCACCACCCTCCCTCACTTCCCTCATTTCCCCTTGCCTCACTTCCCTCACCCTCGGGACCCATGCAGCGGTCCCTCACAGAGAGACTCATTAATGAGTCATGAGGACTCCCACAACTCCCAGCCACTTGTGGGATGGTCAGAGGCTGGCCAAATCCTGCCGATTTGTTCGATGGGAGTGACTGGGGGGAGGGGGAGGGTGAAGGGGGGAGGGGTAGTAGTGACTGGGTGAAGGGGGGAGGGTTGGGAATGGCTGGGGGGAGGGGGAGGGGTGGGAGTAACTGGGGGGAGGGGGGAGTGGTGGGAGTGACTCGGGGAGGGGGTGGGAGTGACTGGGGGAGGGGGGAGTGGTGGGAGTGACTCGGGGAGGGGGTGGGAGTGACTGGGTAAAGGGGGGGTGGAAGTGACTGGGTGAAGGGGGGAGAGACTGGGTGAGGGGGAGGGGGTGGGAGAGACTGAGTGAGGGGGAGGGGTGGGAGAGACTGAGTGAGGGGGGAGGGGGTGGGAGTGACTGGGTGAAGGGGAGAGGGGGGAGAGACTGGGTGAAGGGGAGAGGGGTGGGAGTGACTGGGTGAAGGGGGGAGGGGGTGGGAGTGACTGGGTGAAGGGGGGAGGGGGTGGGAGTGACTGGGTGAAGGGGGGAGGGGGTGGGAGTGACTGGGTGAAGGGGGGAGGGGTGGGAGTGACTGGATGAAGGGGGGAGGGGTGAGAGTGACTGGGTGAGGGGGGAGGGGTGGGAGTGACTGGATGAAGGGGGAGGGGTGGGAGTGACTGGGTGAGGGGGGAGGGGGGAGTGACTGGGGGAGGGGGTGGGAGTGACTGGGTGATGGGGGGAGGGGGTGGGAGTGACTGGGTGAAGGGGGGAGGGGATGGGAGTGACTGGGTGAAGGGGGGAGGGGGTGGGAGAGACTGGGTGAAGGGGGGAGGGGATGGGAGTGACTGGGTGAAGGGGGGAGGGGGTGGGAGAGACTGAGTGAGGGGGGAGGGGGTGGGAGTGACTGGGTGAAGGGGGGGAGGGGTGGGAGAGACTGGGTGAGGGGGAAGGGGGGACGTGTTGAGGGTAGGGGAGAGTAGGGGGTTGGACGAGTGATGGGAAATGACAGGTTGTAATGACCAATTGAACTAAGCAACTTATATATTGATTCGATCCCCAAAAATACAGATATTCAACTACAAAGCTCACAGGTCAACAACGCTAATGAGGCCAACGACGGAGCACCAATTGCATCAGAAGAAACCTTCCACAAAATCCTAAATAATTCCCAGGAAAATTTCCTGGCCATTTAACGTCAAACGACTTTAGGGGTACAATCTAGGATAGAAGGATAGGCTAGAATAGAATAGATACGATCGAGGATAGAAGCACAAACCAGTGAATCTGTACGATGGTACGACATGGTTGCAACTGGCAATCCCAATCATTATGGACGAAGAGGAGTAGGACGAGGGAGAGAACCAGTAATAGCGAGAATCCGTCTTGGATATAAATATCCATGGAGATACGGAATGGAAACAACAGTTGATCAGCGAAGTTGCAGAATCTGTGGTGAGAGTGACGGACACCGCCTTGACCACTATCTACGTGAATGTGAACACCTGAGAGACAATAGAAATATGTGTAGAATAATAAACCCCACATTGAGTTAGGAAAACACTATGTCAAATATTAATACTGTTCTTAAAAGATTCCCCCATTTTGCACCCGAAAGATAACGTAAGCTTTTAAGGGTTGATAGATGTTAATCTTCTTGTTTGAGGAGCTGTTCACTTGAGACAGTTAAGCAAGTCCCAGCTGCGTCTGGGTACAAGTGACAGGATGAACAACCCAGCGGGTTTTCTTCCTTTTGGGGAGTGTTGTACATGCTGCTATGGCGGTGTGTCCACTCACAGGATGAGTGGCGCTGCCTAATAAACTCGCCCCTCGGGGTATATTTTAAATCTTTACCAGAAGGACCAGCCACCAAGACGACCTGACCTTCCCCTGGCCGACATCTTGATACTCACCAGCAGGAACACACCTGCTTATTTCCTGGGAGATCTGAATACAAAACACAGAGCCCTGGAGCATGGGAGGAACAATCAGGCAGGAGAAGCCGTACACAATATAAGCAACGGAAATCTACCCCACCTGGGCCCAGACTTGCCAATATACGTTAGACAAGATCACGGTGGTAAACCAGACTTAATACTGTCAAAATAACCACCACTTACTAAACACCCGCACAGTGAGAGAGAGGCGCCCAGTAAACACAAGCGACCACCTACCAATAATACTAAGTCTATCGACGAGCCCAATACAGGAACCCTCACAGCCAGTACAGACTCCAGTACACAGAAACTAAGAGACATCCAGAAGCAGTGCTCAGGAAACCCCCTATCACAGACTCTAGAGGCAAGTAATTATCAAGCATCAATACCAGACTATATGATGGATAAGTCCCAAAGGAAAATGTATGGAGGAACACATCCCCACAGCCTATCACATCTCGCACACAACAACACACAACCACTGGGCCACTCAGAACACGAGAGAACACATATAACAATCTCCCACAACTCAAAATACGCATTGGGTGGACTGACGAGCACAAAAGTTCACAAAGTGAACTACAGAAGGAGTTGCAAGATTTATGAAAACCAGAATATACCAAAAACTGAGTTGACCTAATAAGCCTAACCCAAACGGACCCCATAAACCCTGGAATATTTTGGGAGGAAATAAGCTGACGGGAGCCTGGACCCAGGAGGCAACACCTTACATCAAAGACCCTTGAGGAATTAAGCTTCACGAAGGCAGACAACAAGAACATGAATTTAGAAAGTAATGGCGAAAAAATATTCAGAACAAACCCCCAACGACACAGAAAGAGAAAATGGGAATCTAGTCGACAAGAGCTCGAGCAGTAACATTACTCCCGTCGCTAACAACAGCCCTTGTCAACGTTGGCCATGAGGGGCCCACACTGCTGCAGCCCTGATCAAGTAGCATACTGCAAATGCCATGACGACAAAAAGACCAAAATAATAGTTATCTTGAGGTTATCTTGAGATGATTTCGGGGCTGTTAGTATCCCCGCGGCTCGGTCCTCGAACAGGCCTCCACCCCCAGGAAGCAGCCCGTGACTGCTGACTAACACGCAGGTACCTATTTTACTGCTAGGTAACAGGGGCATTGGGTGAAAGAAACTCTGCCCATTGTTTCTCGCCGGCGCCTGGGATCGAACCCAGGATCACAAGTCCAGCGTGCTGTCCGCTCGGCCGACCGGCTCGCTAGTGCTCAGAGATGTATCAAAAGCTTTAGACAGTCTAGCACATAGGCCTAAAATGCAGGATATAAAAATTAGGCCTTCCTCCAGAGATGCTGCTTTAACTTTACAGACAACAGAACAGCTAATCTCAATATCGCCAGCTACTTGGGTGACAAAATTAAATTGAAAAGTGGAGTGCCACAAGGAAGGTGACCTTTCACCCACGCTTCTCCTCATATATACAGCTGACCTGACCCCCAACCCCCCAACATGGAGAATACATCACACACGCTGACGATGTCACTCAAATAATATTCCAGCTTGGACCATCAAAGCCGCTACTAGCCAACAAGACCAAGGCAGCAACTGAATTCTTAAACAACTTAGAAAAAACAATGAACACGCAGATCCCAGTATCCTCGACAGCCGGCCAATCCAACATACGGATGTAGGCGGACTACTGGGACACGAGATTAACGGAACTGGGAAAAATTTACGAATAGCACAAAATAAACAACTTAAAAGTATCCTTAGGAAAACCGAATAGATTCCGAGGCCTCGACAACACCAACACACAGCTACACCTATACAAGGCACCAGTCCGGCCGCACCTGGAATACCCTCCAGCACCACTACATGTCTTAAAGAAAACCAACGTCCAAGAACTACAAGCAGTGGGAAACAAGGCGCTAAGAAGAGCAGCAAAACACCGTCCACCATATGATCAGACAAGCCAGGAGCTCCAGGAACTCCAGGAACTCCTGAACACAACCACTAAACATCAAACCACAGCACCAAGCTACTAAGGTGTGGAACACCATCGTCATGTTAGAAGACCCAATGTTAGAAAGATTACTTCAAGATGAGATGCCCCACTCCCACAGCTGGTGGCCCAAGATGAGACGCCCTACTCCCACAGCTGGTGGCCCAAGATGAGACGCCCCACTCCCACAGCTGGTGGCCCAAGATGAGACGCCCCACTCCCACAGCTGGTGGCCCAAGATGAGACGCCCCACTCCCACAGCTGGTGGCCCAAGATGAGACGCCCCACTCCCACAGCTGGTGGCCCAAGATGAGACGCTCCACTCCCACAGCTGGTGGCCCAAGATGAGACGCCCCACTCCCACAGCTGTTGGCCCAAGATGAGACGCCCCACTCCCACAGCTGATGGCCCAAGATGAGACGCTCCACTCCCACAGCTGGTGGCCCAAGATGAGACGCCCCACTCCCACAGCTGGTGGCCCAAGATGAGACGCCGCACTCACACAGCTGGTGGCCCAAGATGAGACGCCCCACTCCCACAGCTGGTGGCCCAAGATGAGACGCCCCGCTCCCACAGCTGGTGGCCCAAGATGAGACGCCCCACTCCCACAGCTGGTGGCCCAAGATGAGACGCCGCACTCACACAGCTGGTGGCCCAAGATGAGACGCCGCACTCCCACAGCTGGTGGCCCAAGATGAGACGCCCCGCTCCCACAGCTGGTGGCCCAAGATGAAACGCCCCACTTCCACAGCTGGTGGCCCAAGATGAAACGCCCCACTCCCGCAGCTGATGGCCCAAGATGAGACGCTCCACTCCCACAGCTGGTGGCCCAAGATGAGACGCCCCACTCCCACAGCTGGTGGCCCAAGATGAGACGCCCCGCTCCCACAGCTGGTGGCCCAAGATCAGACGCCGCACTCACACAGCTGGTGGCCCAAGATGAGACGCCCCACTCCCACAGCTGGTGGCCCAAGATGAGACGCCCCACTCCCACAGCTGGTGGCCCAAGATGAGACGCCCCACTCCCACAGCTGGTGGCCCAAGATGAGACGCCCCACTCCCACAGCTGGTGGCCCAAGATGAGACGCCCCACTCCCACAGCTGGTGGCCCAAGATGAGACGCCGCACTCACAGCTGGTGGCCCAAGAGTCTCGACCTACTAGATGGAAACCAAGTCCCTCAATACATAATTTCAAGAAGATGAAAACCAGACTATAAGCCCCCCCCACCCCCTCTCCCCCCCACCAATAAAAGACCCTTAAACTGAACATGAAAACATGTATACAATCATCTGAGTGTATATATGTGAATAATTATTCATTTATAGACATCTATATATGTGGAAATACATGTGAAGAACCCCCCCCACACACACACACACAGCTCCCCGCCAAGAGCAAGGCGGACAGTCCGCCTGCTATCATAAATCCTGCTATCATAAATCACACTAATTTCCACATTTCTTAACATTTTTCTTTCATCTGCGCCTTTCCATTGTCTTTATTCTCTCCCCCCTCCCCCCAACAGAAATGAAATTGGATGGGGGGGGGGCGATGGAGGTAGGGAAGGAAGGGTGAGGGAAAGTGAGGGAGGGAGGGAGGGAGGGGGAGAGGAGGGCGGTGGATGGAGGTGAAGAGAGGAGATAAGGGAGGGGGTTGGGGAGGGATAGAAAGCATGAAAGAAAGAAGGGATAAGATGAAGGAGAAGGGAGAGCAATGTGGGCGATTTGAACCACCGTTCTGGCGACTCCCAGACACTTGCCTTAACAACAACAACAACAACTCCCCCACTTTCCACCCTTAGCCCACCCTCACCCTCTGACTTGCCTTCCTCCCCCCCCCCCAAATCCATTTCCCTTTTCCACCTGTCCACCCAACTTTTTTTTTTTTTTTTTTTTTTTTTTTTTTTTGAGATATATACAAGAGTTGCTACATTCTTGTACAGCCACTAGTACGCGTAGCGTTTCGGGCAAGTCCTTAATCCTATGGTCCCTGGAATACGATCCCCTGCCGCGAAGAATCGTTTTTTCATCCAAGTACACATTTTACTGTTGCGTTAAACAGAGGCTACAGTTAAGGAATTGCGCCCAGTAAATCCTCCCCGGCCAGGATACGAACCCATGACATAGCGCTCGCGGAACGCCAGGCGAGTGTCTTACCACTACACCACGGAGACTGTTAAACTGACTGTCAACTGGCAAGTTGGGAGGTGAATAAGGCGGGTTTGGGAGCTAAGGTCTGACCTTGCCAGCACATCTAGGTGAGTACACACATGTCGGATGCGTTAACCAATCACGTGACCTGTACCATAATCCACTCAGAGCATCTTTACACCGGATGCCTCTGTTCACTTTGCAACAAATGGGCATCTTGGAGTTAGTAGACTGTTGTGGTTTGCACCCAGAGGAATGGGGTAGGATCATTGACATACTTGACAGATTTCCTCTCCCCGGAAATAGGAAACGTCACCATTAATAGGAAATAGGTAACGTCGATGGGAGCTTTAATTTTGACTAATACTTCGTTGTTTATAACGAATGGATCAGCTCCGTCCAAAATGAAAAAAACAAGGTATTATATATCAGAGAATGGGTTAACTACCCCCCTATTAACCACCACTCTAAGGTCAAAGGTCACTAACCAAATGCTTTACCATCAGTCCCCCTCTCCCTGGTCGCCCCTTCCCTCCCCCCCCTCCCACAACAAACGTCAGACATTAAGGGAAGTATCGGCAGCGGTCGCCCCATAAATGGTCAATATAACTGAGGATGGACGAGGAGAGAGCAGAGACCTCTGGCGGTGAAAGAAGTTATTAATAACCGTCAATAACAGTGCGTCAGAACAATCCTTCATGGAGGTAATGGCCCACAGTCGACGGTGATCCCACAGTAATGGTTGTGTGTGAGAGAGAGAGAGAGAGAGAGAGAGAGAGAGAGAGAGAGAGAGAGAGAGAGAGAGAGAGAGAGAGAGAGAGAGAGAGAGAGAGAGAGAGAGAGAGAGAGAGAGCCAGAGAGAGAGAGAGAGAGAGAGAGAGACAGAGAGAGACAGAGAGAGACAGAGAGAGAGACAGAGAGAGACAGAGACAGAGAGAGACAGAGACAGAGACAGAGACAGAGACAGAGACAGAGACAGAGAGAGAGAGAGAGAGAGAGAGAGAGAGACAGAAAGACAGAGAGACAGAGAGAGACAGAGAGAGACAGAGAGAGACAGAGAGACAGAGAGAGACAGAGAGAGACAGAGAGAGAGACAGAGAGAGAGACAGAGAGAGAGACAGAGAGAGAGACAGAGAGAGAGACAGAGAGAGAGACAGAGAGAGAGACAGAGAGAGAGACAGAGAGAGAGACAGAGAGAGAGACAGAGAGAGAGACAGAGAGAGAGACAGAGAGAGAGACAGAGAGAGAGACAGAGAGAGAGACAGAGAGAGAGACAGAGAGAGAGACAGAGAGAGAGACAGAGAGAGAGAGACAGAGAGAGAGACAGAGAGAGAGACAGAGAGAGAGACAGAGAGAGAGACAGAGAGAGAGACAGAGAGAGAGAGACAGAGAGAGAGGAGACAGAGAGAGACACTGACCAGTCAATGCTCCCTGGGGCAGGAGGGTGCTATGCCACACACTGTCCCGTGGACGGTGCTCCTATAAGTCTCTCCATGGAATTTGGACCGTATGGTGAGAGTGCTATTTAGTGACTGACAAAGTCCATACTATTTAGTATTATATGAGACTCAATGAGATGTTGCGACACAATGAGAGAGCATCTTGGAAGTGTGCAATGGGAGGAGGAACTTAAGAGGGAAGACGGTCCAGGAAATGATAGACCGGTCCAGGAAATGACAGACCGGTCCAGGAAATGACAGACCGGTCCAGGAAATGACAGACCGGTCCAGGAAATGACAGACCGGTCCAGGAAATGATAGACCGGTCCAGGAAATGATAGACCGGTCCAGGAAATGATAGACCGGTCCAGGAAATGATAGACCGGTCCAGGAAATGACAGACCGGTCCAGGAAATGACAGACCGGTCCAGGAAATGACAGACCGGTCCAGGAAATGACAGACCGGTCCAGGAAATGATAGACCGGTCCAGGAAATGATAGACCGGTCCAGGAAATGATAGACCGGTCCAGGAAATGATAGACCGGTCCAGGAAATGATAGACCGGTCCAGGAAATGATAGACCGGTCCAGGAAATGATAGACCGGTCCAGGAAATGATAGACCGGTCCAGGAAATGATAGACCGGTCCAGGAAATGATAGACCGGTCCAGGAAATGATAGACCGGTCCAGGAAATGATAGACCGGTCCAGGAAATGATAGACCGGTTCAGGAAATGATAGACACATGGAGGCAGAAGAAATTTCATTCAACAATAATAGAAAAAAAAAGTTGGAATATAATAACCCAAGGATCAACAGAGAGTAACAAGAAGTAAAAGCAAGAAAAAAAACAAACAAACAAGGGAGTGGAGGAAATACAAGGTGCAAAGAATGGAGGAAAATCGGAATAGATGCAACAGGGCCAGGAATGAATACATGAATAAATTGACCAAACCCCACACACTAGAAAGTGATGGGACGACGACGTTTCGGTCCGTCCTGGACCATTCTCAAGTCGATTGTGAGAATCGATTTGAGAATGGTCCAGGACGGACCGAAACGTCGTCGTCCCTTCACTTTCTAGTGTGTGGTTTGGTCAACATATTTCAGCCACGTTATTGTGACTCCTCGCCTGCAATACATGAATAAGATTGTCGGAAAGAAGCTATGAAAACGACATTGCCCCTCAAGCAAAGAGACAACCCAAACTCCTACATAGCCATATAAGAAGAAGAATTACAGAGAATGACCAATTGACCAGGTTACGAAAAAGTGGAGGCCAGTAAACAAAAAATGATAAGGAAATCTGTGAGGCCCTCTATGCCAGCTTCCATGGAGTGTGTTCACTGCCGAGCCTAAACAGCTCCCAGTGCTAGATGAAGTGCCAGAGGCCGGTAAGATACTTAAATACTGAGGTAACAACAGAGAAAGGAGGAAACGTCTAGCATCAGTAGATGAAACTAAAGCTATTGGACCATACTGAGGTAAGAACAGAGGAAGGAGGAAACATCTAGCATCAGTAGATGAAACTAAAGCTATTGGACCATACTGAGGTAACAACAGAGAAAGGAGGAAACATCTAGCATCAGTAGATGAAACTAAAGCTATTGGACCATACTGAGGTAACAACAGAGAAAGGAGGAAACATCTAGCATCAGTAGATGAAACTAAAGCTATTGGACCAGACAATGTATCATCATGGATGTTAATAGATGTGGCACAGGCCCTCAGAAGACCACTAGCACTGATCTTTAATACGTCACTTACAAAGGGGAATTGTAAGGGGAATTGGTGGCAGAAGGCAAATGTGGCACCAATCTACAACAGAGGAAACAGAGAAGATGCCCATAACAACAGACCAGTGTCACTCGGACGCAGCCCTTGCAAAGTACTCGCAAGAATAATAATGTTAAGACTAGTTAGACACCTAGAAAGAATTAGGTATGTAAGCAAACATCAACACGGCCTTAGGGAAGGAAAGGGATTTTTACTAATTACTAAACAGTTAGTTTACACTTTACAGGCTGACATAACGCAATTGAAATTTGCCATTGAAACTGATATAATTGTAAGTGAAATCAAGGTCAGGAATTATGAAGTATTTAAGCAACCACTTACACAACTTGTGCACCTTTCCACAGTTCTGGCCGCTTCGATTACATTTATTAAACAGGTTATGAGCCCCGAAGCACTACGAGGCTGCTTATAACAACAATAACCTCGGGTTGTAAAGTTACCAAGCTCGAAAATTATTTAATAAATGTACAGAACATGTCATGATTAAGAAAAGATGTAGAGGTTTCGTAAGTGACCTCATACTTGCCGGAGCCTCGATGGTGCGAGCCACATATATCATACCATACCACCCTGCCTGTAAATGTAAAGGGATCTAACCCTTTGATAAATCCCGCTCGTAATATAAGGGGGTCCAATGATAACAACATCCTCCCTCTGAATATAAGGGAATTGCCCCAGACAACACTACCAGTATTCAACAGGTTAACTTGATAGCCATCACCAAAGAACAATAGACTAACTAGCCTATGGTACCCACTACGGACGCGAGCTGCAAACCCCCAACAGTCTGGCTGATCGGGAGCAGTGGTCACCAACCAGTACCTCCTCTCACCAACTGTCTAAAATGAGGAGCAGGAACCGCCTTACAAGGCCCTCAATTTGTAACAAATAGTAATAAATACAAGACAAAAACATCCAAGCGAGTGCCTCTCGTGTTGCTACTTCCCCTCTGACACCACACTGTGTCAGGTCACTCACTCACCAACTACCCGGACTGGCATCAAATTGTGGAGAAGTCATTAACAACTTGAACTTGTTCCTATGTGTCATCAACATAGGAACTCCTTAGAGGTCAGTAACTCACCAGCTGTTCTCGTGGTCACACCCACACAGTGAGTAACCGATGACTCCCCTCACGTCACTCAGGTGTCCCCTCACCTTACTCAGGGTGTCCCCTGGAATAGTCCCCTTACTTTATCTCTCTGTCATTTGATGTTCAGGACCAGGTTTACTCTGCAAGCTGTGTTAAAACTTCTTATCTTCGACTTCTGTAGGATCGAATGAGGAATAACTCTCATGTCGAGGCAGAACCTAAGTCATGAGGCTGTATCACAACACCCCCATTAAGTATGGGGGGTCACAACACCCCCATTAAGTATGGGAGGTCACGACACCCCATTAAGTATGGGGTTCACAACACCCCCATTAAGTATGGGGGTCACAACACCCCCCCCCATTAAGTAGACACAAGCTCACACCTCCACTTACCTGACCAACTTGTCCTTCCCCTCAAGGTGATCGCCACTTACCTGCAAGGAAAAATATATATATTAAACATATAAGAATTAAAAATATAAGTGAGTAACAAGTATATTATATAGAATAGTATATATTATATATACCTGATAGCTAGAACGGACTACTTAGCCGACTATGTAAGGCCCGATTTGCCAAGTTTTCAGAAGTTATATATTTTTAAACTTTCTTTTCTTATGAAATGTTAAAGCTTTCCATTGCAATACATATGAGCTGACAGTTTGATATCACTTAATAATCACTACATGTGTGACTAGTTACTGTATCTAAACATCAACATAAGATTACTGGGCACTTATTCTCACAGTACAAGTCAAACTGTATCAATCAAAGTTCACGTTTAAAACAACATTCTAATGTTATTCGTACAGTCAAGCACTCCAGTGCATTGTGTGTTTGTTGTGTAACCAACAACCACCACCCAGCCACCAACAACCAACACCCAGCCACCACCATCACCAACATCACCAGCACCACCAAGAGCGAGCCACCACCACCATCACCCAACCATCACCACCACCAACAACAACCAACACCCAGCCACCACCATCACCAACATCACCAGCACCACCAAGAGCGAGCCACCACCACCATCACCCAACCACCACCACCACCAATAACAACAACCAATACCCAGCCGCCACCACCACCACCACCAACAAGCAACCAGCCACCCCCATCACCATCAACCACCAACAACCAACACACAGCCATCACCACCAACCAGCCACCACCACCACAACAACCAACACCCAGTCACCCCCATCACTATCAACCACCACCAACAACAACCAACACACAGCCATCACCACCAACCAGCCACCACCACCACCACCAACAAGCAACCAGCTACCCCAACCACCAACAACCAGCAACCACCCACCCCCATTACCATCAACAACCACCACCAACAACCAACACACAGCCATCACCACCAACTAGCCACCACCACCACAACAACCAACACCCAGTCACCCCCCATCACCATCAACCACCAACAACCCAGTCACCACCATCATCATTAACCAACACCACCAACAACCAGCACCACCAACAACCAACAACCAGCCACCACCACCCAGCCACCACCATCAACCAGCACCAGCCACCCACCACCATAATCCTCTCCAGTGGGTAATGGGGCGAACTTAATGTTTTCATCTTATTAAGGTATTGGAGCCAATAGGAAGTCTAGGTAGGGGTCTGAGGCGGAAGGGAGGAGGCAGGATGAAGAGGGAGGGGGAGGGAGAGAGGGAGAGAGGGAGAGAGGGAGAGAGAGAGAGAGAGAGAGAGAGAGAGAGAGAGAGAGAGAGAGAGAGAGAGAGAGAGAGAGAGAGAGAGAGAGAGAGAGAGAGAGAGAGAAAGAGAGAGAGAGAGAGAAAGAAAGGACGCAGAGAAAGGAGGACTGTAAGGGACAAGAAGGATGTAGGGAAAAATGGAACAAGGATCTAGGGAAGAGGGACTGCTGCTACGGGCTGCTTCCTTGGTGTGTGTGTGTGTGGGGGGGGGAGGGGGGGATTGAGGGGGAGGGGGGAGGGAAAAAATCAGTTGATTGACAGTTGAGAGGCGGGACCAAAGAGCCAGAGCTCAAACCCCCGCAAGCACAACTAGGCGAGTACAACTGCGTGAGTACATACAAACACACACACACACAAACACACACACACACACACACACACACACACACACACACACACACACACACACACACAGACACACACACACACACACACACACACACACACACACACACACACACACACACACACACACACAGACCTGGAACTTTAAGAACAAGAGGTCATAGATTTAAACTAGCTAAACACAGATGCCAAAGAAATATAAGAAAATTCACTTTCGCAAACAGAGTGGTAGACGGTTGGAACAAGCTAGGTGAGAAGGTGGTGGAGGCCAAGACCGTCAGTAGTTTCAAAGCGTTATATGACAAAGAGTGCTGGGAAGACGGGACACCACGAGCGTAGCTCTCATCCTGTAACTACACTTAGGTAATTACACTTAGGTAATTACACACACACACAAGGGATAGGATATGAAGAGCGCCTGAAGGAATTGAACCTTACGACACTAGAAAAAAGAAGGGAGAGGGAGGATATGATAGGAACGTATAAAATACTCAGGGGAATTAACAAAGTGGAAATAGACGAAATGTTCACACGGAATAGTAACAGAACGAGGGGACATGGATGGAAGCTGGAAAATCAGATGAATCACAGAGATGTTAGGAAGTTTTCTTTTAGCGTGAGAGTAGTGGGGAAATGGAATGCACTTAAGGGGCAAATTGTGAAAGCAAAACTCTATTCATGACTTTAAAACTAGATATGATAGGGAAATAGCACCGGAGTCATTGCTGTAAACAACCGATGGCTCGAAAGGCGGGATCCAAGAGTCAATGCTCGATCGTGCAGGCACAAATAAGTGAGTACAAATAGATGAGTATACACACAAATACAACTTCTCAGAGAACCACTGTAGATCCAGACAAAAATATATCAGATAGATCTTGCATCTACATTCACCAAGGAGTTACAGAAACATGGCCATACTGAGAGCCAAGATGCTACTAGTGGGAGACTTCAACCACCACCAAACTGGCTTGGAAACAATGTACCCAAAAAAAGAGACCCGGAGAAGAAAACCTACATTAGTAACAGCAAGGAACTTCCTGCTGCGACCCGTCACTTAGGTCACATGCACAGCAGGCTGGTCTTGTTGATCAGCTGGTCTTGTTGATCAGCTGGTCTTGTTGATCAGCTGGTCTTGTTGATCAGCTGGTCTTGTTGATTAGCTGCTTCGTTGAAAACAACCTAGAATGGGTCAGAGTATCCCAGTTGAGGACAAGTAACCACTGCAAATTGGACTTTGAATACATAGAGCCGGAGAGAGAGATAGAGTACTCGAAGACTGAAGACAAATAACTATTTTAAACCAATTTAACACGAAAGAAACACAAAACAGAGGGAGAAATAAGTACACATGAATTAGAAGAGAACAGAATAAGCTGTAAGTAAAATAATATAGCACCCAAAGTCAGGAACAAGCCTAACCTGTCCCGTAGCAAACCTGCCCGGGAAGGGTTGGGGGGAGAAGGGTGAAGAACTGGTAAGGAAATGTTCACAAAGAATTAAAAACACAACTTACACAGAACTCTTCCAGGAAGTTTTCATGCTTGAATCTGCCTGCCTGACAATTACTTATGACACTAGTAGTTTCCGAACCTCTATTAGTTGTATGGGACTTGCACATTGTTGCAGCCCAATCTGTTCAACTTACAGGCTGCCACAGTACGACCTGTTGAGCCCAGATACAAGCCTAAAGTGTGTGTATATATACTCTATTAAAAAGTACATTACACACTACAAAATCTATACAGTTCGACAAGATTGGCAGCATTTCTCGTAAGGCAATTCACAAACTGATAAAGCGTTGAAACTTTTCCATCTAGGATGATACCACAGGCTTAGAATTAAGGAACAAGGCTTGGCAAGTGTAAAACAGCTCAGGGGAATGTCTGGAGTGTCCAATGTTTAGGACGTTCAGAGAGAGAGGCTGTGTGTTGTCCAAATACATTCTGTTATTGCCCTAACAGCTGGTTCTTGTTAGATGACGATAGGCTTGCGGGTGTTTGTTGGTAGGCCACGGGAGACATCTCCTGTCACGCAGGGTGCAGTCGCACCTCCATAGATCTTCAGTATCAGTTATTGATACTGGTAATGGCTCAAAAGGCACACCACTTACGGGCTATTCATGCCCGTGCCACCTTTTGGGTGGCTTAATCTTCATCAATCAATCTGTTGGCAGGGGGACACACTAGGCTGCTGACACCACACTATGATCTCCTTACAGCCGTGGGTGATGGGAGTATTTGGTTGCAAAATTAAATTCTATATGAGCAGGAGATTGGAAGGGAATAACCAGGAGAAAGCACTATGCCAGAACGATTACACAGCGTGACAGGAGGTGAGCTCTCATGGGTTCGAACTGGGCCGACGATGTGTCACAATAACGTCGACTGAAGACATGATGACCGAACCACAACTCAGAAGATGGAGAAAAGACGACATTTCGGTCCGTCCGGGACCACTATCATGTCGTGTGTGCCACTTGATAATGGTCCACTCAGGACGGACCGAAACGTTGTCGTTTCTCCATCTTTAGATGTGTGGTTCGAACGTGGTTCGAACCACACATATTTTTCCAAATGTCATATACTTCCATTTCATAT
This sequence comes from Procambarus clarkii, assembly GCF_040958095.1. Classification (NCBI taxonomy): domain Eukaryota; kingdom Metazoa; phylum Arthropoda; class Malacostraca; order Decapoda; family Cambaridae; genus Procambarus; species Procambarus clarkii. Next base: position 28,050,050 of record NC_091168.1, on the reverse strand, counting down.
ATTTGTTTCAAATTTCATATATAAATCCACATATTTCCAAATACGGAAAACGTATTTTCCGCATTTTTCTCAGTCTAATGCTGAAGAAATTAGGTTTAAGGCATTGTAGTTAACTAGGGGTCTAATGATCATCAGGTGGCACTGTCTGCCACATTGACGGATCCTAGTTGTCAACGACCAGCACCAGTGGCACTCAGTCTGCCCTCTCACTATGCCACTCCGTAAAAAATGCATCTGTTTTGCCTAAACAGAAACGTTAATCCCAAGCAACCCATCAACCTATCGAGGCCGATGCATAGAAATCGTCAATATTAAAGTGCTTTTAATTTTGATTAATACGTCATATTCTTGACCGATTGGTCGATTCCGTAAAAAATGTGACGTATTAGTTGAGAGGACGAGTTGGAAAAACAGAATGCCTCTCATTCGGCACGGAATGAGAGGCTGAATGGAATATCTAACCGGGAACGATTGGGTACAGAATATTTTAACTATTCGCCCCCTCTTCACCCAGCAGAAATTGGAAACCTGGTTGTAAATCGATTAGCGGGTCGTGTTCCAGGGAAGCAAGCAGGGTAAGGCTTAACACGGAGCGGGGATCGGGGGGGGGGGGGGGGAGGGAGGGATTATCAGGGGAAAGCACCAAGCCATTACGACTATACAGCACTTGGAAGGGGTCAGGATAAGGATTTGGGATGGGACGGGGTGAAGGAACGGTGCCCAACCACTTGGACGATCGGGGATTGAACGCCGACCTGCATGAAGCGAAACCGTCGCTCTACCGTCAAGTCCAAGTGGTTGGGTAGGGGGGGGGGGGGGGAGGAAGAGCACCATTCGTTGCAACCTGAAGACACCTGTGCTGTGCTGTGTTGGTCAATACAGTGAGCAACACAGCAGAGAAGAGCTTGCAACTGGTGACCATTACTTAGACGCATAACGTTATTGGGATGTTGCTATCTGAAAATCTTCGCAGCAGGACGGGGGGGGGGGGGGGGGGATTCGAACCTGCGTCTTGGGGCGTCATGGACCACGACATGCTAATACGCGTGTGATATGATCCATACCCCTGCAACAGGTGTGTGATGTGATCCACACCCCCTGTAACAGGTGTGTGGCGTGTTCCACACCCCCTGTAACAGGTGTGTGATGTGTTCCATACCCCCGGCAACAGGTGTGTGCCGTATTCCACACCCCCTGCAACAGGTGTGTGGCGTGCTCCACACTCCCTGCAACAGGTGTGTGATGTGTTCCATACCCCCCTGCAACAGGTGTGTGCCGTGTTCCACACCCCCCTGCAACAGGTGTGTGCCGTGTTCCACACCCCCTGCAACAGGTGTGTGGCGTGCTCCACACTCCCTGCAACAGGTGTGTGATGTGTTCCATACCCCCCTGCAACAGGTGTGTGCCGTGTTCCATACCCCCCTGCAACAGGTGTGTGCCGTGTTCCACACCCCCCTGCAACAGGTGTGTGCCGTGTTCCACACCCCCTGCAACAGGTGTGGCGTGCTCCACACACCCCTTCAACAGGTGTGACGTGCTCCACACTCCCTGCAACAGGTGTGTGATGTGTTCCATACCCCCCTGCAACAGGTGTGTGCCGTGTTCCACACCCCCCTGCAACAGGTGTGTGATGTGTTCCATACCCCCCTGCAACAGGTGTGTGCCGTGTTCCACACCCCCTGCAACAGGTGTGTGCCGTGTTCCATACCCCCCTGCAACAGGTGTGTGCCGTGTTCCACACCCCCTGCAACAGGTGTGGCGTGCTCCACACACCCCTTCAACAGGTGTGACGTGCTCCACACCCCTTCAACAGGTGTGACGTGCTCCACACACCCCTTCAACAGGTGTAACGTGCTCCACACCCCTTGCAACAGGTGTGTGGCGTGCTCCACACCCCCTGCAACAGGTGTGTGGCGTGCTCCACACCCCCTGCAACAGGTGTGTGACGTGCTCCACACCCCCTGCAACAGGTGTGTGCCGTGTTCCACACCCCCTGCAACAGGTGTGTGGCGTGCTCCACACTCCCTGCAACAGGTGTGTGATGTGTTCCATACCCCCCTGCAACAGGTGTGTGGCGTGCTCCACACCCCCTGCAACAGGTGTGTGGCGTGCTCCACACCTGCAACAGGTGTGGCAGGGTAATTTCAACAGCCCCGGAGCCAAGCCAGACCAGCCTACCACACAAGAGGCTGAGAGAACAAGTAGACTGTGTTATGAACTATAATTATTTATACTTTTATATAAAAGTATAAAAATATGTTTTTTTGGTAACATAAGTATTTTAAGTATTTTAAGTATTATTAAGTATTAACATTACCTGGTGTTAAGTTTTGTTTTTAAATAATGCATATTATTATATACGCATTAATATTAATTTATATGCATTATATGCCGGGCGAAAATAAATGACACAGCACTATATTATTGAAGGGAATATTATATACGATACATATACTGTATTATATACGATACATATACTGTATTATATACAATACATATACTGTATTATATACGATACATATACTGTATTATATACGATACATATACTGTATTATATACGATACATAATCATTTGATCCATCTACCTAACCTTCCCTAACCTAACCTATTTACCTAACATATTTGAGCATTATACAGCTTTAACTCTTAACTTTTAACTAATTCACCCTAGCACGCTCATCAACAGATTTAAATATCTACCGAACCGAACCTAACCTTGCCCAACCTAAACTAACCCATTTGAACCTAATAGACCGGTTTAATTAAGGCAATCCATCCTAACCTAGTGATATACTGTACATGGGGCTTTGACCGTCACAAGACTAGCTTTATCGGGCCGTTTTTCACACGATTTGAATATACTTGTTTAGTCATGTGGTCCAAGTCCAATGGTGGCAGAAATATGGTGGATTTTCTAAAACTGAAAGGCAGTAATATTCCCAACCCGTCTTTTTATAGCAATGAATTAACGTTCCTACCCAGATGATGGGCACTAGGGGTCCCCTGCACAGATGATGGGCACTAGGGGTCCCCTGCACAGATGATGGGCACTAGGGGTCCCCTGCACAGATGATGGGCACTAGGGGTCCCCTGCACAGATGATGGGCACTAGGGGTCCCCTGCACAGATGATGGGCACTAGGGGTCCCCCTGCACAGATGATGGGCACTAGGGGTCCCCCTGCACAGATGATGGGCACTAGGGGTCCCCCTGCACAGATGATGGGCACTAGGGGTCCCCCTGCAGAGATGATGGGCACTAGGGGTCCCCCTGCACAGATGATGGGCACTAGGGGTCCCCCTGCACAGATGATGGGCACTAGGGGTCCCCCTGCACAGATGATGGGCACTAGGGGTCCCCCTGCACAGATGATGGGCACTAGGGTCCCCTGCACAGATGATGGGCACTAGGGTCCCCTGCACAGATGATGGGCACTAGGGGTCCCCTGCAGAGATGATGGGCACTAGGGTTCCCTGCACAGATGATGGGCACTAGGGGTCCCCTGCACAGATGATGGGCACTATGGGGTCCCCTACACAGATGATGGGCACTAGGGGTCCCCTGCACAGATGATGGGCACTAGGGGGTCCCCTGCACAGATGATGGGCACTAGGGGGTCCCCTACACAGATGATGGGCACTAGGGGTCCCCTGCACAGATGATGGGCACTAGGGGGTCCCCTACACAGATGATGGGCACTAGGGGGTCCCCTACACAGATGATGGGCACTAGGGGGTCCCCTACACAGATGATGGGCACTAGGGTCCCCTACACAGATGATGGGCACTAGGGGGTCCCCTACACAGATGATGGGCACTAGGGGGTCCCCTACACAGATGATGGGCACTAGGGGGTCCCCTACACAGATGATGGGAACTAGGGTCCCCTACACAGATGATGGGCACTAGGGGGGTCCCCTACACAGATGATGGGCACTAGGGTCCCCTACACAGATGATGGGCACTAGGGTCCCCTACACAGATGATGGGAACTAGGGGCCCCTACCCAGATGACGTTCCCCCTCCCCCCCCCCCGTTCGTCAATTACCCTGAGATAGGTATACACAAATATATTACATTATAAATATTATGTGAAAAGAAAATTGAACCGCAGACCTTGTCAGCGGAAGGTCGTGTAATTATCCACTCTGCCAAGAGATCTCTCATGAACAATATGGCAGCATGGGGGCCCCTAGAATGGTGGGGCCCAGTGGGCCCATGCGTTAAGACGGCACTGGGTAACCATCGTTTTAAATGCACGCTACTATGAAAAGTAACACCTCAAATATATCTGCGTTTTCTATCCATCGGAGGAACAGGTCAGGTGGGTTGCTTGGGTTCGTATGGTTCACATTAAGATAGGTTGGGTTAGGAGATTTGAATTTATACGTATTGGCAAATCATGCCATGTGGAGTGCTATAAGAAAAATGATCAGCTACTGGATATTATCTAGAAAGCACTGAAATTGGCCAATCTGATTGTCAGGATTGGTAGGGATCCTAAATCAACACCATAATGCATAAATTATAAGATAAAAATTGTAGCTCAGTTGCACTAACGTCCAACATAATAAAGTATTTGAGAGAGTGATCAGGAGTCAGGTCACCAGTTTCATGGAGACCAATGACCTCCACAACCCAGGCCAACATGTATTTTGAGCGGGAAGATCGTGCCTCTCACAGCTACTTGACCACTACGACAAAGTCACTGAGGCATTAGAAGAAAAACAAAATGCAGATGTGGTATACACGGACTTTGCAAAGGCATTTGATAAATATGACCATGGAGTGATAGCACACAAAATTAAGTCAATGGGAATAACAGGTAAAGAAGAACTGTGGATATTCAATTTTCTGTCGAAAATTGAACACAAAGAATAACAGTCAACCAAGTAACAGAGTCCAAGCGCAGTTAAAAGTTCTGTACTCTGTACCTTCGACAAAGCACAGGGGATTGCGATCCTGGACGAGCTTGCATGCATGGGTGTCAAGGGGAGACTCATGAAATGGGTTGAAGACTACCTCACAGGAAGGAAAGCCAAGGTTTGCTTCAATGGAGCAGTCTCCAGAACAATGAATATCGAACTCGGGACCTCCCAAGGTGGAGTCTTAAGCCCTACACTATTCAATGTACTTATGAACGCCATTGCAAATATTGATTTTCCGGAAGGAACACAATAAGTGGGATATGCAGATGATGTTCTAATACAAGCTCCAACCTTGGGAAAAATTGAACAGTCCATTGAACTCCTTGGAAGGAAATGTATTGAGCTCGGTTTCACTCTCTCCACAAACAAGACGAAGGCATACTCCCATCACAAGCGGAGAGAAAATGAAGAACTACAAATTAATGGTGTAACACTTGAATGGGTTGACCACTATCGGTACTTTGGCGTCACTGTCGGCTCTAACAAGGGAAAGAAAGAGGAACTCAACCAACTCATAGGAACATGCAAAAGTCGACTCAGGGCACAGAAAGCTATGACCTGGAATGGATATGGAGCCTCTATTGCCGTGCTTAAAATGATGTACACAGCCTATGTGCGCTCCGTCATAGACTATGCTGCACCAGTTCTTTGCACCTACTCCCAAAGCGATATGAAAAGGCTTGAAAGCATTCAAAATGAAGCCATCACAATCATTCTTGGAGTTCCAAGAACTGCCAAAACGTCTAATCTACGAGAGGAGTTGTCCCTTCCCAGTGTTAAAAGCAGAATTCAGGAACTGAATGCTAAGCTTGCAATTAGGATAGCCAGAGATCCCCATTACAATGATATTGCTAAGAGAAAACTAAGCTCTGTGCTACTTTCAGGGGGAAACAGGAGAAGCAAAAAAAGGCATCACAGAACACTCTGCTACCTTGAAGAGCTTCACCTGCTTGAGCAAGCCCGTGAGCTCCTGCCTGTAGAGAGGTTACCTCCCTGGGAGGATGACTCATGCAAGATCATCATCAATGAAATGGCAACGAAAAAATCCAACATGATACCACAAGAAATGAGGCACAAGTATCTCGAGGAAATTTATAAAGAAGCCGGAGATGAATTAGATCAAATCTACACTGACGGGTCATCTAATCCTGTCAATGGCAGGGCTGGTGCAGCATACACGGTAATCAAGGATAATACCTTCCAACGCAGAAATGAAGAAAAAGCACGTATTGAGAACTATGCCTCTTCAACGCAAGCAGAGCTAACTGCCATTGTTATGGCGTTAAGGTTTCTTGAACGGAACACTAATGGTGCAGTGATTTGCACCGATTCAAAAGCAGCACTGCAAAGCCTAAGTAAAAATCAGGCAGAAAATCTTGCAATAGCCGCTGAAATTAAGAGAGCTGTGAGAGTACTTACCAATCAGGGAAGAGTCATCAAGTTTCTGTGGATCCCCTCCCATGTTGGAATATGTGGAAATGAACGAGCAGATGTGCTGGCTGCTGAAGGCGCTGAAGGAGACCATATTGAATACTTCATACCCAAGACTCAACTACAAATTAGAGGTATTATCAGGCAACATCACCGTGACAAGGTAACTGAGGAAAGGAGGATAGAAGCACAAACCAGTGAATCTGTACGATGGTACAACATGGTTGCAGCTGGCAATCCCAGTCATTATGGCCGAAAAGGAGGAGGACGAGGGAGAGAATCAGTAATAGCGAGAATCCGTCTTGGATACAAATATCCATGGAGATTTGGAATGGAAACAACAGTTGATCAGCGAAGTTGCAGAATCTGTGGTGAGAGTGATGGACACCGCCTTGACCACTATCTACGTGAATGTGAACACCTGAGAGACATTAGGAATATGTGTAGAATAATAAACCCCCCATTGTTTGAGTTAGGAAAACACTATTTGTCAAATATTGATACTGTTCTTAAAAGATTTCCCCATTTTGCACCCGCAAGATAACGTAAGCTTTTAAGGGTTGATAGATGTTAATCTTCTTGTTTGAGGAGCTGTTCACTTGAGACAGTTAAGCAAATCCCAGCTGTGTCTGGGTACAAGTGACAGGATGAACAACCCAGCGGGTTTTCTTCCTATTGGGGAGTGTTGTAAATGCTGCTATGGCGGTGTGTCCACTCACAAGATGAGTGGCGCTGCCCAATAAACTCGCCCCTCGGGGTAAAATATTTTATTTAAATTTAAATTTAAATTTCTGTACCTCAGGGTACAGTTCTTGGATCCTGCTTTTCCTTATTCTCATATCATATATAGACTAGAGCAACAGAAGTACACTTACATCGCATCAGGCTTGGTTACCCATGTATGTGGGAAATAGGCTCACAGGTTCTGGAAGATGAGAGGAAATGTCAGCACTGTGGAGAAATGCCCGACAGACCACTGGAACATTATCTAACACAGTGCACAGTTACAAACCCATTAAGGTTTTCAACTCAGATTCAACAGAGCAGAAGTTGTTAAACACATATGGCAAAATCTTACTGAAGCGACGATACGAGTCATAAATACTCATACTCCGCCCAAGTAAAACAGAAACAAGTAACACTTAGTGGACCAGCCAGAGGCTTTGGGCCCGCGCAGTGGGCCAGCCAGAGGCTTTGGGCCCGCGCAGTGGGCCAGCCAGAGGCTTTGGGCCCGCGCAGTGGGCCAGCCAGAGGCTTTGGGCCCGCGCAGTGGGCCAGCCAGAGGCTTAGGGCCCGCGCAGGAATGCCCCTTAAAGAAAAAAAAGATATAGACAAAAATACAAGTCACAGCTTCGTAGCATCCTTTGCAGATGACACAAAAATCCTGCTGAAGACACTGAAAAACAACAAGCAGATATTAATAAAGTTTTCAACTGAACATCAGAAAATAACATGATGTTTAAGTCATAAATTTCACGTACTCAGGTACTGTAAAAATGAGGACCTTAAACATTATACAGGGTATAAAACACAATCAAATCTGTCCATAGTAGGAAAACAACATGTAAAGGATCTGGGAATAATGATGTCCGACGACTTAACGTTTAGCGAGCATAACCAAGCAAATATTGTGTCAGCCAGAAAAATGATAGGATGGATTACGATAACTTTCAGATCCAGGGATCCCATCACAAGGGTTGTACTCTTCAAATCACGTGTGCTGTCCCGTCTTGAGTACTGCTCAGTACTCAATTCCTCCTTCAGAGCAGGAGAGATTGCTGAAATAGAGGGAATACAGAGAACATATACGACACACATAGACGCGATAAAGCACCTAAATTATTGGGATCGTCTCAAAGCTCTCCAAATGTACTCACTAGAAAGGAGACGAGATACCAAATAATATACACATGGAAGATACTGGAGGGCCAGGTCCCAAATCTACACAGTAAAATAACAACATACTGGAGTGAACGATATGGAAGAAAATGCAGAATAGAACCAGTGAAGAGCAGAGGTGCCATAGGCACAATCAGGGAACACTGTATAAACATCAGAGGTCCACGGTTGTTCAACGTCCTCCCAGCGACTATAAGAAATATTGCGGGAACAACAGTGGACATGTTCAAGTAAAAAGTGGATAGTTTTCTTCAAGTAGTGCCGGACCAACCGGGCTGTGGTGGGTATGTGTGCCGCTTCAAGCAACAGCCTATTGGACCAAGCTCTCACAAGTCAAGCCTGGCCTCGGGCCGGGTTCAAGCCTGGCCTCGGGCCGGGTTCAAGCCTGGCCTCGGGCCGGGTTCAAGCCTGGCCTCGGGCCGGGTTCAAGCCTGGCCTCGGGCCGGGTTCAAGCCTGGCCTCGGGCCGGGTTCAAGCCTGGCCTCGGGCCGGGTTCAAGCCTGGCCTCGGGCCGGGTTCAAGCCTGGCCTCGGGCCGGGTTCAAGCCTGGCCTCGGGCCGGGTTCAAGCCTGGCCTCGGGCCGGGTTCAAGCCTGGCCTCGGGCCGGGTTCAAGCCTGGCCTCGGGCCGGGTTCAAGCCTGGCCTCGGGCCGGGTTCAAGCCTGGCCTCGGGCCGGGTTCAAGCCTGGCCTCGGGCCGGGTTCAAGCCTGGCCTCGGGCCGGGTTCAAGCCTGGCCTCGGGCCGGGTTCAAGCCTGGCCTCGGGCCGGGTTCAAGCCTGGCCTCGGGCCGGGTTCAAGCCTGGCCTCGGGCCGGGTTCAAGCCTGGCCTCGGGCCGGGTTCAAGCCTGGCCTCGGGCCGGGTTCAAGCCTGGCCTCGGGCCGGGTTCAAGCCTGGCCTCGGGCCGGGTTCAAGCCTGGCCTCGGGCCGGGTTCAAGCCTGGCCTCGGGCCGGGTTCAAGCCTGGCCTCGGGCCGGGTTCAAGCCTGGCCTCGGGCCGGGTTCAAGCCTGGCCTCGGGCCGGTTAAAGCCTGGCCTCGGGCCGGGCTTGGGGAGTAGAAAAACGTCCAGAACCCCATCCAGGTACATATCAGGTCCCAGGTACAAATATTTGAAAATACTGAAATTGCCTTTATCACCGTCCAAAATGCACTCCTGAAAACATGGACTTTGCTCGAAACATCGTAAATCACCACATCTTTGCCCGTAAGATTCAATGAGATAAAGGAATATATCTAATTATATCCAAAATATACGAGATAACAAGAGTTAGGCACTAGCAGGGCACCTTCGTACCTACCCGAGACAGCAGTCTGACAGTATTCAGACTGTCAGAGACCTGTCTGACTACTGAGATATAGAGGCATCTGTTTGGTGAAGTTCCTGGGCTTGCACTCAATCCTGCTCTGGTCACTCGACGTTGCTCAAGTTGCAATGCTACTTAATGCACCCAAACCACCGGTGTGTAGTTTAACACCACTGAACTCTCACCACACTTACTAAGCACTCAAAGAATATGACAGTGGTTTACGCTTTTAATCATTAAGAATCTGACGGGATATGTTCTTATCTACATGATCTTCAATCCAAACGATAATTCCTCAATTAACTACACATTCCAATGTCTGTCTTTCATCACTTTTGCAGCATTTGTTGTGGTCGCACACTTAGCACTTGCTCTATGCTCTCGGCGGGGCGTGGCGCAAGTGTTCCCGCAGTCGTAGGTGACAGGCCCAGGGCATACACCGGGCGCCCAGACCGCTGGCAAGCATCGCACGAACATAACACGATCATTTTCACCTCTAAAACTGATGGTTGGCCGAATTTTCTTCGGGCATTAGGCACCACCATCACTACGTACACGCGTCGCACTCATGTACGCCACAGGTTACTGAAGTCCAACACCAGCAGATACATAAATGTTTCCCTTGCGGGCTGCTACCTCCACAATGGCGTCGTAAACACAGAGGAGGTCGCTTAGAGAACGGGGCGCCCGAGGTCGCTTAGAGAACGGGACGCCCAAGGTCGCTTAGAGAACGGGGCGCCCGAGGTCGCTTAGAGAACGGGACGCCCAAGGTCGCTTAGAGAACGGGACGCCCAAGGTCGCTTAGAGAATGGGGCGCCCGAGGTCGCTTAGAGAACGGGGCGCCCGAGGTCGCTTCGACTTCAGGATGGATTTGTTTTGTTTATAAATGTATCTAAATGTGTTAACAAAATTGACAAGTAACTACCTGGGTAGTTACTGCTGTTACCTGGGTAGTTACTGCTGTTACCTGGGTAGTTACTGCTGTTACCTGGGTAGTTACTGCTGTTACCTGGGTAGTTACTGCTGTTACCTGGGTAGTTACTGCTGTTACCTGGGTAGTTACTGCTGTTACCTGGGTAGTTAATGCTGTTACCTGGGTAGTTACTGCCGTTACCTGGGTAGTTTCTGCTGTTACCTGGGTAGTTACTGCTGTTACCTGGGTAGTTTCTGCTGTTACCTGGGTAGTTACTGCTGTTACCTGGGTAGTTACTGCTGTTACCTGGGTAGTTAATGCTGTTATCTGGGTAGTTACTGCTGTTACCTGGTTAGTTACTGCTGTTACCTGGGTAGTTACTGCTGTTACTTGGGTAGTTACTGCTGTTACCTGGTTAGTTAATGCTGTTACCTGGGTAGTTACTGCTGTTACCTGGGTAGTTACTGCTGTTACCTGGGTAGTTAATGCTGTTACCTGGGTAGTTACTGCTGTTACCTGGGTAGTTACTGCTGTTACCTGGTTAGTTAATGCTGTTACCTGGGTAGTTACTGCTGTTACCTGGGTAGTTACTGCTGTTACCTGGGTAGTTACTGCTGTTACCTGGGTAGTTAATGCTGTTACCTGGGTAGTTACTGCCGTTACCTGGGTAGTTACTGCTGTTACCTGGGTAGATACTGCTGTTACCTGGGTAGTTACTGCCGTTACCTGGGTAGTTAATGCTGTTACCTGGGTAGTTACTGCCGTTACCTGGGTAGTTACTGCTGTTACCTGGGTAGTTACTATTATTACCTAGGTAGTTACTGTGTTAACTGATCACTATGATATTCTATCTAAGCTTATTGTACCCGTTGCGTTCAATTGAATTCTTTTGACTTTCAAAGTTTCAGTTGAATCTGACCTTGGAGTTGTGGATGGAGGTGGCTTCCACAACTTCTTCTTTAATAGCATTCCACTTGTTGACAAACCACACACATTTGTTGAGTATTTCCTTACGTTCCTTCGGCTCGTCTGCAATTTCCAGCTTCAATATGTGTCCCCGTGTCCTAATTTCTCTCAATTTCCTTGTCTACCTTGTCTATTCTTCTCAGTATCGTGGATGTTGTGATCATAGCCCCTGTGTTTCTGTTATTGTCTAAGGTTGTGAGATGTTCCATGGGCTCTGGTACCAGGTTTGTTGTGGGTTTCTGTGCTGGTTCATTCTTGTCTTGTGCGTTACATGGTGTGGATTCCATGCCGGTGATGCGTACTAGTCTAATGTTGTGTGGAGTCAGGAGTCCGGATTTAGATGATGGTTGTGGTGTGGAGTGGTAGTGGTGGTGGTAGTGGTAGTGGTGGTGGTAGTGGTGGTGGTAGTGGTGGTGGTGGTGGTAGCGGTGGTGGTGGTGGTAGTGGTGGTGGTGGTGGTAGTGGTGGTGGTGGTGGTAGTGGTGGTGGTGGTGGTAGTGGTGGTGGTGGTAGTGGTGGTGGTGGTGGTAGTGGTGGTGGTGGTGGTAGTGGTGGTGGTGGTGGGAGTGGTGGTGGTGGTGGGAGTGGTGGTGGTGGTGGGAGTGGTGGTGGTGGTGGTGGTAGTGGTGGTGGTGGTAGTGGTGGTTGTGGTGGTGATGATGGTGGTGGCGGAAATGATGGTAATTCGTCTCTATCAGCGGAGGAGGCGCCTAGAGGGCACTCGCCACATCTTCACCACGATCCATCTTCCTCGCCGTCTTCCTCCTAGCAGAGGGGAGCTGAGGGGACACTCATCTGAGGGAAGGCAACCACATCCTGAGGGGAAGAAAGAAGGAGGAGGAGGAGGAAGAGGAAGAGGGATTACTGAGAGGGGGAGAAAAAATAAATAAATTCGACCCATTAAATACCACCGACCTAACGGGCCGCACTTCTCAGCAACCACCACCACAACCAACCACCCCCTACCAGTCCCCTCAACAACTCACCATCCCACGCCACAGACCCGGAAATGACACCAATCGGTCACTCAATCGGTCAGCCTGGCTCAGATGAAAAGCAGAGTTTTTTTTTCTAAAGTGTACCCGTGAAATTTGTCCGTATTCACGGCTCTTGGGGTCAGACTGTGGCTCTCAAAATGTCAGTGTTATACATTTGTTTTACACTGATGCAGAGAGACCACATCTTTCCAAGGGGGAATATGGTGAACAGTTTTATCAGGGTTAAGAGACACATTCAGTTTCAGAAGACTGTGGCTTGTGGGGGTCAAACAAAGTCTCAACATACCAGTACAAGGTCCATTTGACATGAAGAAAGACGTATACGCTTTACACAGGACGTATTGGCTTTACAATGCCACTTTGGTGGACGGTCTGTGACGTACAAACACATATGAGTCGGATCTAAACACATATCTGAGGGTGTTAGTGTCTGTCTATTTCAAGACATCCTCCGAGGATGTCTTGAACTAGACACGAAAGCGCTCAAGCATTTCCTGTTTCATTATCCTTCATGGATATATATATATATATATATATATATATATATATATATATATATATATATATATATATATATATATATATATATATATATATATATATATATATATATATATTTTATGACAGTGTCAGACCAGGAAGGAAAATCGAAACAGGAATTTCCTTAAGTACTTTCGTATAATAATACATCTTCAGAAGGAGTCACTCCTTCTGAAGATGTATTAATATACGAAAGTATTTAAGGAAATTCCTGTTTCAATTTTCCTCCGTCGTATATATATATATATATATATATATATATATATATATATATATATATATATATATATATTACAAATACGCTTCGTAAATGCCCACCATTTTCATGTTTCACCGTAACATTATTGAAAGCGTTTCAAAATGATTTACAACATTGGAAAAAAAATAGGTTGTAGAATGAAGGGTTGATCCATAACACAGCCGTTACATTAATGGCATTGTTTATTGATTGTTGTTATACACAGTTTGATTCATTACTCGCATTTTCAATTAAAATGTTTAATGATATTAATGGGCGACTGATTATATCATTCTTAACCAACAGAGTTTTGTATTCAATAATTAAATATTACTGAATGGAAATGTTCAATGAAAAAAATATATCTAGATATATGCTAATTACTGAAATTAAAATTTACAATATGTTATAAATTAAAGACTTTCACAGAGAACTTCAAAATTAATAACACAATTAAGTTGCAAAAACACAAAATACCAAAAATTGATGTAATGTGAAATTTAACATTCATATCAAAACATTAGAAACTTCAAAAACTATCCGGTTTCTAAATTAAATTATGAGACCACAGTGACAACTCAAATTCAAAACTTAAAATATTTCTAAATTCCAAAAGCTATCCTGATTCTAAATCAAATTATGAGACCACAGTGACAACTCAAAATCAAAACCTAAAATATTTCTAAACTTCAAAAGCTATCCTATTTCTAAATCAAATTATGAGACCACGATGACAATTCAAATTCAAAAACTCCAAATATTCCCCAAACATCAAAAACTTCAAAATCCCTCAAAATTTTCATTAAAATTCTACATATACCTTCAACCTTCACATATAAGTATAATTTATAACAAATTCCACTTGACATAATTGGCAGGACCTCGGGACCCAAACAGCCGACCTAACGACCGAACCATCACCTTTAACGACCCGAATAAGCCCCTCCCCCTTAATAATTGCGCCTCGCCGCTAACAAGCCAATCTGACTTCACTGTGACAAGCTCGCGGCGCTTAGGATCAGCGGGTATTTGCTCTCTTCCAAGGGGGATGGGTTGGCTTCCACGGGGTTGGGTTGGCTTCCACGGGGTTAGGTTGGCTTCCACGGGGATGGGTTGACTTTCAAGAGGTGGGTTGACTTCCACGGGGTTAGTTGGCTTTTATGGGGTTGGGTTGGCTCTCACAGGGATGGGTTGGCTTCCACGGGGTTGGGTTGGCTTCCACGGGGATGGGTTGGCTTCCACGGGGATGGGTTGGCTTCCACGGGGGTGCGTTGGCTTCGAAGGGGGTGGGTTGGCTTCCACGGGGTTGGGTGGGCTTCCACGGGGATGGGTTGGTTTCCACGGAGATGGGTTGGCTTCCACGGGGTGGGTTAGCTTTCACGGGGGTGGGTTGGATTTCACGGGGTTGGGTGTACTTCCACGGGGTTGGGTCGGCTTCCACGGGAGTTGGGTTGGCTTCCACGGGGATTGGGTTGGCTTCCACGGGGATTGGGTTGGCTTCCACGGGGTTGGGTTGGCTTCCACGGGGTTGGGTTGGCTTCCACGGGGTTGGGTTGGCTTCCACGGGGTTGGGTTGGCTTCCACGGGGTTGGGTTGGCTTCCACGGGGTTGGGTTGGCTTCCACGGAGTTGGGTTGGCTTCCACGGGGTTAGGTTGGCTTCCACGGGGTGGGTTGACTTCCACAGGGTTGGTTGGCTTCCACAGGGTGGGGTGCCTTCCACGGCAGTGGGCTGCCTTCCACGGGGTTGGGTTGGCTTCCCTGGGGTTGGGTTGGCTCTCACAGGGATGGGTTGGCTTCCACGGGGTTGGGTTGGCTTCCACGGGGTGGGTTGGCTTCCACGGGGATGGGTTGGCTTCCACAAGGGTGGGTTCGATTCCACGGGGGTGGGTTGGCTTCCACAAGGGTGTTTTGCCTTCCACGGGGGTGGGTTGCCTTCCACGGAGGTGGATAGGCTTCCACAAGGGTGGGTTCGATTCCACGGGGGTGGGTTGGCTTCCACAAGAGTGGGTTGCCTTTCACGGGGGTGGGTTGCCTTCCACTGGGGTGGGTTGGCTTCCACGGGAATGGGTTGACTTTCACGAGGGTGGGTTGGCTTTCACGGGGTTGGGTTGGCTTCCACGGGGGTGGGTTGGCTTCCACGGGGTTGTGTTGGCCTCCACGGAGGTGGGTTACCTTCCACGGGGTTTGTTGACTTCCACAGGGTAGGGTGCCTTCCACGGGGGTGGGTTGCCTTCCACGGGGTTGGGTTGGCTTCCACGGGGTTGGGTTGGCTTCCACGGGGGTGGGTTGGCTTCCACGGGGATGGGTTGGCTTCCACGGGGTTGGGTTGGCTTCCACGGGGGTGGGTTGGCTTCCACGGGGGTGGGTTGGCTTCCACGGGGTTGGGTTGGCTTCCACGGGGGTGGGTTGGCTTCCACGGGGGTGGGTTGGCTTCCACGGGGTTGGGTTGGTTTCCACGGGGGTGGGTTGGCTTCCACTGGGGTGGGTTGGCTTCCACGGGGTTGGGTTGGCTTCCACGGGGTGGGTTGCCTTCCACGAGGGTGGGTTCGATTCCACGCAGGTGGGTTGGCTTCCACGGGGGTGGGTTGGCTTCCACGGGGGTGGGTTGGCTTCCACGGGGATGGGTTGGCTTCCACGGGGGTGGGTTGGCTTCCACGGGGTTGGGTTGGCTTCCACGGGGGTGGGTTGGCTTCCACGGGGTTGGGTTGGCTTCCACGGGGTTGGGTTGGCTTCCACGGGGTTGGGTTGGCTTCCACGGGGGTGGGCTGGCTTCCACGGGGTTGGGTTGGCTTCCACGGGGTGGGCTGCCTTCCACTAGGGTGGGTTGGCTTCCATGGGGATGGGATGGCTTCCACGGGGTTGGGTTGGCTTCCACGGGGGTGGGTTGGCTTCCACGGGGTTGGGTTGGCTTCCACGGGGGTGGGTTGACTTCCACGGGGGTGGGTTGGCTTCCACGGGGGTGGGCTGGCTTCCACGGGGTTGGGTTGGCTTCCACGGAGTGGGCTGCCTTCCACTAGGGTGGGTTGGTTTCCATGGGGATGGGATGGCTTCCACTAGGGTGGGTTGGCTTCCATGGGGATGGTATGACTTCCACGAGGGTGGGTTGGCTTCCACGAGGTTGGGTTGGCTTCCACGGGGTGGGCTGCCTTCCACTGGGGTGGGTTGGCTTCCATGGGGTTGGGTTGGCTTCCACGAGGGTGGGTTGGCTTCCACGGGGATGGGTTGGCTTCCACGGGGGTGGGTTGGCTTCCACGGGGTTGGGTTGGCTTCCACGGGGTGGGCTGCCTTCCACTGGGGTGGGTTGGCTTCCATGGGGTTGGGTTGGCTTCCACGAGGGTGGGTTGGCTTCCACGGGGATGGGTTGGCTTCCACGGGGGTGGGTTGGCTTCCACGAGGGTGGGTTGGCTTCCATGGGGTTGGGTTGGCTTCCACGTTTCCACACACTAAATCACCCTAGCCAAAACACCTTACCTAACTGTGCACAAAACCCACAATATATAATACTAAGTCAACTATTGACTTATTAAAAATGTATCTAAGCCAGTATTTGACTTAGAGCGTTGGGTGTCCGCGGTGTTGCATGAGAGGCATAGTAACGCAAGCGGTTACTTGAACACAAGAAACAGCATTGAGTGAAGAGCAACGGGAGCCGGTCGGCCGAGCGGACAGCACGCGGGGCTTGTGATCCTGTGGTCCTGGGTTCGATCCCAGGCGCCGGCGAGAAACAATGGGCAGAGTTTCTTTCACCCTATGCTCCTGTTACCTAGCAGTAAAATAGGTACCTGGGTGTTAGTCAGCTGCTACGGGCTGCTTCCTGGGGGTGGAAGCCTGGTCGAGGACCGAAAGCCCCGAAATCATCTCAAGATAACAGCAACAGCTAGCAGCTTGCACAAGCATGACGATGACCAGCAGGAGTCTGGGTGGGCAACAATGGTCGACACTGGTCAAGTAAACTCACGTGATAGTTAATGGACATGTTAAAAACATGCAAATTTATACACACACAAACACACACACGCACGCACAGTGAGGAGACACATACATTAGGAAGTGATGTGGTGGAGGCTGACTCCATACACAGTTTCAAGTGTAGCTATGATAGAGCCCAATAGGCTCAGGAACCTGTACACCAGTTGATTGACGGTTGAGAGGCGAGACCAAAGCGCTAGAGCTCAACCCCCGCAAGCACAACAAGGTGAGTACAACTAGGTGAGCACACACACACACACACACACACACACACACACATATATGTTAACGACATGTTTACAGGCGTAGAGTCCTACATGTCGATGTTCGCGGATGACGCAAAGTTGATGAGAAGAGTTGTGACAGATGAGGATTGTAGGATCCTCAAAGAGGACCTGAACAGGTTGCAGAGATGGTCAGAAAAATGACTACTGGAGTTCAACACGAGCAAATGTAAAGTTACGGAAATGGGACTAGGTGATAGGAGACCAAAGAGACAGTACACAATGAAGGGGAACTGCCTACCTGTGACGACGCGAGAAAGTGACCTGGGTGTGGACGTAACACCTAATCTATCTCCTGAAGCACATATAAATAGGATAACGACAGCAGCGTACTCTACACTGGCAAAAGTTAGAACATCATTCAGAAACCTAAGTAAGGAGGCATTTAGGGTGCTTTACACTGCCTATGTGAGGGCCAGTCTTAGAGTATGCCGCCCCATCATGGAGTCCCCACCTGAAGAAGCATATAAGGAAACTGGAAAAGGTTCAGAGGTTTGCAACGAGACTCGTGCCAGAGTTACGAGGGATGGGGTATGAGGAGCGCCTGAGGGAACTGTGCCTTACGACACTACAAAGAAGAAGGGAGAGGGGGGACATGATAAGAACGTATAAAACACTGAGGGGGGATTGACAGAGTGGACATAGACGAAATGTTTACACGGAATAGTAACAGAACGAGGGGACATGGATGGAAGCTTGAAACTCAGATGAGTCACAGAGATGTTACGACGTTTTCGTTTAGCGTGAGAGTAGTGGGAAAATGGAATACACTTAAGGAACAGGTTGTGGAAGCAAATACTATTTATAATTTTAAAACTAGATATGATAGGGAAATAGGACCGTAGTCATTGTTGTAAACAACCGATGCTCGAAAGGCGGGATCCAAGAGTCAATGCTCGATCCTGCAGACACAAATAGGTGAGTACACACACACACACACACACACACACACACACACACACACACACACACACACACACACACACACACACACACACAAGGGTGACCAACACCAGCGTGAGGGAGAGAGAGATGTGTGCAGAGGATGAGGTCGAACCCTCGTCCATCATGTCGCGTTCAGGACCAGACAACTGGACTGCGACGCATCGACCCCTTCCCCCACATCTCTCTCCTCTCTTCCACCCCCTTCTTTCTCCCCTTCCCTCTCTATTTCCCCTTTCTTTCCCTTATCTAACCTCCCACCTCCCCTGATCCCCCCCCCCCCACGTCCATCCCCCCACTGTCCCAGGTTCTTTATTGGCCCCGATTAACGAGATTTAATGGTTCAATATTCCCATCAATATATTTGATGGTTCCCGATTTAACGAGATAACGAGACTTGATGGTTCAATACTATAGAGAAAAGTTGAGAATTAGGAGAGTCCTTATTAAGGTAACTTGTGTTCCTTGCAGGTGCCAGGGGGGCTAACTGCACCAGGGTGAGAGTAAGTCGTGGCCCTCGAAGGTGCCAGGGGGGCTAACTGCACCAGGGTGAGAGTAAGTCGTGGCCCTCGAAGGTGCCAGGGGGGCTAACTGCACCAGGGTGAGAGTAAGTCGTGGCCCTCGAAGGTGCCAGGGGGGCTAACTGCACCAGGGTGAGAGTAAGTCGTGGCCCTCGAAGGTGCCAGGGGGGCTAACTGCACCAGGGTGAGAGTAAGTCGTGGCCCTCGAAGGTGCCAGGGGGGCTAACTGCACCAGGGTGAGAGTAAGTCGTGGCCCTCGAAGGTGCCAGGGGGGCTAACTACACCAGGGTGAGAGTAAGTCGTGGCCCTCGAAGGTGCCAGGGGGGCTAACTACACCAGGGTGAGAGTAAGTCGTGGCCCTCGAAGGTGCCAGGGGGGCTAACTACACCAGGGTGAGAGTAAGTCGTGGCCCTCGAAGGTGCCAGGGGGGCTAACTACACCAGGGTGAGAGTGAGTCGTGGCCCTCGAAGGTGCCAGGGGGGCTAACTACACCAGGGTGAGAGTAAGTCGTGGCCCTCGAAGGTGCCAGGGAACAAGAGTGCCTCTAGTGGCACTTTTGTTGTCACTTGGCCAATTTTATGCCTGGTTGTTACCGGTTTATGATTCACTTTAGGAGCCATCTACTAGCCGTGATGTTACCATTTGTCATCTACCATGGTTTAGTGTTGTATTTTACATTCTACATTATACAACGAGCTAATGTTGCTTTCTGTCTCCATATAAAGCGATTGTTACGTTAGTCTTTCAGCTAAAAGATGATTGCCATCTTTTGTCATCTAAGAGGAGATTAATGGAGCCCCCTTTGTGTTCCTGGAGAGTAATAATGGTGTCGTGATTGTCTTGAGAGACCTTCATTACCCTCTAGTGCCTTATGGAGAGTGTTCCACGCAGTGTTCTTCACGGTGACCTCAACACTAAGGTTGGTGTTCCTATCCTCCTTCTACAGGAGAACTTATAGTCTTATCTGTTCTCTACTTGTTCTTGTTGTCTTGTTTGAGAGTTGAAATATGTTTATGATGTCTGTTGTTTTCTAGGTTCTCTAGTCTGTTGTCTGACGTCATGCAGGTTCTCCTGATATTCTCCAGATTCTCTAGAGGGCGTCTGATGTCCTCTAGATTATCTAGAGGCTCTAGGGGGATGTTTGACGTCATCTAGATTATCTTAGAGGGTGTGAGATACCATCTCTAGGTTCTCTAGAGGGTGTCTGATACATACACCACTTGTTGTATGTCAGCTAAGACACACAGGTGTTTTCCGTCATCTTGAGACACATAAACCGCCTGTTTTATGTATCCTCGAACAGAAACACCACCAAGGATACAGTCCTGTTCCCTGTTGCCTAGTACACACGTAAGCACTCCCTCAAGTCACTGTTCTTGACCTTCATACGGCCGTTGGAATGAATAACCTGTTGAAATGAATACGGGCCGGGTCACACGCGTGACCTTGGAGAGAATTGACCCCATGGTTGTACAGGTCAGAGGTCTATCTCTGACCTTGGTCTACCATTCCAAGGTCTACTCCTTGGAATGGTAGTATAGGTCAGAGATCTACCACTGGGAATGGTTGTTAAGACTGTTCTACCAATGGGGGTTTAACAATGTATGCCGCATTAATTGGCTATTTAGAACAAAAGAGTGAACAGTTGGATGGCTTTCAAAGCACTGATGAAGGCGTTATAAAGAATATATGAGATGGGATAGAGTGAAATCCTTTTATATGAATAGCAGAGTGGATCTTAAGACTATAGAAATCAAACCCAAACCTTCCATGTCAACACTTGGAGCTATGTATGTAAATCAGCATGAGTGCGTTGGTGGCGTGCGTTGGTGGCGTGCGTTGGTGGAGTGCGTTGGTGGAGTGCGTTGGTGGCGTGCGTTGGTGGCGTGCGTTGGTGGAGTGCGTTGGTGGAATGCGTTGGTGGCGTGCGTTGGTGGCGTGCGTTGGTGGAGTGCGTTGGTGGCGTGCGTTGGTGGAGTGCGTTGGTGGCGTGCGTTGGTGGAGTGCGTTGGTGGAGTGCGTTGGTGGAGTGCGTTGGTGAAGTGCGTTGGTGGCGTGCGTTGGTGGCGTGCGTTGGTGGCGTGCGTTGGTGAAGTGCGTTGGTGGCGTGCGTTGGTGGCGTGCGTTGGTGGCGTGCGTTGGAGTGCGTTGGTGGAATGCGTTGGTGGCGTGCGTTGGTGGCGTGCGTTGGTGGAGTGCGTTGGTGGCGTGCGTTGGTGGCGTGCGTTGGTGGAGTGCGTTGGTGGCGTGCGTTGGTGGAGTGCGTTGGTGGAGTGCGTTGGTGAAGTGCGTTGGTGGCGTGCGTTGGTGGCGTGCGTTGGTGGCGTGCGTTGGTGAAGTGCGTTGGTGGCGTGCGTTGGTGGCGTGCGTTGGTGGCGTGCGTTGGTGGAGTGCGTTAATTATTGTAGTGACTGTGAGAAACATCCCATCTGTACGACACATTACCAGTGTGTCCGGATAAGACAACCGGACACATCCGGCCGGCAAACGTCTTCAGCAAGGGCGATGCCTTAAACTCACCACCTCACGGCGAGGCGTCGGTTAACAGAGGACCAACGGGGCTCCAGTTTAACCGGATGTCCTCCGGTTAACGCGACATGATCACCAGCCGGAAACAACGCATCACTCACAACCGGATTAAGACGTGTATGTGAACCTTTTCCATAAGGATCATTCTCCAGCAGCAACACAATGAAATATTCGACCAAAACAGCACTCTTCAATATGACTTTCTTGCTCGTAAGAGGAGAGAACGCATATTGAGATGCATCGAGAGATTTTAATATTAAATTTTTGCAATATTGCAAAAATATAAATTAATAAAATTAAAATTAATAAAATTAATAAAACTAAATATTTATCAATATTTTGCTTTCTTGTAAACAAGTCAGAGATAGATAAAAATTTACAATGATAAAAATACAAATAAAAATACAAAATACAATTCCAAAATACACCTAACAATTGCATGAGAATGTTAGGTGTCTTTCAATATATACAAATATTGAAGAATACAGGTTTCAACAATATCTCTTAGTCAGACTGCCATTCTTAATTTCTTATGTATTTCTTGTGTATGACATGAAGGTACAGGTACAGTGATGGTGGAGGAGGGGGGGGGGAGGGGTAGAGGGCTACCATGGTGTGGTTGACTGGTGAGTGGAGGGCTACCATGGTGAGGTTGACTGGTGAGTGGAGGGCTACCATGGTGTGGTTGACTGGTGAGTGGAGGGCTACGATGCAGTGGTTGACTGGTGAGTGGAGGGCTACCATGGTGTGGTTGACTGGTGAGTGGAGAGCTACCATGCAGTGGTTGACTGGTGAGTGGAGGGCTACCATGCAGTGGTTAACTGGTGAGTGGAAGGCTACCATGCAGTGGTTGACTGGTGAGTGGAAGGCTACCATGCAGTGGTTGACTGGTGAGTGGAGGGCTCCCATGCAGTGGTTGACTGGTGAGTGGAGGGCTACCATGCAGTAGTTGACTGGTGAGTGGAGGGCTACCATGCAGTGGTTGACTGGTGAGTGGAGGGCTACCATGGTGTGGTTGACTGGTGAGTGGAGGGCTACCATGGTGTAGTTGACTGGTGAGTGGAAGGCTACCATGTAGTGGTTGACTGGTGAGTGGAAGGCTACCATGCAGTGGTTGACTGGTGAGTGGAAGGCTACCATGCAGTGGTTGACTGGTGAGTGGAGGGCTCCCATGCAGTGGTTGACTGGTGAGTGGAGGGCTACCATGCAGTAGTTGACTGGTGAGTGGAGGGCTACCATGCAGTGGTTGACTGGTGAGTGGAGGGCTACCATGCAGTGGTTGACTGGTGAGTGGGTGAACGTTGGAGAGAGTGCATCAAGGATTAAGAGTGCCACGACAAGTGGATGTCTCAAGTCAATGCTGGAGTGTGTCACTAGGTCTTAGCTTGAGTATATGAACGCCTCAACAAATCTTAAGACACTCTTAAGATAATACCAGAGTTTAAGAAAGCAAAACATTCTTCAACTTCCAGAAGTTGAGCAAATGAGAGAACAAATTAAAACAACAAATCACACACATAATAACTGAGGAAGTAGTAAATAAACAAATCAAAGATAAGGAAATTCCTGAGACTCATACGAAGCATTTGACAAGACCTTAAGAAAAGTAAGGGGGATTTTACTCAACCCATATTAATCATATTCAGTAAATCATTAGAGTTGATCACTTCTAATGGAATGTGGAAGATTGAGAATATAATCCCAGTATATAATCCACGTAAGATTAACGTCAATTGTTGTAACATTACTTACATCAATAACCGCAAATAACATTCTTACTCATCTTTAAAATTACACACAAAAAAAAAAATGACTTATAACGTGACTCTACAGCAGGATTATTATATATAATAACCTTTCTTCATTTAACTTCAAACCAACCTGGAGCAGAATAAAAATGGAAAGGATTATCGTGTCATACACATACAACAATAACAAATCTTCGGAGCACGATGTGGGGCTCGAACCTGCGTCCTGGGTAACTCCCCAACGCGGGCCTGTGGTGATCCCAGGTTGATAGTTCGATCCCACCGCCCTGCTCCAAAGATTTTCTAAAAGATATCTCACGTTATTGTGCTGTTCTAAGGTATTATAGGTGAGACTCAACTTGATGAGACACAATAGGCTTTTGATCCTGTTCCAATCGGTGAGGAGGCCTGGTCAGAGACCGGGCCGGTGGGGGGGGGGCTTAACCCGCGGAATCCACGCAAGGTAATCCACGCAAGGTAATCCACGCAAGGTAATCAACGCAAAGTGAGGGAGTGTTTATCGAAGAAGAAAACAGAGCATCAGTAGAGTTGGAGTAAAGTTTGGATAAACAACACTCTACTTTGATATAATAGTGTCCATTATATATCCATAAATTATCTATATACCGGAATGAGCAGTAACAGTTTTCATTGAGCGTAACAACAACACTTAAATAGGGACAGAAATAGAGGCAGAACATCGCCAAAGGATCTAGAGGAAGAGTGTTAAGAAGCAGACAGCATGAACGACAGCAGAAGCAGAGGCCGAGGGTGAGAGTAACAGACACGAGTGAGCCGCAGAAATGTCGACGAGAAGATCTTAAGTCTAAGAACTGCAAATAAAGGAACGAGTGGCTTGAGGCAGGGAAGGGGGGAACTATCATGAGACAGGGCCAAGCCATTACAACTATACAGCATTGGGAAGGGGTCAGGAAAAGGATTTGGGATGGGACGGGGGGGGGGGGGGGGGAAGGAATGGTGCCCAATCACTTCGACGGGGTTTGAGGCAGATGCAATGAACATCTGCGAACGAAAATATGACAAGTGAAAAGTAGGAAAGAAAGTCATGGCATTGACCAATGGATGGGACGTAGCACCTATAGCACCAGACTCTGCAAGAACATATAGGTGAGTATAAAGAAGTAAGGATATAGCAATAGCTAACTCTTGTCAAAATTTTTAACAGTAGAAATGATAGGAACTACGGGAGTTGAGAGTCATTACCACAAAAGATAGATAACTGGAAATTTCGGGGTCCAGGAACTAAAGCCCAACCCAACAAGTTTCAATATGGACGCAGACAATAGGGGGGCACCCAGCTCTGGGGGGGGGGGGGGAGGAGAAAAAACCACCGGGTGATCCTGGTATTACCGGTGAAACGCACACCTTTGTTAAGGACTAACGTCTCCAAAATAATTGGCCATTAGCGTCCAGGCAGACTGATACAGCTTTGTATCCGTGCAAAGTGCTAACCTTCCATATCGACCCATCCTGGAACCTCTCTCTCTCTCTCTCTCTCCTCGTCTATGAGAGAATGCTGGAACATCCTCCCCGTTCCAGGAGTACAAGGACCACCTGACTTCCTCCAGCTGTAGCGGTCACTGGAAATGAGTAATTAGAGAGAGAGAGTTCCGGTGTAAATGAAGTCGAGAAGCAGCTGACCAGGATCATCACAGGATCACAATCTCCACCATTTACGATGGACACTGACTCTGAGACCACTCTCGGACTCTTCGATCTAAGTCCTTGGAACCTAAGGCCAAGTGGGAGCCACTAGACCATATTCGACAAACTAAATCTTCCGTCTCCTATCTTCAGCTTTGCTCTTGACCTATGACACGCCCCCTTCCCTTATCCAGTCTTAGTATCTCCAGCCAACTGTTCGGTTCTAGAAGCACAAACCACCAACCGGAAGTTCAGTAACTTCCATCACAACCAGTGCCAATCCAGTCGGATTGGACTGGCACTGCTATTGGCACAAATTGGACTGGCACAACTCCTGCTATTGCGGCTACTCTTACTGCTCCTACTCGATCCCTGGGATCCCTGGGGATACCATTCAGACATCCCTGGGAATCTCAACTACCACCAGATCCAATTTTAGGAGAACCAGCTATCAACGCAGCCATTGCAAGACCCAAGCTGGGACAGCCATAGGTCCACAAGTCCCCGTTTAGCCATTTCTGTGAAAATCAACCACCACAGCCAATCCTGAGACCACCAACCACTCAAACAGATCTGGAACGCCAATCACTGAACCAGCCAGCCAAACCACTTAGACTTTTAGAAAAAGTAATTGGTACCTAGTTACCTATAAATATTTACTAGAGAAAGAGTCGAACATCAATATAAACATGACTGAATATATTAAAAATATTGAAGAATTTGTGTGCTCATCTAGTGGGACTCACCTAGTTGTGTTTGCGAGGGTTGAGCTTCGGCTTTTTGGTCCTGCCTCTCAAGTGTCAATCAACTGGTGTACAGGTTACGGAGCTTATTGGGCACTGTCCTATTTACATTTGAAACTGTGTATGGAGTCATCCTCCACCACATCACTGCTTAATGCATTCCACATGTTAACTACTCTGACACTGAAAAAATCTTTCTTATGTCTCTGTGGCTCATCTGGGTACTAAGATTCCACCTGTGTTTCCTTCTTCGTGTTCCACCCACGTTTGTCTTTGTCCACCCTGTCAATTCTTCGGAGAATTTTACAGGTGGTGATCCTGTCTCCCCTAACTCTTGTATCTTCCAGGGATGTGAGGTTTAGCTCCCGTAGCCTTTGCTCATAACTCATATCTCTCAGTTCTGGGACTAGTCTGGTAGTATACGTCTGAACCTTCTGTAACTTTGTGTTGTGTTTAACTAGGTATGGACTCCAGGCTGGAGCTGCATACTCCAGCATTGGTCTAATACTCTAGAAGTGGCATGCAAGGTCCTGAATGATTCCTTACACAAGTTTCTAAAGGCAGTTCTTATTTTGGCCAATCAAGCAAATGCCGCTGATGATATCCTTTGATGTGGACCTCTGGGGACAGGTTCGGTGTGATATCAACCCCCAGATCTTTCTCTCTACTTGACTTGCAAGATTTCACCTCCCAGATGGTACCTTGTATTCAGCCTTCTACTTCCCCCCCCCATACCACGTAATTTCATTACTATACATTTTTCTGAGTTAAACTTTAGTAGCCAGTTTCTAGACCATTCCTCCAATTTGTTCAGGTCGTCATGTAGTCTCTGTTAATCTTCATCTGTCTTGATTCTTTTCATAATTTGTGCATCATCACCAAACATTAAGAGGAATGTGTCTATACCCTCTGGAAGGTCGTTTACATATATCAGAAACAGGATGGGTCCGAGTACAAAGCCCTGTGGGACTCTGCTGATGCCATCTCGGCACGCTAAGGTCCCCCGCCCTCACAGTTACTAGCCATTTCCTGTGTGTGTGTTTGAAGTGGTTAGGAAAGTCGGCTTACAACCAACTGGACCCAGTCCAAATCCTGGGCAGGGCAAGATGTTAATGTGACAGAAATCAATAGACTCTGTCACCAGTACACCAGTTGACTAAAGACTGAAAAAGTTACCAATGAATAAAAGCTTGACACAGATAAGCGCAAATAGATGAGTACACATCCCTTCCACCAGGACCCCAAACTCCACCCCGCCCCCTTCCCCACACCATCCCAACACCTTCCCCACACCTTCACTACACACACACACACACGTCAACAAGCCTGGTTGGGGATCATTTGTCTTATTCTCCAAACCTGGCCGGTTCCTGACCTCAATTAGAATCCGGTTGGCTGGCTACAAGTTGTGTAGCGCCGACCTCTTATGTTTTAATAAGAGACAGTCACATGAGGGTCGTGTGGTGACCGGTCCCTCGCTCGTGTGGTGACCGGTCCCTCGCTCGTGTGGTGACCGGTCCCTCGCTCGTGTGGTGACCGGTCCCTCGCTCGTGTGGTGACCGGTCCCTGGCTCGTGTACAAGACTCGATTATGATTTAATTATTCAAGAAGTGTCTGAACGTCATCAGATGTGAGCGGTGTGTAATGTGTTGTAGATTCATAAGAATGGGGTTTGCCGTGTGGATGAACACACATTTGGCCCTTGTTGATGAGGACGGCCTGTTTTACGAGCGTGGCACTCTGGCACCTTCACTGTGATGTGCTCGTTTGAGTCGAGCTGTGTCAAACCGATTTAACGTCCTCCAAACAAAGATCCAAAAGTGATTCCATGCACCCGCCAAACCCCCTGTTTATGAATGAAAAGCGGTTTACACACGACTCACAACTGCTGACATTCGAACATATCCGGAACAAGTGCTTCACTGACGAATTTTGTTCGAATCACAACGCTATAAATGCTTCACCCACGTACTACAAATACAAATAATCGCCAAAAGAACCTAAACACCTAACCTAACCTATCCTATGCCTATATATACATAATATGCTAATATATTATAATATTAATTTATACTTGAGAAAATTCCCGTTTTGAATGAACAGCATGTTAAAATTTATGAATGCGTCTGTGGGGTTGACCGCTGGATGTAATGGACTTGAGTCGAGGACGGGTTGCGTCCTCATCAACAAAGACCAAATGCTTGTTAGCCCAGCCGCCAAACGACCTGTTTATGAATATACAACACTTTACATACACGACTCATGACTAATGACGTTCCAACTTGTCTCAAACAGTCTTCACTCATGTCCTGTGTTCGAATCCCGCCATTTAATAAGTTTCACGCACGTATTGCAAATATCAATTAATTGCCAGCACAACCTAACTTAACCTACGCCTTAATATGCATACCGATACATATGCACAAAATTTCTTATAATAATATTTACTAGTATTTGAGATACAAACTATTTTTTATTGCACCCAGTACAGTAAATTTATTGTAGGGTCGGCCGCGGTAGGAACAAGCCCAGCCTGAGGACAGGAGGAAATTTAAAAGGTTCTCTTGTGTATGAAAATAAAGAAAAGGATTGTGAAGGTTAACAGCTGTCGTAAATTCTGGTAATAAAGAGCCAGAGCTCGCATCTAACAATGGAACAAAAGAATACTGCTCAGCGACACGTAAGCTGTCCCCATGATAGTGAACTAAACTGTCCCCATGATAGTGAACTAAACTGTCCCCATGATAGTGAACTAAACTGTCCCCATGATAGTGAACTAAACTGTCCCCATGATAGTGAACTAAACTGTCGCAGGATAGTGAACTAAACGATCACCAAAATTCCCACAGTTCCCAATTCCTCACCTCCCCCCCCCCCCACACCCGGGTAAGTTTCTCGTGAAGGCAGCATACAAGAGGTCATGTTCCAACCTTATACAGTCGAAAAATGTCCCTTTCCACCAGCCTGGTGAGGACGGAACCCGTTCCATTATCAATCCATGGGGGTTTATACGATCTGGGACCTCGTACTGAGTATACTCTAGGCCCGGGCTATGGTCAAGAATGAAGTATACTTGCGGGATGGTCAATAAGATCTTTTAGTGACATTAATAACCATGCAGAGGTTGTAGCTAACTGCTTGGGAAACCAAGGGAAATATCTTTATCTATATGCTAGCCGAGGGATAAGATTTGGGGTTGCGCGCTCCTGCCGGGGTCCCTGACGCCCCTGACGCTGCCGCCCCTGACGCCGCCGCCCCTGACGCCGCCGCCCCTGGCGTCGCCGCCCCAGGGGTGTTACAGCCCTGGCCTGTGTACCTACGGGCGGCCTCCCCCCGTTCATCACCTTTTATGTACACGTCAGAATTACTCCTCATCTATCCAGCGTTCACGGCGCAAAAATGGAAACGCGGGTCCTGTCCAAACACCGCCAGGAAGCTGCCAGAGGTCAGTCCTATTATCACGCAGGAGAATAAATCATACGCAGACATTAGCCACTGACTTTCCCTATCCCACCTATCTCCCCCACCCCCTCCCTTTACCTACCCTTTCCCCCTATTTCCCCCCCTCCCTTTCCCCTTTCCTTATTTCTTCCCTTCCCCTCACGTCCGTAATCTGGGGAGCAGAATGCCGGAGGCTTGAAATACTTTTATTATTATTTTTTCTCATGGAGTCTCGTACGCCAAAGCAAACATTATTAGAATCAACTGGTGGATACTGCAGCACGCCGCGACCTTTGTGTGGAGGCAGCAGCCCCAGAAGTGAGGAGTTATGAGGTATATTCAGAGGCCGGGCTGAGTGACCCTCAGCACTCACCCGCCTCACTCATTGTGGTCTCACCCGCCTCACTCATTGTGGTCTCACCCGCCTCACTCATTATGGTCACCACCGTTAGTCTCTGCTGATGCTGTTGGGGTGTAAAATATTGCCGCATTCAACTGTTCTTGGAGCGGGGGAGTGCTGAGTAGATTATGGGGGTGAGGGTTAGCTATGGTGGGGGGGAGGGGGGTTGACTAGTGTGGAGGGGGGTCTCGGTGGGTGTTGACTAGGGTGGAGGGGGTCAGTGGGGACTAACTAGGGTGGGGGGGGGTCAGTGGGGACTGATTAGGGTGGGGGGGTCGGTGGGGACTGACTAGGGTGAAAGGGGGTCGGTGGGGACTGACTAGGGTGAAGGGGGTCGGTGGGGACTGACTAGGGTGAAGTGGGTTGGTGGGGATTGACTAGGGTGGAGGAGGTCGGTGGGGGAGTGACTAGGGTGGAGGGGGTCGGTGGGGACTGACTAGGGTGAAGGGGGTCGGTGGGGACTGACTAGGGTGGAGGGGGTCGGTGGGGACTGACTAGGGTGAAGGGGGTCGGTGGGGATTGGCTAGGGTGGAGGGGGTCGGTGGGGACTGACTAGGGTGGAGGGGTCGGTGGGGATTGACTAGGGTGGAGGGGGTCGGTGGGGATTGGCTAGGGTGGAGGGGGTCGGTGGGGACTGACTAGGGTGGGGACTGACTAGGGTGGAGGTGGTCGGTGGGGATTGACTAGGGTGGAGGGGGTCGGTGGGGATAGGCTGGGGTGGAGGGGGTCGGTGGGGACGGACTAGGGTGAAGGGGGTCGGTGGGGGTTGACTAGGGTGGAGGAGGTCGGTGGGGGTTGACTAGGGTGAAGGGGGTCGGTGGGGACTGACTAGGGTGAAGGTGGTCGGTGGGGACTGACTAGGGTGAAGGGGGTCGGTGGGGACTGACTAGGGTGGAGGCGGTCGTTGGGGATTGACTAGGGTGGAGGGGGTCGGTGGGGACTGACTAGGGTGAAGGGGGTCGGTGGGGACTGACTAGGGTGAAGGGGGTCGGTGGGGACTGACTAGGGTGAAGGGGGTCGGTGGGGACTGACTAGGGTGGAGGGGTCGGTAGGGATTGACTAGGGTGGAGGGGGTCGGTGGGGATTGGCTAGGGTGGAGGGGGTCGGTGGGGACTGACTAGGGTGGGGATTGACTAGGGTGAAGGAGGTCGGTGGGGATTGACTAGGGTGAAGGAGGTCGGTGGGGGAAGGACTAGAGTGAAGGGGGTCGGTGGGGGGTTGACTAGGGTGAAGGAGGTCGGTGGGGGGTTGACTAGGGTGAAGGGGGTCGGTGGGGATTGACTAGGGTCGGGATTGGCTCAGCTGGGGGTAGACGTCGCTCCAACCTCGACTTCCTTTTGTTGTCAAACATTAATCAATTCAGAATGAGAGTCTATCCAGCCCCGCTTGAGTGGTGGTGGTGGTGGGGGGGGGAGGGTTTAGGAGGATCAGTACTGTTTGATTTAGCATAATAACACCCTCCCCCCCACCCCCCCCTCCCAGCAATAACACGCCAACCAAATAAAATAAAAAAAACGGAGGGCCCACAGGTCAGCTGTTTGAGATTGTTTTCATACTGAACAAACAAAGCGGGAGATGGGTTTGTCCGTGTTTACACTCCGCTACTGCTTATTCCGGATTAGCTACGAACAGGCTGCTGCTGACAGCTTGACTGATTAATCGGATTGGTTGTAGGGGGGGGGGGGGGGGAAGAGGTCTGCGCGCGCACCGTTTGCTTCTCCTGCAGATTTTAAATCTCAAATGCTTATGTTTTGGTGTAAACAGCTGTTGGCTCGTTACTATATCCTGTAAATGAATATTTGGTGAACTATGCAATACAATATTACGATATATATACTTTTTGGCTTGCTTTTAATAAAGACTTTTGAAAATATTGAAAATGATATAATCATTTTTATTCACAATTGTTTTTTTTACTTCTGAATAATTATAAACGTCTAGAACGATTAATCTCGGGGAACTGACGAAAGTTTACGAGAATGAAACCCAGCGATTTGTTCATTCCTTCACTAAATTTTTTTAAATTTTGCCCCGAGGGGCGAGTTTATTGGGCAGCGCCACTCATCTTGTGAGTGGACACACCGCCATAGTGACAGTATTGGGCAGCGCCACTCATCTTGTGAGTGGACACACCGCCATAGTGACAGTATTGGGCAGCGCCACTCATCTTGTGAGTGGACACACCGCCATAGCAGAATGTACAACACTCCCCAATAGGAAGAAAACCCGCTGGGTTGTTCATCCTGTCACTTGTACCCAGACACAGCTGGGACTTGCTTAACTGTCTCAAGTGAACAGCTCCTCAAACAAGAAGATTAACATCTATCAACCCTTAAAAGATAACGTTATCTTGCGGGTGCAAAATGGGGAAATCTTTTAAGAACAGTATCAATATTTGACAAATAGTGTTTTCCTAACTCAAACAATGTGGGGTTTATTATTCTACACATATTCCTAGTGTCTCTCAGGTGTTCACATTCACGTAGATAGTGGTCAAGGCGGTGCCCGTCACTCTCACCACAGATTCTGCAACTTCGCTGATCAACTGTTGTTTCCATTCCAAATCTCCATGGATATTTGTATCCAAGACGGATTCTCGCTATTACTGATTCTCTCCCTCGTCGTCCTCCTCTTCGGCCATAATGATTGGGATTGCCAGCTTCAACCATGTTGTACCATCGTACAGATTCACTGGTTTGTGCTTCTATCCTCCTTTCCTCAGTTACCTTGTCACGGTGATGTTGCCTGACAATACCTCTAATTTGTAGTTGAGTCTTGGGTATGAAGTATTCAATATGGTCTCCTTCAGCGCCTTCAGCAGCCAGCACATCTGCTCGTTCATTCCCACATATTCCAACATGGGAGGGGATCCACAGAAACTTGATGACTCTTCCCTGATTGGTAAGTACTCTCACAGCTCTCTTAATTTCAGCGACTATTGCAAGATTTTCTGCCTGATTTTTACTTAGGCTTTGCAGTGTTGCTTTTGAATCGGTGCAAATCACTGCACCATTAGTGTTCCGTTCAAGAAACCTTAACGCCATAACAATGGAAGTTAGCTCTGCTTGCGTTGAAGAGGCATAGATCTCAATACGCGCTTTTTCTTCATTTCTGCGTTGGAAAGTATTATCCTTGATTACCGTGTATGCTGCACCAGCCCTGCCATTGACAGGATTAGATGACCCGTCAGTGTAGATTTGATCTTACATGCACACACACACCTGCAATACCTGCAACAGCGCTTGCAACATAATGTCCCACACACACACACACACATAACCTGCATAAAACCACATCACATACAACACGGGCTGGTGTCTTGTTTCCCCTTGTCCCTAGGCTACGACTTCTGTCCTCTGGGAAGTTACACCTGGTCGGCATCCCATAGAGATTATAATTAATAATAGCCTACTTGTCAATGTTCTGGGCAAATCCCCAAAGGAGATCAGAAACACCTAGGTAGACTAACAGTAACTAAAATACATTTATGTACAGAGTAATTCTGATTCTTGTATATTAATCAAGGTATAGAAAGGCTCTGTGGAAGCTGTCCTGAGTTTTCAATTATGTTTATATATATATATATATATATATATATATATATATATATATATATATATATATATATATATATGTCGTGCCTAGTAGCCAGAACGCACTTCTCAGCCTGCTATGCAAGCCCCGATTTGCCTAATAAGCCAAGTTTTCATGAATTAATGTTTTTTCGACTACCTAACCTAACCTAACCTAACTTTTTTCGGCTACCTATATATATATATATATATATATATATATATATATATATATATATATATATATATATATATATATATATATATATATATATATATAAAGATAATTGAACACTCAGGGCAGCTTCCACAAAGTCTTTCTGTACCTTGATTAATATACAAGAATCAGAGAAGTCAAAATAGGTATAATATTCACAAAACTTCTTAGTCTTGCAAAATTTAAATGAAATAAGTGGTCGACTCAAGTAAGACCATCGCCATCATCATCATCATCAAGAGTCTCTGATCATCATCATCAGGGACTCGTTATCATTATCAAGGACTCGCTATCATCATAAAAAACATCAAAGATCATGACCATCAAAGTCTAGATATTCGACAATCTGCTCTCTCTATATATAATTATTCCGAAGTCCCTCAAAACAACATAATGACATCCTGCAAGTTAAATAAATATGAATTGTAGCTTATCTAATAGTCTGGCGGAGTGAAAAAGCTGTATATGTTGAGGACTATCTTACAGGTAACTATCCACAGTCTCTGTACCTAACGCCTGCAAACTCCACTGATGTTAATGAGATAATCCTTTCCCTTAAAACTAAGTCTAGTGCCCTTGAGGAGATACCAACTTTAATTTACAAAAAAAAAAGCCTCCAGATCTTTAGCTCCTGCTATTGCATTGCTCTTCAACAAGTCACTTGAACTCCAAACCTTTCCAGATATTCTAAAAAAAAGCGAGAGTAACCCCTGTCCACAAATGTGGTGATCTCACTGATGTTAACAACTACAGACCTATATCAATCTTGCCACTTGTCAAAAATATTTGAAAAACTAATCTACAAGCAGCTTTACTCTTATCTAGCCAAACACAATATACTTAGCTCTTGTCAATATGGCTTCAGACCCCCCAAAAGCACTAACGATGCACTTATTAGTATGATTAACTTGATACATGCAGCTCTTGAAAAAAATGAGTTCCATGTTGCATTATTTGTGGACCTGCGTAAGGCTTTTGACACTGTCAACCACCAAAACCTTCTTCTTAACATACATCATTATGGAGTGAGAGGACACTTCCTGCAATACTTCAAATCTTACCTTATTGACAGGCTCCAATATGTTTCTGTGAATAATTCAATTTCTCCCGACCTACCCATCAACATTGGTGTTCCTCAGGGTAGCATACTTGGCCCTCTCCTCTTTCTCATCTACATTAATGACCTTCCAAATGCCTCCCAACACCTCAAACCAATTCTATTTGCTGACGACACAACCTTCATTTACTCCAGTCCTTGGCCCCTTGCTTTAAATGTCACAGTAAATACTGAGCTAAATAAAGTCCATCTTTGGCAAACTGCCAACAAACTCACCCTCAACATTGACAAAACTTTCTATATTTTGTTTGGCAATAAATCCTCAAATCAAATAAATCTCAGGATAAACAATACACAAATTTGTAATAAAGTAGATGGCAAATTCCGTGGCGTTCTCATTGAACACAAGCTGAATTTCCAGGGACACATTCTAAATATATCAAAAAAAGTTTAAAAAACTGTTGGCATTCTTTCTAAGATCAGATATAATGTACCTCGCCCTGCCCTGGTGACGCTCTATTACTCCCTCATCTATCCTTATCTCAACTATGGTATATGTGCTTGGGGTTCTACACCACAAAATCATTTACATCCTCTAATTACCCAACACAAAGCTGCTGTTAGGACAATATCTAACTCAGGCCCCAGACATCACTCGGTACCCCTTCTCAAATCTCTGAATATGTTAGATATTAAGTCACTGCACATCCTCTCATGTGTAATATATATATATATATATATATATATATATATATATATATATATATATATATATATATATATATATATATATATATATATATATATATATGTGTGTGTGTGTGTGTATATCACGAAAATAAACACGTGATTAAGAATGTGAAGGAAGGAATGAATAACATATTCATTCCTTCTGAAGATGTATTTAATATTCGAAAGTACTTAAGGAAATTCCTGTTTCATTTTCCTCCGTGATCTGACATTGTCATATATATATATATATATATATATATATATATATATATATATATATATATATATATATATATATATATATATATATATATATATATATGTCGTACCTAATAGCCAGAACGCACTTCTCAGCCTACTATGCAAGGCCCGATTTGCCTAATAAACCAAGTTTTCATGAATTAATTGTTTTTCGACGACCTAACCTACCTAACCTAACCTAACCTAACCTAACTTTTTCGGCTACCTAACCAAACCTAACCTATATTTATAGGTTAGGTTAGGTTAGGTAGGGTTGGTTAGGTTCGGTCATATATCTACGTTAATTTTAACTAAAATAAAAAAAATTGACCTCATACATAATGAAATGGGTAGCTTTATCATTTCATAAGAAAAAAGTTAGAAAAAATATATTAATTCAGGAAAACTTGGCTTATTAGGCAAATCGGGCCTTGCATAGTAGGCCAAAAAGTGAGTTCTGGCTACTAGGTACGACATATATATATATATATATATATATATATATATATATATATATATATATATATATATATATATATATATATATATATATGTCGTACCTAATAGCCAGAACACACTTCTCAGCCTACTATTCAAGGCCCGATTTGCCTAATAAGCCAAGTTTTCATGAATTAATGTTTTTTCGTCTACCTAACCTAACCTAACCTAGCTTTTTTTGGCTACCTAACCTAACCTAACCTATAAATATAGGTTAGGTTAGGTTAGGTTAGGTAGGGTTGGTTAGGTTCGGTCATATACCTACGTTAATTTTAACTCCAATAAAAAAAAATTGACCTCATACATAGAGAAAAGGGTTGCTTTATCATTTCATAAGAAAAAAATTATAGTAAATATATTAATTCAGGAAAACTTGGCTTATTAGGCAAATCGGGCCTTGAATAGTAGGCTGAGAAGTGAGTTCTGGCTACTAGGTACGACATATATATATATATATATATATATATATATATATATATATATATATATATATATATATATATATATATATATATATATATATATGTTTCATTGAACATGACCGCATATTCTGTGTTTATTATTTTCTAGTTTAGGGCTTCTATCCCTCTAACTATTTTCTTAGCATCAGGGCTTAATTGAAATAGGAGTTCTCCAAAACTCATTTTCGTTCTTTTGAGGTGAAGAAAAGAAGTGATTTACTATAGAGTGTATTACACTTATTTATATAATTTGCACAACGTTTCGAACCTCCATGGTTCATTCTCAAGTGAACAGATCTTACAATACTAGTTGATTTTATACCCGCACTGGGTCAGGTGATAATACAATAAAGGTGAAAACATGGGGGGATACATAAGGGATAAATGTGAGGTGAAACATAGAGGCTGCAGAAGGCTTATTGGCCCATACGAGGCAGCTCCTATCTAAACACAAAGATTAATCCAGTGTAATTGGCCTATTATGTTGGACATTGTCTTCTGTGTTGGCATCGATATGTTCTTGTCTTGTCCTTACTCTCATGGTGGGTAGAGTAAATAGTTCCGTGATTTGGGTGTTCATGGTAGGTCGCTCTATTCTTATGTGAATTGCCTCAAGAATTTGTAATCTTCTTGCATCTTGGGTTTTGTCTATTATGCAGGTATTCTTGTTCAACATTTCTCTGGTTAGAGTAATGTCATGGGCTTGTCTCATGTGATTCCTAGGGGCACTAGATTGAAGATGGCATGTCAAACGCCTCGTCAGCTTGATCGACGTCATACCTATGTACTTACATTGAAGGTTACATCCTTCGTGGGGGCAAGTGTACATGTATACAACGCTTGACTGCTGTAGAGGGTTCTCCGTCGGCTTCGGGCTGTTTTTGATAAGGAGTTCGGAAGTCTTCTTGGTTTTGTAGAATATTATCAGGTTTATGTTTTGGTTAGGAGTAGTGCTTTTTACTCCTTTACGGATTATTTATTTCATTAATCTTTCCTCTTTTATATGTTCACTGTGCATGGTTGATTTGTAATATAATTTTATTGGGGGTGTTGTGGTTTCTGTTCTAGGTTCTGAATTATACCAACGGTCCAAGTGTCTTCTTATAGCAGCGTTTATTTCCGCGTTGCTATATCCGTTGTTCACCAATACCTGAGTTACTCTTTCAAACTCTCTACTCACGTTGCTCCATTCAGAGTAGTGGGTTAGCGCTCGACGAATATAAGCATTGAGAACACTGGCTTTGTATCTTTGGGGGCACTCACTTCTACCGTTCAGGCATAATCCTATGTTGGTGGGCTTGGTATATACGTTGGTGCTTAAAAAGGTTCCTGTTTTTGTTATTAGTACATCCAGGAATGGCAGACTGTTATTTTCACTATTTTCATGTGTAAATCGGAGTATTGACTCTCTCTCTAGGTGTCTTTAGGTCAATTAGTTCATCTGAGTCTTTTACTATTACGAATATGTCATCTACATAACGCGGTCATATTCAATGAAACATGTTTGAAAGAAAACCTGCTGCCAGTATACACCAATATATATATATATATATATATATATATATATATATATTGTGACGGTAGCGCGTTGGTGTTCGGCTGTTTCAAAAGCTAGGGGTATGGCCTCGTCACATATAGAAACAAAAAAGAGAAAATCTGGAACTTCGTCTGTGGTAAGGTAATGGGAAGACACACAAAACACAAGTAAATTTAACAATGAGATTTTAATTACGTTAGAAAAGCAAAACATGAATAAAATGGACATACAAATTGGAACATAAAATCAATCAATCAAAATAATAAGAATAATCAAATGGCAAAATTAAAAGTTACGTTAAGACAAGTGAGTAATAACAAGTGAACAATATACAATGCAAATATGGGTGCAGGAATATTGGCTTTAAGCTGCCACCTCTCTTAGTACACGTAAGCCAGAGCTTAGTCTACCAACGAGACGTGTTAACTTGTTGAAAGCACTGGATATTCTGAGTCTGCAGGTCGTGGCGACCCCAGACATCAGGTAGTGTGGCGGTGGAGGAGCAGGCGCGACTGACCACCAGCCAATCAGCGATGAGCAGGTGACGGACAGGTAGTTTGGTGGTTCGAGTGGTGGAGGCGGAGCAGGTGTTCCTGGTGCTGAATACGTTTGCTCTCTGGCAAACCTTGGAGTTGTAGTTGTTGGATATTTCTTCCATATTAGTTGTATAGGGATGTATAGCGACGAACTTAGGAGGGAAGAGCAGGCTCAATCTCTCTTGAGGGAGATTATCGTCACAATATATATATATATATATATATATATATATATATATATATATATATATATATATATATATATATATATATATATATATATATATATATATTAGTATATTTTGGTAGCAGTCTTTCCTGTAGACATATATTATTAAATATGACTGAAAAAGTAAGATTAATAATTCTAACACGAATTTTCTCAATCTTTCGTACATTACGCTTCACTGTTGGAGGTAAATCAAAAATCACTTCTCCAAAATTCATTTTTATTTCTAGTCTGACGCGACACGGGCGCGTTTCGTAAAACTTATTACATTTTCAAAGACTTCACAAATACACAACTGATTAGAACTTACGTATCTCTGATTTTATATCTACATTTGAGTGAGGTGGGAGGGGTGATGTGGCATTAACACAAGACAGAACTAGAGGGGATATTAATAGGGTATTAAAAGTATCAACACAAGACAGAACAGAAACAATGGGT
This sequence comes from Procambarus clarkii, assembly GCF_040958095.1. NCBI lineage: Eukaryota > Metazoa > Arthropoda > Malacostraca > Decapoda > Cambaridae > Procambarus > Procambarus clarkii. The sequence continues at coordinate 28,011,073 of NC_091168.1, read as the reverse complement.
ATTGAATAGAAGTGTTTGTAGAAAGCCTATTGGTCCATATTTCTTGATGCTTCTATATTGGAGCGGAGTCTTGAGGTGGGTAGAATATAGTTGTGCAATAATTGGCTGTTGATTGCTGGTGTTGACTTCTTGATGTGTAGTGCCTCGCAAACGTCAAGCCGCCTGCTATCGCTGTATCTATCGATGATTTCTGTGTTGTTTACTAGGATTTCTCTGGCGATGGTTTGGTTAGGGGAAGAGATTATATGTTCCTTAATGGAGCCCTGTTGCTTATGCATCGTTAAACGCCTAGAAAGAGATGTTGTTGTCTTGCCTATATACTGGGTTTTTTGGAGCTTACAGTCCCCAAGTGGGCATTTGAAGGCATAGACGACGTTAGTCTCTTTTAAAGCGTTCTGTTTTGTGTCTGGAGAGTTTCTCATGAGTAGGCTGGCCGTTTTTCTGGTTTTATAGTAAATCGTCAGTTGTATCCTCTGATTTTTGTCTGTAGGGATAACGTTTCTATTAACAATATCTTTCAGGACCCTTTCCTCCGTTTTATGAGCTGTGGAAAAGAAGTTCCTGTAAAATAGTCTAATAGGGGGTATAGGTGTTGTGTTAGTTGTCTCTTCAGAGGTTGCATGGCTTTTCACTTTCCTTCTTATGATGTCTTCGATGAAACCATTGGAGAAGCCGTTATTGACTAGGACCTGCCTTACCCTACAGAGTTCTTCGTCGACTTGCTTCCATTCTGAGCTGTGGCTGAGAGCACGGTCGACGTATGCGTTAACAACACTCCTCTTGTACCTGTCAGGGCAGTCGCTGTTGGCATTTAGGCACATTCCTATGTTTGTTTCCTTAGTGTAGACTGCAGGTGTGGAAACCTCCGCCCTTTTCCATGACTGTTACATCTAGAAAAGGCAGCTTCCCATCCTTTTCTGTCTCGTAAGTGAAACGCAGCACGGAACTCTGCTCAAATGCCTCCTTCAGCTCCTGCAGATGTCTGACATCAGGTACCTGTGTAAAAATGTCGTCAACATACCTGCAGTATATGGCCGGTTTCAAGTTCATGTCGACTAAGACTTTTTGCTCGATGGTACCCATGTAGAAGTTTGCAAACAGGACACCTAGGGGAGAACCCATGGCGACCCCATCTACTTGCTTATACATGTGCCCATCCGGGCTCAAGAAGGGTGCCTCTTTAGTACAAGCTTGGAGTAGTTTCCTCAGAATACTTTCTGGCATGTCAAGAGGAGTACAGGCTGGATCACGATACACTCTGTCGGCTATCATTCCGATTGTCTCGTCCACAGGTACGTTGGTAAACAGCGATTCTACGTCCAACGAGGCTCTTATCCCTGTGGCCCGTGTGCCCCGCAGTAAGTCCACAAATTCCTTTGGAGACTTCAGGCTGAAGGCGCAAGGAACATAAGGAGTCAGCAGGCCGTTGAGTCGCTTCGCCAGTCTGTACGTGGGTGTGGGTATCTGGCTAATGATTGGCCGAAGTGGGTTTCCAGGCTTGTGCGTCTTGACATTTCCATACGCATATCCAGGTTTATATTCCCCAATGATCTTTGGCAGGTGGAGTCCGGATTTCTTGGCGTTCACAGTTTCGATCAGTTTGTTGACCTTTGCTTTTAATTCGGCTGTAGTGTCCTTCGTTACCCTTTGGAACTTAGTTTGGTCAGAGAGTATGATGTTCATTTTCGCCAGATATTCGTCTTTTTTAAGAATGACATATATTGGCGACTTGTCACCTCTCCTGACAACTATCTCCTTGTTCTCACGAAGGCTTTTAGCTGCCGCTTTAAGCTCGGGGGACAGTATGGTGCTTCTGTAGTTGCCTCGACATTTTTACACAGGTACCTGATGTCAGACATCTGCAGGAGCTGAAGGAGGCATTTGAGCAGAGTTCCGTGCTGCGTTTCACTTACGAGACGGAAAAGGATGGGAAGCTGCCTTTTCTAGATGTAACAGTCATGGAAAAGGGCGGAGGTTTCCACACTGCAGTCTACACTAAGGAAACAAACATAGGAATGTGCCTAAATGCCAACAGCGACTGCCCTGACAGGTACAAGAGGAGTGTTGTTAACGCATACGTCGACCGTGCTCTCAGCCACAGCTCAGAATGGAAGCAAGTCGACGAAGAACTCTGTAGGGTAAGGCAGGTCCTAGTCAATAACGGCTTCTCCAATGGTTTCATCGAAGACATCATAAGAAGGAAAGTGAAAAGCCATGCAACCTCTGAAGAGACAACTAACACAACACCTATACCCCCTATTAGACTATTTTACAGGAACTTCTTTTCCACAGCTCATAAAACGGAGGAAAGGGTCCTGAAAGATATTGTTAATAGAAACGTTATCCCTACAGACAAAAATCAGAGGATACAACTGACGATTTACTATAAAACCAGAAAAACGGCCAGCCTACTCATGAGAAACTCTCCAGACACAAAACAGAACGCTTTAAAAGAGACTAACGTCGTCTATGCCTTCAAATGCCCACTTGGGGACTGTAAGCTCCAAAAAACCCAGTATATAGGCAAGACAACAACATCTCTTTCTAGGCGTTTAACGATGCATAAGCAACAGGGCTCCATTAAGGAACATATAATCTCTTCCCATAACCAAACCATCGCCAGAGAAATCCTAGTAAACAACACAGAAATCATCGATAGATACAGCGATAGCAGGCGGCTTGACGTTTGCGAGGCACTACACATCAAGAAGTCAACACCAGCAATCAACAGCCAATTATTGCACAACTATATTCTACCCACCTCAAGACTCCGCTCCAATATAGAAGCATCAAGAAATATGGGCCAATAGGCTTTCTACAAACACTTCTATTCAATACCCATTGTTTCTGTTCTGTCTTGTGTTGATACTTTTAATACCCTATTAATATCCCCTCTTGTTCTGTCTTGTGTTAATGCCACATCACCCCTCCCACCTCACTCAAATGTAGATATAAAATCAGAGATACGTAAGTTCTAATCAGTTGTGTATTTGTGAAGTCTTTGAAAATGTAATAAGTTTTACGAAACGCGGCCGTGTCGCGTCAGACTAGAAATAAAAATGAATTTTGGAGAAGTGATTTTTGATTTACCTCCAACAGTGAAGCGTAATGTACGAAAGATTGAGAAAATTCGTGTTAGAGTTATTAATCTTACTTTTTCGGTCATATTTAATAATATATATATATATATATATATATATATATATATATATATATATATATATATATATATATATATATATATATATATAATATATATATCAAGACTCCGCACCAATATAGAATATATATATATAATATATATATCAAGACTCCGCACCAATATAGAAGCATCAAGAAATATGGGCCAATAGGCCCTTTGCAGTTACTTTCATTCTTCCCTTTAACTTACAAAATATTATATCCATTGTTTCGTGTTCTGTCTTGTGTTGAAAGTTTGTTTTCACCTCATCCAAAACTGTTGTAACATATCACCTCACCCAAATGCAGGTATAAAATCGAAGCTGTTTGAACTCTGTTCAGTTATAGTTGTGTGTGTGTAAACTAAAGTCTTTGAAAATGTAATAAGTTTTACGAAACGCGTTCAAGTGTCGCGTCAGACTAGAAATAAAAATGAATTTTGGAGAATTGAGTTTTCTGTTACCATCAACAGTGAAAAGAAATATAAGAAATATAGAGAAAATTCGTGTTAGAATTATTAATCTTACTTTTTCGGTCATATTTAATAATATATGTCTACAGGAATATATATATATATATATATATATATATATATATATATATATATATATATATATATATATATATATATATATATATATATAAAGCTGAACTGTAATGTCAATCCTGACCTTAAAAGCTTCCTTGAAGTTTGTAACAGAACCCATGAGCACCACACCAGAAACAAATACCTTTTTGATATTCCAAGAGTACGACTTAATCTAACTAGAAATGCTTTACAAATCAAGGGACCCAGAATGTGGAATGACCTTCCCAACCATGTTAAAGACTGTACCTCTCTCAACCAGTTTAAGATAAAAACTAAGCGCTACCTAATTAACTCCCTGTAACCTACCTTACCCCTATAATGTCAACCCATGTCTGCTATTTTTAAACAATGTTGTTTGTCGACCAAATTGTATATTTGCTATTTTTCTGCCATGTTCCCTCCTTTATTATTTATATATTTTCTCAACACATTTTATACTTGAATCTCAATTAGTATTAAGTTTTAGTCTTTAGTGTTTTTCCAGCCCGAAACGCTTTGCGTAATAGTGGCTTAGGCACTGTATGTACTAGCTCTATCTATAAACCTATCAATGTTTGTATCACACTTTGAATGTTTATACTTTACTTGAATAAACATTTGAATTTTTGATTTTTTTATACGAGCATACGCCTCTCTCCAAGGACCAGATTCACGAAAGCACTTACGCAAGTACTTACGAACCTGTAGATCTTTTCTCAATCTTTGGCGGCTTAGTTTCCAATTATAAAACAGTTAATGAGCTCCGAAGCACCAGGAGGCTGTTTATAACAATAACAATAGTTGATTGGCAAGTTTTCATGCTTGTAAACTGTTTAATAAATGTAACCAAAGCCGTCAAAGATTAAGGAAAGATGTACACGTTCGTAAGGGCTTGCGTAAGTGTTTTCGTGAATCTGGCCCCAACCCTGGAAACACAAACCGAAACTGTCTCTATTTTCCGCTTGTTACAACTTGTAATAAAGTTGTTACGTCTTGGCTTAACGTGTTTATGACGTATTAGAACGTTGTTACTACTTGCTATATTAGTTGTTATAACTGGTTAGGTGTTAAAACTTGTTCGAACGTTGTACCAACGTCGTAGTTTCGTTGTGTGTTTGGCGGGAAGTCTTCCCCGGCCGCCATTTTTTTGTCTAGTCCCTGAGGACGCCCTCTCACTTCCGCCCCTTAATACCAAATGTCAAATCATCTCTGAATAATATTACCATTTAACAATACCCACCGGTAGACCATATTTAATAAAAGTTTTCCGGTTTTCATTTTCATTTGCAAAAGTTATTTATAATCCAGTGGATATCCACGATCACCGCATGTCTGCTGGCACTATTGTGATTGGCGGAGGGATATCGGTGTCCTCCGGTCTGTCAGTAGCCAGCTGGCAGACCGCCTCTATGAACAGATATCTAGACCTATTCTATCTACGTTCTGTAAATCTCTCTCTCCCTCTCTCTCTCTCTCTCTCTCTCTCTCTCTCTCTCTCTCTCTCTCTCTCTCTCTCTCTCTCTCTCTCTCTCTCTCTCTCTCTCTCTCTACCTCTCTCTCTGCCTCTCTCTCTGCCTCTCTCCCTCCCTACCTCCCTCCCTCCCTCCCTCCCTCTCCACCATATTGTTGCATTTGTTTTGGCAGTAACAGGCAACATCTGCAACATACTTCAATATAAGCAACACCCTACAAAACTTGCATCATCCCTGCAATGCTTCTAACACGTAAGAACCTTCTACAACACCTACAATACCTTCATAACACCAGCAATAACTTGCAATATCCAGAAACATCCTCCGTAATACACGCAACACCTGCAATATGTTCAATACACTGCATCACATCTAACACCCCTGTATTGCCTGCATCAATCTGAAATACCATCAATGGTGTTAAAAGACTTGTGTAAGTTCTTCATTCATAATGATGTACTGCCAGGAATCTTAGCCAAGTATCCCAAGTTTGGTGACTGTAGGTGCAGCCTGTACATGACTGTAGGTGCAGCCTGTACATGACTGTAGGTGCAGCCTGTACATGACTGTAGGTGCAGCCTGTACATGACTGTAGGTGCAGCCTGTACATGACTGTAGGTGCAGCCTGCACATGACTGTAGGTGCAGCCTGTACATGACTGTAGGTGCAGCCTGCACATGACTGTAGGTGCAGCCTGCACATGACTGTAGGTGCAGCCTGTACATGACTGTAGGTGCAGCCTGCACATGACTGTAGGTGCAGCCTGCACATGACTGTAGGTGCAGCCTGTACATGACTGTAGGTGCAGCCTGTACATGACTGTAGGTGCAGCCTGCACATGACTGTAGGTGCAGCCTGTACATGACTGTAGGTGCAGCCTGCACATGACTGTAGGTGCAGCCTGTACATGACTGTAGGTGCAGCCTGCACATGACTGTAGGTGCAGCCTGTACATGACTGTACGTGCAGCCTGCACATGACTATACGTGCAGCCTGCACATGACAGTAGGTGCAGCCTGCACATGACTGTAAAACTGCCGCCCAGTTGGGTGGGTGTGGAGCAAGACTAGTAACTGTGTGACTCACCATAGATGTAAACTGCCTCGTATAGTGACTGTTGTGAGCCTCTTGTTGAATCACTCGTGATACAGAAGATTATCGATATGTATATGTATTTGTGTAAATGACTGATTACATATGTACATGTATATATATATATATATATATATATATATATATATATATATATATATATATATATATATATATATAATACAATTGTGTAACTAGCGTCAAAACGCATATAGTGCAACATTTGCAACAACTTAATACATTAATACAACGTTAATACATTCAACATTTTGCAACTATTCCCATATATGTATGCAACACCTCCCAATACATGCGACCTCCTCGGAGAAAGTTTGCACCATCCAGCAACACTGTTCAAGAAGATATTGCTTCTAACATATGACTCTTACAGCCAAATGAGTCGGGAACTCGACCTCTCATTAATGACCTGCTCTTAGACAGTAGGTGATATCCTTAATGTAGGGAACATGTCCCACTGACCCAGTACTGTACCTGTTCCAACCAATATCTTCCTCCAACACTATCTTCCTCCAACACTATCTTCCTCCAACACTATCTTCTACCAACACTATCTTCCTCCAATACTATCTTCCTCCAACACTATCTTCTTCCAATACTATCTTCCTCCAACACTATCTTCCTCTAGCACTATCTTCCTCCAACACTATCTTCCTCCAACACTATCTTCCTCCAACACTATCTTCCTCCAACACTATCTTCCTTCTACACTATCTTCCTCCAACACTATCTTCCTCCTACACTATCTTCCTCCAACACTATCTTCCTCCAACACTATCTTCCTTCTACACTATCTTCCTCCAACACTATCTTCCTCCAACACTATCTTCCTCCAACACTATCTTCCTCCAACACTATCTTCCTCCAACACTATCTTCCTTCTACACTATCTTCCTCCAACACTATCTTCCTCCAACACTATCTTCCTCCAACACTATCTTCCTCCAACACTATCTTCCTCCAACACTATCTTCCTCCAACACTATCTTCCTCCAACACTATCTTCCTCCAACACTATCTTCCTCCAATACTATCTTCCTCCAACACTACCTTCTTCCAACACTATCTTCTACCAACACTATCTTCCTCCAACATTATCTTCCTCCAACACTATCTTCCTCCAACACTATCTTCCTCCAACACTATCTTCCTCCAACACTATCTTCCTCCAACACTATCTTCCTCCAACACTATCTTCCTCCAACACTATCTTCCTCCAACACTATCATCCATCAACACCAGAAACTCATATCTTCCAAGAAAAGACCCGACCACACTCAGTACTCTCGGGATGGTCGGTGGAGCGACGGTCTCGCTTCTTGCAGGGTCGGAGCTCGATCCCCGATGATCTATGTGGTAGAGCACCGTTCCATCCCTCCATCTTATCCCAAATCCTTATCCTCGTATCTCTCCCAAGTGGTATTTAGTCGTATTGGTATAGTCCTTTCTACTAAAAATTACTTGTAATAATTCCCAAATTCCAGGATGTTAATTTATCGTTAAATATGAAATCCTTTAAAGCTTCCAATCACTTGGGCTGGACGGGAGAGCGACGGCCTCACTTCATGCGGGTCGGGGTTCAATCCTCGACCGTCCAAGTGCACCATTCTTTCCAACTGTTCCATTCCAAATCCTTTTCCTGCTCCCTTCCGTGTGTTATATTGACGTAATGGCTTGGCGCTTTTCCCCCTGATAGTTCCCTTCCACGCCACCAAAAATCTTAACGTGAATCAAACGAAGTCAGTTCATCTTATACTCACTTCTAAGATCACGTCTATTAGCCTCCTGGAATTTCTTGACAGAGTATGAGCTGGGGTTGTTGATCCGTGAACAAGGCTCTCTGATTGGTCAGTTAAACAGCTTTGGGATCCGGTGGCTGAGCGGACAGAACACTGGACGCGTGATCCTGTGGTCCCGGGTTCGATCCTGGGCGCCGGCGAGAAACAATGGGCAGAGTTTCTTTCATCCTGATACCCCTGTTACCTAGCAGTAAATTGGTACCTGGGAGTTACTCAGCTGTCACGGGCTGCTTCCTGGGGGTGGAGGCTTGGTCGAGGACCGGGCCGCGGGGACACTACGCCCCGAAATCATGTCAAGATAACCTATAACCTCAAAAGGTATCTTCGTCCCTCAATATCTTAGTATCTTAGACCTTCAGTTTTCTCTCCAATAAACGCTAGTAAAACTTATCTTTTAAGCCATAACTGATGTATTATTTTGTGCGCAGAAAGAGTAGTACACAGCAGGAGTCGACCGCAGAACGCAGAATGAACCCGTCTGACACCCCATATATTACCAGTGTTCAGACACATATGGGGCTCGAACGGGGTCTCGCAGCGGGCTGCCGTCCCCTGAGAGACTGTGCGGGACAACCAGGAACGGTTTACAATCAACTTTTATGGTGGCCACCGTCCCTCCCTCGAGAACAATCACCGTCCCATGTGCGCAGGTCCCAATGTTGTCATATTCGATAAGTGAACCACGCTTAATCAGACCGAAGAACGGGTGGGGGGGGGGGGGGGAGGGGAGTAGGGGGAGAATGAAGTGAGTAGGGGGGGGGGGGGCTTAAGGGTGATAGTTGGGGGGGGGGGGTGACAATAACAACATAGTCCTATAAACTAAACTTGCGGAGGTTTCCTGTACCAGAGCAGCTTCCTATTAGTCCTGTGAACACATGCAAACAGGACAACTCAATGGTGAACGAACGCCTATCCTAACTTTGTTCTCTCTCTCTCTCTCTCTCTCTCTCTCTCTCTCTCTCTCTCTCTCTCTCTCTCTCTCTCTCTCTCTCTCTCTCTCTCTCTCTCTCTCTCTCTCTCTCTCTCTCTCTCTCTCTCTCTCTCTCTCTCTCTCTCTCTCTCTCTCTCTCTCTCTCTCTCTCTCTCTCTTAAAGCTATGACCTAGAACCCCCCCTTTCCCCCTTCCACTTCCCTCTTTTAAAAGGGGAGTACGTCCCAGTCTTCCCCTCCCCGCCCTCCCCCTCCCCCACCAGCCACGTGTTTCACTCTCTGAGACAAAAAAGGGGAACATGTGCGTGCACAATAGGGGCCCGGGAGGCCTCTTGTCTCCCCTTATTACCCTCCCAAAAAACTAGAATCATTTCGCCACCTACCTTCTCTCGGGACGTGCGCGCGCGTGCGAGAGAGCGCGCTCGGTGAGAGAGCGAGAGTGACGATATCGTGATATGAGGATAAGGAGCTGGGATATGAGGATAAGGAGCTGGGATATGAGGATAAGGAGCTGGGATATGAGGTCAAGGAGCTGGGATAAGAGGAGAAGGAACAAGGATACGAGGAGAAGGAACTGAAATATGAGGACAATTAAGGAACTATATAAGCTAGGACGGAGAAGACAAACGCTGCCCAACCACTTGAACCATCGGGGATCGAACGCCGACTAGCAAGATTAAGCAAAGCCTCCGCTGTACGGGGCTCCTGAAAAAGTCTTTAAATTATATATATATATATATATATATATATATATATATATATATATATATATATATATATATTATATATATATATATATATATATATATATATATATATATATATATATATATATATATATATATATATATATATATATATATATATATATATAAGATCTTAGAGCCCCAACACTGAGACTTACGACGCAATGCACTTACGAGGGATCGTAAACATTTTGGCAGGGAAAGAGAGTTTTAATCCTAGGTTCCTCCTCTTAAAATGACTTTAGACCTTACTGCTCCGCGCCGTTGGGCTCATTTAGTTAGGGGTAAACAAACCCCCTATACGACCTGTAGACCCTTGTATACCTGGTTGAGATTGGCTAGAGCAGTTTACCGAGGTGGTAATGATGTAAACTCGGTCCCAGGAGACGCTGAACTCAAAACATTCCAATTACACTTGTCATTAAGGACGACATCGGCGTCAAAAAGGTAGGATTTCCCGCCCTCGTCGGGGCAATTAGTCAGGGCTCATCCCTAATCTCCGGTGAGGGGGGCCGCCTCTCACCTCCCCAACGCCCTCAAGGGCTTCCTAAAGCTGTTGGGCCCCATAATTCAGAAATAAGTAAATGACGCAGCTGACGTTCGAAGCTTTCATTGAAGAGACTCCGCGCCGCTTCAGTAACGGGAACGTTACTGTTCCCGTTAGCAGCATAGAGCGTCAAGCTTCAGGGGAGTGGACGAGCTTAAGGGGAAAGGACAAGCTTCAGGGGAGTGGACAAGCTTCAGGGGAGTGGACAAGCTTCAGGGGAGTGGACAAGCTTCAGGGGAGTGGACAAGCTTCAGGGGAGTGGACAAGCTTCAGGGGAGTGGACAAGTTTCAGGGGAGAGGACAATCTTCAGGGGAGTGGACAAGCTTCAGGGGAGTGGACAAGCTTCAGGGGAGTGGACAAGCTTCAGGGGAGTGGACAAGCTTCAGGGGAGTGGACAAGCTTCAGGAGAGTGGACAAGCTTCAGGAGAGTGGACAAGCTTCAGAGGAGTGGACGAGCTTCAGGGGAGTGGACAAGCTTCAGGGGAGTGGACAAGCTTCAGGGGAGTGGACAAGTTTCAGGGGAGAGGACAATCTTCAGGGGAGTGGACAAGCTTCAGGGGAGTGGACAAGCTTCAGGGGAGTGGACAAGCTTCAGGGGAGTGGACAAGCTTCAGGGGAGTGGACAAGCTTCAGGGGAGTGGACGAGCTTCAGGGGAGTGGACGAGCTTCAGGGGAGTGGACAAGCTTCAGGGGAGTGGACAAGCTTCAGGGGAGTGGACAAGCTTCAGGGGAGTGGGCATGCTTCAGGGGAGTGGACAAGCTTCAGGGAAGTGGACAAGCTTCAGGGGAGTGGACAAGTTTCAGGGGAGAGGACAATTTTCAGGGGAGTGGACAAGCTTCAGGGGAGTGGACAAGCTTCAGGGGAGTGGACAAGCTTCAGGGGAGTGGACGAGCTTCAGGGGAGTGGACAAGCTTCAGGGGAGTGGACAAGCTTCAGGGGAGTGGACAAGCTTCAGGGGAGTGGACAAGTTTCAGGGGAGAGGACAAGCTTCAGGGGAGTGGACAAGCTTCAGGGGAGTGGACAAGCTTCAGGGGAGTGGACAAGTTTCAGGGGAGAGGACAAGCTTCAGGGGAGTGGACAAGCTTCAGGGAAGTGGACGAGCTTCAGGAGAGTGGACAAGCTTCAGAGTGGACGAGCTTCAGGGGAGTGGACAAGCTTCAGGGGAGTGGACGAGCTTCAGGGGAGTGGACAAGCTTTAGGGGAGTGGACAAGCTTCAGGGGAGTGGACAAGCTTCAGGGGAGTGGACAAGCTTCAGTGGAGTGGACGAGCTTCAGGGGAGTGGACAAGCTTCAGGGGCGAATATACAGTCACGAATTGAGAATGCGAGAACAGTTAAGCTGAGCGTGGCAGAGTGCTGTGATGGGTAGACACAGGGAAGAGTGTAGTGGGGTGACATCACTACATCACCCTGTGATGGGTAGACACAGGGAAGAGTGTAGTGGGGTGACATCACTACATCACAACCCTCAACATCACCCTTATTCCTGCTCACCCTTACTTCTCTTCCTATACCTTGCCTCCAAATACCGGTCCACTCTTCCCCAGAGACTATACCTTGCCTTGAGGTTACCTTGAGGTGCTTCCGGGGCTTAGTGTCCCCGCGGCCCGGTTCTCGACCAGGCCTCCACCCCCTGGAAGCAGCCCGTGACAGCTGACTAACACCCAGGTACCTATTTTACTGCTAGGTAACAGGGGCATAGGGTGAAAGAAACTCTGCCCATTGTTTCTCGCCGGCGCCTGGGATCGAACCCAAGACCACAGGATCACAAGTCCAGCGTGCTGTCAACTCGGCCGACCGGCTCCCAAGGTATGGAGGCTGACTCCATACACAGTTTCAAATGTATATATGATAGAGGCCAGTAGGCTCAGGAACCTGTACACCAGTTGATTGACGGTTGAGAGGCGGGACCAAAGAGCTAGAGCTCAACCCCCGCAAGCACAACTAACGTAAACAAAAAATTACATTTTTACAACCCCTCCGACCCTCTGCTATCCCTTCCTCCTTACTATCCCATTCTATTCCACATCATCCCGCGCCCGTCCCACCTTATCCCATCCCATTGCGTTCGAGAACTGTTGCATCTCCCGGAGCAATATACACCCGCCCAGGGTTCGCATCCCTCTCCGTTGCAACGTTGAAGATGAAGCACCAACCCACTTGTTGCATGGGGCGAGGAGTATATAGGGTGAAGGGAATAGGGTGAGGGAGATACTAACCCCCCACCCCATAACCTCCCCTCACCCCCACCCCACAACCCCACCCCATCACCCCCATGACCAGTGGACAATGACCACGATCTACATAATCACTGTCCTCAGATGGGCGCATGGACGCTTCTATTTTTGTTCCCCGCTCCAAGGTCATTCCTCTCAGTGAGCTCCAGTGGCCACTAGTGAGCTCCAGCGGCCACTAGTGAGCTCCAGCGGCCTCTAGTGAGCTCCAGCGGCCACTATAGTGAGCTCCAGCGGCCTCTAGTGAGTTCCAGCGGCCACTAGTGAGCTCCAGCGGCCCCTAGTGAGCTGCAGCGGCCCCTAGTGAGCTCCAGCGGCCCCTAGTGAGCTCCAGCGGCCACTATAGTGAGCTCCAGCGGCCACTAGTGAGCTCCAGCGGCCACTAGTGAGCTCCAGCGGCCCCTAGTGAGCTCCAGCGGCCTCTAGTGAGCTCCAGCGGCCACTATAGTGAGCTCCAGCGGCCCCTAGTGAGCTCCAGCGGCCACTATAGTGAGCTCCAGCGGCCACTAGTGAGCTCCAGCGGCCACTAGTGAGCTCCAGCGGCCACTAGTGAGCTCCAGCGGCCACTAGTGAGCCTCAGCGGCCCCTAGTGAGCTCCAGCGGCCACTAGTGAGCTCCAGCGACCACTAGTGAGCTCCAGCGGCCATTATAGTGAGCTCCAGCGGCCACTAGTGAGCTCCAGCGGCCACTAGTGAGCTCCAGCGGCCACTATAGTGAGCTCCAGCGGCCACTAATGAACTCCAGCGACCACAAGTGAGCTCCAGCGGCCACTATAGTGAGCTCCAGCGACCACTAGTGAACTCCAGCGGCCACTAGTAAGCCTCAGCGGCCCCTAGTGAGCTCCAGCGGCCACTAGTGAGCTCCAACGGCCACTATAGTGAGCTCCAGCGACAACTAGTGAGCTCCAGCGGCCACTAGTGAGCTCCAGCGGCCACTATAGTGAGCTCCAGCGACCACTAGTGAGCTCCAGCGGTCACTTTTCAGACTACTTCTGTAGAGTGTGTGTGTATTTACTATTTGTATCTTCAGAATCGAACTATTGACTCTTGGACTCCGCTTTTCTAACCAATCTATTTTTTCTCTATTAAGTCTACTACATAATTTTATCTTTAAAACACACACACACATCCCCAGGAAGCAGCCCTTAACAGCTAGCTGTCTAACTCCATGTGGGTACTAAGTTTCCACCTGTGTCCCCTTGTTCGCGTCCCACCAGTGTTGAATAGTTTATCCTTGTTTACCCGGTCGATTCCTCTGAGGATTTTGTAGGTTGTGATCATGTCTCCCCTTACTCTTCTGTCTTCCAGTGTCGAAAGGTGCATTTTCCGCAGCCTTTCCTCGTAACTCATGCCTCTTAGTTCTGGGACTAGTCTAGTGGCATACCTTTGGACTTTTTCCAGCTTCGTCTTGTGCTTGACAAGGTACTGGCTCCATGCTGGGGCCACATACTCCAGGATTGGTCTTACATATGTGGTGTCCAAGATTCTGAATGATTCCTTACACAGGTTCCTGAACGCTGTTCTGATGTTAGCCAGCCTCGCATATGCCGCAGACGTTATTCTCTTTATGTGGGCTTCAGGAGACAGGTTTGGTGTGATATCAACTCCTAGATCTTTCTCTGTCCGTTTCATTAAGTACTTCATCTCCTATTCTGTATCCTGTGTCTGGCCTCCTGTTTCCACTGCCTAGTTTCATTACTTTGCATTTACTCGGGTTGAACTTCAACAGCCATTTGTTGGACCATTCACTCAGTCTGTCTAGGTCATCTTGTAGCCTCCTACTATCGTCCTCAGTTTCAATCCTCCTGTTAATTTTTGCATCATCGGCAAACACTGAGAGAAACAATTCTATACCCTCTGGGAGATCATTTACATATATCAGAAACAGTATAGGTCCAAGGACTGACCCCTGCGGGACTCCACTTGTGACGTCTCGCCAATCTGAGACCTCACCCCTCACATTGACTCGTTGTCTCCTGTTGCTTACGTACTCCTGTATCCAACGGAGTACCTTCCCTTTCACTCCAGCCTGCATCTCCAGCTTTTTCACTAGCCTCTTGTGTGGCACTGTGTCAAAGGCTTTCTGACAATCCAAAAATATGCAGTCTGCCCACCCTTCTCTTTCTTGCCTTATTTTTGTTGCCTGGTCGTAGAATTCAAGTAACCCTGTGAGGCAGGACCTGCCATCCCTGAATCCATATTGATGCTGTGTTACAAAGTTCTTTCGCTCCAGGTGCTCCACTAGCTTTCTTCGCACAATCTTCTCCATCAGCTTGCATGGTATGTGTGTGTGTGTGTATGTGTGTGTGTGTGTGTGTGTGTGTGTGTGTGTGTGTGTGTGTGTGTGTGTGTGTGTGTGTGTGTGTGTGTGTGAGAGTGTGTATTCACCTAGTTGTATTCACCTAGATGTGCTTGCAGGGGTTGAGCTCTGCTCTTTCGGCCCGCCTCTCAACTGTCAATCAACTGTTTACTAACTACTTTTTTTCACACCACACACACACCCCAAGAAGCAGCCCGTGACAGCTGACTAACTCCCAGGTACCGATTTACTGCTAGGTAACAGGGGCATCAGGGTGAAAGAAACTCTGCCCATTGTTTCACGCCGGCGCCGGGAATCGAACTCGGGACCACAGGATCACACGTCCAGCGTGCTGCCCAGTCCGCCACCGGCCTCACACTGTGTGTGTGTGTGTGTGTGTGTGTGTGTGTGTGGCTCTCCCATTGAGAGTAATCCTCCAGTCTCATCTTAATCCTAGACTTTATCGTCGTTGTGATTTTAAGATTTGACTCGTTATCCGAGTTCTCTGGATAGTGCGTGCGTGCTCTGGATAATGCATGCGTGCGTGCTCTGGAGAGTGCGTTCGTGCTCTGGAGAGTGCGTGCGTGCTCTGGAGAAAGCGTGCGTGCTCTGGAGAGTGCGGGCGTACACTGGAGAGCGCGGGCGTACACTGGAGAGCGCGGGCGTGCTTTGGAGAGCGCGGGCGTGCTCTAGAGAGCGCGGGCGTGCTCTAGAGAGCGCGGGCGTGCTCTGGAGAGCGCGGGCGTGCTCTGGAGAGCGCGGGCGTGCTCTGGAGAGCGCGGGCGTGCTTTGGAGAGCGCGGGCGTGCTCTAGAGAGCGCGGGCGTGCTCTAGAGAGCGCGGGCGTGCTCTGGAGAGCGCGGGCGTGCTCTAGAGAGCGCGGGCGTGCTCTAGAGAGCGCGGGCGTGCTCTAGAGAGCGCGGGCGTGCTCTGGAGAGCGCGGGCGTGCTCTGGAGAGCGCGGGCGTGCTCTGGAGAGCGCGGGCGTGCTCTGGAGAGCGCGGGCGTGCTCTGGAGAGCGCGGGCGTGCTCTGGAGAGCGCGGGCGTGCTCTGGAGAGCGCGGGCGTGCTCTGGAGAGCGCGGGCGTGCTCTGGAGAGCGCGGGCGTGCTCTGGAGAGCGCAGGCGTGCTCTGGAGAGCGCGGGCGTGCTCAACAGGCAGCCCAATTAGCACTGGAGTCGAGTTAAGAGGTGAACCTGACTTCAGTTCTACTCTCGAGGAGCTTGTTTGTTTATGGTACAGGAATTATGCTGCACGGGGGCATGAGGTGCGGGGCATGAGGTGCGGGGCATGAGGTGCGGGGCATGAGGTGCGGGGCATGAGGTGCGGGGCATGAGGTGCGGGGCATGAGGTGCGGGGCATGAGGTGCGGGGCATGAGGTGCGGGACATGAGATATGGGGCATGAGGTGCGGGGCATGAGGTGCGGGGCATGAGGTGCGGGGCATGAGGTGCGGGGCATGAGGTGCGGGGCATGAGGTGCGGGGCATGAGGTGCGGGGCATGAGGTGCGGGGCATGAGGTGCGGGGCATGAGGTGCGGGACATGAGATATGGGGCATGAGGTGCGGGGCATGAGGTGCGGGGCATGAGGTGCGGGGCATGAGGTGCGGGGCATGAGGTGCGGGGCATGAGGCGCGGGGCATGAGGTGCGGGACATGAGATATGGGGCATGAGGTGCGGGGCATGAGGTGCGGGGCATGAGGTGCGGGGCATGAGGTGCGGGGCATGAGATATGGGGCATGAGGTGCGGGGCATGAGATATGGGGCATGAGGTGCGGGGCATGAGATATGGGGCATGAGGTGCGGGGCATGAGATATGGGGCATGAGGTGCGGGGCATGAGGTGCGGGGCATGAGATATGGGGCATGAGGTGCGGGGCATGAGGGGCGGGGCATGAGATATGGAGCATGAGGTGCGGGGCATGAGATATGGGGCATGAGGTGCGGGGCATGAGGTGCGGGGCATGAGGTGCGGGGCATGAGGTGCGGGGCATGAGGTGCGGGGCATGAGGTGCGGGGCATGAGGTGCGGGGCATGAGGCGCGGGGCATGAGGTGCGGGACATGAGATATGGGGCATGAGGTGCGGGGCATGAGGTGCGGGGCATGAGGTGCGGGGCATGAGGTGCGGGGCATGAGATATGGGGCATGAGGTGCGGGGCATGAGATATGGGGCATGAGGTGCGGGGCATGAGATATGGGGCATGAGGTGCGGGGCATGAGATATGGGGCATGAGGTGCGGGGCATGAGGTGCGGGGCATGAGATATGGGGCATGAGGTGCGGGGCATGAGGGGCGGGGCATGAGATATGGAGCATGAGGTGCGGGGCATGAGATATGGGGCATGAGGTGCGGGGCATGAGGTGCGGGGCATGAGGTGCGGGGCATGAGGTGCGGGGCATGAGGTGCGGGGCATGAGGTGCGGGGAATGAGGTGCGGGGCATGAGGTGCGGGGCATGAGGTGCGGGGCATGAGGTGCGGGGCATGAGATATGGGGCATGAGGTGCGGGGCATGAGATATGGGGCATGAGGTGCGGGGCATGAGATATGGGGCATGAGGTGCGGGGCATGAGATATGGGGCATGAGGTGCGGGGCATGAGATATGGGGCATGAGGTGCGGGGCATGAGATATGGGGCATGAGGTGCGGGGCATGAGGTGCGGGGCATGAGATATGGGGCATGAGGTGCGGGGCATGAGGGGCGGGGCATGAGATATGGAGCATGAGGTGCGGGGCATGAGATATGGGGCATGAGGTGCGGGGCATGAGGTGCGGGGCATGAGGTGCGGGGCATGAGGTGCGGGGCATGAGGTGCGGGGCATGAGGTGCGGGGCATGAGGTGCGGGGCATGAGGTGCGGGGCATGAGGTGCGGGGCATGAGATATGGGGCATGAGGTGCGGGGCAAGAGATATGGGGCATGAGGTGCGGGGCATGAGATATGGGGCATGAGGTGCGGGGCATGAGATATGGGGCATGAGGTGCGGGGCATGAGATATGGGGCATGAGGTGCGGGGCATGAGATATGGGGCATGAGGTGCGGGGCATGAGATATGGGGCATGAGGTGCGGGGCATGAGATATGGGGCATGAGGTGCGGGGCATGAGATATGGGGCATGAGGTGCGGGGCATGATGTGCGGGGCATGAGATATGGGGCATGAGGTGCGGGGCATGAGGGGCGGGGCATGAGATATGGAGCATGAGATTTGGGGCATGTATGCGGCATTCTGTCTAGTAGACAAATTGGCATGAATAGTTATCCAGGATAACTGGATAAATGTGTAGGGCAAAACCAGTCTGATATCTTTCATGATAACTTATTTTAACTTCTCTGCCAATTGAGGGAGTAAGGGGGGGGGGAGGGACGGACCTTTAAAACGACACGTTCAGCCCTTCGCTTGATTAGCCACAACGTACAATATAAGTGGTGCTATATAAACGCACGAATCCACGCTACCTAACCTAACCTAACCCCCATCTACGTATAGAAAACGTGATTATAACTGCCAGCAGCAACCTACCATAGTTGAGAGAGCGGGATATATGAGCTTATTAGTGGCCAGAGATTGCATTATGAGGCAGACTATTGTAAACATGAGTATGGAATCGGAGGTCATACACAGACGATGAGTTACGGGGGTCTTGAAGTGGGTAGACTCCGCTCCAATATAGAAGCATCAAGAAATATGGACCAATAGGCTTTCTACAATTACTTCCATTCAATACCCATTGTTTCGTGTTCTGTCTTGTGTTTGAATTTAATACCCATTCAATACCCATTGTTGAAAGTTTGTTTTCACCTCATCCACCTCACCCAAATGTAGATATAAAATCGAAGATGTGTAAGCTCTATTCAGTTTCAGTTGTGTGTTTGTAGACTATAGTCTTTGAAAATGTAATAAGTTTTACGAAACGCGCTCAAGTGTCGCGTCAAACTAGAAATAAAAATGAATTTTGGAGAATTGATCTTTGAATTACCATCAACAGTGAAAAGAAACGAGAAAGATCGAGAAAATTCGTGTTAGAATTATTAATCTTACTTTTTCGGTCATATTTAATAATATATGTCTACAGGAAAGAGTGCTACCAAAATATACTTATATATATATATATATATATATATATATATATATATATATATATATATATATATATATATATATATATATATATGCGAACAAGCCTGAATGGTCCCCAGGACAATATGCAACTGAAAACTCACACCCCAGAAGTGACTCGAACCCATACTCCCAGGAGCTGCACAACTGGTATGTACAAGACGCCTTAATCCACTTGACCATCACGACCGGACATAATGAGGTGATAGCCGAGGCTATTTGAACCACCCCACCGCCGGCACTCGGATAGTAATCTTGGGCATAGCATTTTACCAAATCACCTCATTCTTTGGGGCACACGTGAGGAACACAAATGCGAACAAAATTTGTTCGCATTTGTGTTCCTCACGTGTGCCCCAAAGAATGAGGTGATTTGGTAAAATGCTATGCCCAAGATTACTATCCGAGTGCCGGCAGTGGGGTGATTCAAATAGCCTCGGCTATCACCTCATTATGTCCGGTCGTGATGGTCAAGTGGATTAAGGCGTCTTGTACATACCAGTTGCGCAGCTCCTGGGAGTATGGGTTCGAGTCACTTCTGGGGTGTGAGTTTTCAGTTTTATATATATATATATATATATATATATATATATATATATATATATATATATATATATATATATATATATATATATATATATATATATATAGAGAGAGAGAGAGAGAGAGAGAGAGTATGCCTTGAATGGGCTACTAGTTCTCCTTCAGCTGCCTTTATTTCTGTGATCTTATGTACTACACAGTATATTACAGGATACAGCAGGTAACGCCCTGTAATGTCGATATCTTGGCTCGAACCTTCCTGTAGCTACGGTGGGCGTCCGGCCAAACACTGAGAGTGAGTCGGGTAAATAGTGTAAGAGCAAGGAAGGGGGGAAGTAAATGGAGTATAGAAAGGAAAATAGAGAAAAGAATGGAAAAGGAACATAAATAGTAGTGAATGGGTATAGTAGATGGATAGGTAATGGGCTAGGCCGCTAAGAGATGGGGTAGGGTAGTAGCTAGGGTAGGAGAGATGAGCAGGTGATGGGTATAAGGAACAGGAGTAAGAGATGGGTAAGGCTAGCGGGGGTAGGGGATGGGAGGGGAGTGGGATAGAGAGAGTGGGAGAGGACGCAACAGAGCGAAACCTCGGCATTGTCTCATGTCTTGAAGCAGACACACAAAAAATTAAGCACTCCGAAATCCACTCAAAGAAACTGTCAGGAATAACAAAAAAGCAATTTATAGACGGGTTGCCCTTTGACCTGGCAACACTGGGTCTGTGACCTGGCAACACTGGGTCTGTGACCTGGCAACACTGGGTCTGTGACCTGGCAACACTGGGTCCGTGACCTGGCAACACTGGGTCCGTGACCTGGCAACACTGGGTCTGTGACCTGGCAACACTGGGTCTGTGACCTGGCAACACTGGGTCCGTGACCTGGCAACACTGGGTCTGTGACCTGGCAACACTGGGTCTGTGACCTGGCAACACTGGGTCTGTGACCTGGCAACACTGGGTCTGTGACCTGGCAACACTGGGTCTGTGACCTGGCAACACTGGGTCTGTGACCTGGCAACACTGGGTCTGTGACCTGGCAACACTGGGTCTGTGACCTGGCAACACTGGGTCTGTGACCTGGCAACACTGGTTCTGTGACCTGGCAACACTGGGTCTGTGACCTGGCAACACTGGGTCTGTGACCTGGCAACACTGGGTCTGTGACCTGGCAACACTGGGTCTGTGACCTGGCAACACAGCCCCTGTGACCTGGCAACACTGGGTCTGTGACCTGGCAACACTGGGTCTGTGACCTGGCAACACTTGGTCTGTGACCTGGCAACACTGGGTCTGTGACCTGGCAACACTGGGTCTGTGACCTGGCAACACTGGGTCTGTGACCTGGCAACACAGCCCCTGTGACCTGGCAACACTGGGTCTGTGACCTGGCAACACAGCCCCTGTGACCTGGCAACACTGGGTCTGTGACCTGGCAACACTGGGTCTGTGACCTGGCAACACTGGGTCTGTGACCTGGCAACACTGGGTCTGTGATCTGGCAACACCTGCCCTGTGACCTGGCAACACTGGGTCTGCGACCTGGCAACACTGGGTCTGTGATCTGGCAACACCTGCCCTGTGACCTGGCAACACAGCCCCTGTGACCTGGCAACACAGCCCCTGTGACCTGGCAACACAGACCCTGTGACCTGGCAACACAGCCCCTGTGACCTGGCAACACAGCCCCTGTGACCTGGCAACACAGCCCCTGTGACCTGGCAACACAGCCCCTGTGACCTGGCAACACAGCCCCTGTGACCTGGCAACACAGCCCCTGTGACCTGGCAACACAGCCCCTGTGACCTGGCAACACAGCCCCTGTGACCTGGCAACACAGCCCCTGTGACCTGGCAACACAGCCCCTGGACCATCATGCAAGAATGTGTTGCATCATGGCTATTGCAAGGCAAAACTGCTCGCTTAAGAAAAACAAGTAACAGCAAAACAAGTGACTTTGTGTTGCTGAGGATCATCTTGGAGCAACACCCAAGCGTGACCCCCATTAGTGTTACACCACAGTCTCCATCAACGTCGAAAATCCACCCTCAGATACCTGCAATTATAGTCTTTAAACACCAACGATATTTAAACCCACCTATTAATTACATCGGAGGGAATATAGAGTTATCCAAGTGGACATCATAAGAGACAGAAGCCTGTGGTTCATAGCCGCACTTTTCAGCCTTAACGACGAGGGAAAGTCCCACTGTTCCCTGAGGGGAAGGTCACGCCACCAGTGACCTGTGAAGGGGTGATTCAAGGTCATGCAAGGGACGACCCAGGTCACAACCTCTGTGACGTCACAAGGTGAGGGGGGTGGGGAAAGCAGGTTAATTGTGGGGAAGAAAGGTGTTATAGTGGGGGGAGGGGGGGGGGAGGGGGGGGGGAGGGGGGGAGGGGGGGGGGAGGGGGGAGGGGTTGGGGAGGGGTTGAGGGGAGGGGTTGGGGAGGGGTTGAGGGAGGGGTTGGGGGAGGGGTTGGGGGAAGGATTGGGGGGAGGGTTTGGGGGAAGGATTGGGGGAGGGGTTGGGGGAAGGATTGGGGGGAGGGTTTGGGGGAAGGATTGGGGGAGGGGTTGGGGGAAGGATTGGGGGGAGGGTTTGGGGGAAGGATTGGGGGAGGGGTTGGGGAAGGATTGGGGGAGGGGTTGGGGGAAGGATTGGGGGAAGGATTGGGAGAGGGGTTGGGGGAAGGATTGGGAGGGGGTTGGGGGAATGATTGGGAGAGGGGTTGGGGGGAAGGGTTGGGGGAAGGATTGGGGGGAGGGGTTGCGGGGAGGGGTTGGGGGAAGGATTGGGGGGGAGGGGTTGGGGGAAGGATTGGGGGGAGGGGTTGGGGGAAGGATTGGAGGAGGAATTGGGGAAGGATTGGGGGAGGGGTTGGGGGAAGGATTGGGGGAGGGGTTGGGGGAGGGGTTGGGGGAAGGATTGGGGGGAGGGGTTGGGGGAGGGGTTGGGGGGTAGGATTGGGGGAGGGGTTGGGGAAGGATTGGGGGAGGGGTTGGGAAAGGATTGGGGAGGGGTTGGGGGTTGGGGAAGAATTGGGGGGAGGGGTTGGGGGAAGGATTGGGGGATAGGTTGGGGGGAGGGGTTGGGGGAAGGATTGGGGAAGGGGTTGGGGGAAGGATTGGGGGAGGGGTTGGGGGAAGGATTGGGGGGAGGGGTTGGGGGAAGGATTGGGGGGAGGGGTTGGAGGAAGGATTGGGGGGAGGGGTTGGGGGAAGGATTGGGGGAGGGGTTGGGGGAAGGATTGGGGGAGGGGTTGGGGAAGGATTGGGGGAGGGGTTGGGGGAAGGATTGGGGGAATGATTGGGGGAGGGGTTGGGGGGAGGGGTTGGGGGGAGGGGTTGGGGGGAGGGGTTGGGGGGAGGAGTTGGGGGGAGGGGTTGGGGGAGGGGTTGGGGGGAGGGGTTGGGGAGGGGTTGGGGGGAGGGGTTGGGGGAAGGATTGGGAGGAGGGGTTGGGGGAAGAATTGGGGGGAGGGGTTGGGGGGTAGGATTGGGGGAGGGGTTGGGGAAGGATTGGGGGAGGGGTTGGGGGAAGGATTGGGGAGGGGTTGGGGGTTGGGGAAGGATTGGGGGGAGGGGTTGGGGGAAGGATTGGGGGAGGGGTTGGGGGAAGGATTGGGGGAGGGGTTGGGGGAAGGATTGGGGGAGGGGTTGGGGGAAGGATTGGGGGAGGGGTTGGGGGAATGATTGGGGGAGGGGTTGGGGGGAGGAGTTGGGGGGAGGAGTTGGGGGGAGGGGTTGGGGGGAGGGGTTGGGGGGAGGGGTTGGGGGAAGGATTGGGGGAGGGGTTGGGGGAAGGATTGGGGGGAGGGGTTGGGGGAAGGATTGAGGGAGGGGTTGGGGGAAGGATTGGGGAAGGGGTTGGGGGAAGGATTGGGGGAGGGGTTGGGGGGAGGGGAGGGGGTGGTGCTGGAGGTATACCAACGATACCCTCCCTGAGTCAACTGATGCCCCGCCGGACAATACAGAGCCAAGAGAGAGAACTTCCATGAAACAAAGAGTTCAGGAAAATCTCTCCAATTTTTCAACTTCCTTAACAACCTACTACACGAAGGTCCGGCCAATCTAGCACCCATAACATACACCTTCCAGCGGACAGCGTAGAAGGAACGCTCCCACAAACACCAGTTGATTGACAGTTGAGAGGCGGGACCAAAGAGCCAAAGCTCAACCCCCGCAAGCACAATTAGGTGAGTACAATTAGGTGAGTACAGAAGCAAACAGCAAAGACCTTGGACGCAAAGCGAGGAGTATGAAGCACAGTGTGGCTCAGGAACCTCAGCAAGCAGTCAGGAACGTAACGTTTGGTCGGGAGAGGGGCCCTTGGGGACGCTCTCTCGCCCACAGGCGGCCGAGTCCGCTACACTACCGTGGTGGGGGGGAGGGAGGGGGGAGGGAAAAAAAAAAAAGAGAGAGAGAGAGAGAGAGAGAGAGAGAGAGAGAGAGAGAGAGAGAGAGAGAGAGAGAGAGAGAGAGAGAGAGAGAGAGAGAGAGAGAGAGAGAGAGAGAGAGAGAGAGAAAGAGAGAGAGAGAGAGAGAGAGAGAGAGAGAGAGAGAGAGAGAGAGAGAGAGAGAGAGAGAGAGAGAGAGAGAGAGAGAGAGAGAGAGAGAGAGAGAGAGAGAGAGAGAGAGAGAGAGAGAGAGAGAGAGAAAGAGAGAGAGAGAGAGAGAGAGAGAGAGAGAGAGAGAGAGAGAGAGAGAGAGAGAGAGAGAGAGAGAGAGAGAGAGAGAGAGAGAGAGAGAGAGAGAGTACTCCCCTAAATATACTAACCTAATTGCGCTTGCGGGGGTTGAGCTTCGGTTCTTTGATCCCGCCTCTCAACCGTCAATCAACTAGTGTACAGATTCTTGAGCCTACTGGGTTCAATCATATTTATATATGAAACTGTGTATGGAGTCTGTCTCCACCACATCACTGCCTAATGTATTCCATTTGTTAACTAATCTGTAACTGAACAAAACTATTTTTAACTTTCCAGTGGCTCATTCGGGTACTTAATTTCCACGTGTCCCTTCGTGCGAGTGTCCCCGTGTTAAATAGTCTGCCCTTATCTACCCTATCAATTCCCCGAAAAATTTTGTATGTGGTGATGATGTCTGCTCTAATTCTATTGTCATCAAGTTGAATTCACAGCTTCGAACGTTCACGACAAAAAAAGTACATATAGCCTTACCGCCTGACTGCCTTCCCCTCCTTCCTATCCCAGATCCTTTCCTCGTAGTTCATGCCCCGCCGCTCGGGTACTAGTCTGGTGGCATACCTTTGAAACTTCTCCAACTTAGTCTTGTGCTTGACTAGATACGGACTCCATGCTGGAGCTGTATATTATAGGATTGGTCTGACATATGTAGTATACAAGGTTTTAGATGATTCCTTACACAAGTTTCTAAACACAGTTCTTATATATTGGCCAACCAGTCATATGCCGCTGGTGATATTTTTTAGGTGTTGGCTTCAAGGGGGAGGTTCCAGCGTGACATCAATCTCCTAGATCTTTTTCTCTTATTGATTCTTTAAGGCTTTCATCTCCCAAATGATACCGTGTATCTGGCTTTCTGCTCCCTACATCTATTTTCATTACTTTGATCTTGCTTGAGTTAAACTCTTGTAACCATTTGTTGGACCATTCCTTCAGTTTGTCCAGGTCATCTTGAAGTCTCTTGCTGTCCTCCAGTCTTAATCCATCTTATAATTTTGGCATCGTCAGCAAACATTGCGAGGAATGAGTCTATACCCTCTGGAAGATCATTTACGTATATCAGTAATAAGATAGGTCCGAGTACAGAGCCCTGCGGGACTCCGCTGGTGACATCACGCCAGTCTGAGGTCTCACCCCTCACAGTAACTCTCTGCTTCCTGTAGCTTAGGTACGCCCTTCTCCACTGAAGCACCCTATCAGTTACGTTTGCCTGTTTCTCCAACTTATGCACCAGCCTCTTATCTGGCACTTTGTCAAAGCATCTCTGACAGAACAAGAAAATGCAGTCTGCCCAACCCTTCTATTAAACCTGTGAGACAAGGGTTGCCATGCCCTAACCCATGTTGTGGTGTGTCACCAAGATGTGGAACTATGTTTTTACTCGCCAACTTCTCCATCCCCTTGCATGCTATACAAGTTAGAGACACTGGCCTGCAGCGCTGGTGCGCCCGCGCGTGTGTGCGTGTGTGTGTGTGCGTATGTGCGTGTGCATGCGTGCACATAGGGGGAAGAAAGTGTGTGTGTGGGGGGAGGGGGGGGGAGGAGGGGGGGAGGGGGGGGGGGAGTTGAAACAGGTTTCTTGGGCCGGATAACGAGCAGTTTTCCTACAGTGGATTATCATATTTTCCCCCGTGGAGAGGAGA
This sequence comes from Procambarus clarkii, assembly GCF_040958095.1. Classification (NCBI taxonomy): domain Eukaryota; kingdom Metazoa; phylum Arthropoda; class Malacostraca; order Decapoda; family Cambaridae; genus Procambarus; species Procambarus clarkii. The sequence goes on along the minus strand of NC_091168.1, from coordinate 27,985,183 downwards.
GAGGCGGCGTCTTGCCAGCCTCCGCCAGCCTTAATGTGTGGGTGGTGGCGCGGGCTGACCCTCATCAACACGGCCCGGCTTAAACAAAGATGTAAAACCTCAAATTGTTTTATATTACTACTCTTTAAACTCTTCTTCCTCCACACCGTCACCCTTACTCCACACCGTCACCCTTACTCCACACCGTCACCCTTACTCCACACCGTCACCCTTACTCCACACCGTCACCCTTACTCCACACCGTCACCCTTACTCCACACCGTCACCCTTACTCCACACCGTCACCCTTACTCCACACCGTCACCCTTACTCCACACCGTCACCCTTACTCCACACCGTCACCCTTACTCTACACAGTCACCCTTACTCCACACAGTCACTCTTACTCCACACCGTCACCCTTACTCCACACCGTCACCCTTACTCCACACCGTCACCATTACTCCACACCGTCACCCTTACTCCATACCGTCACCATTACTCCACACAGTCACCCTTACTCCACACGGTGACCCTTACTCCACACGGTGACCCTTACTCCACACAGTCACCCTTACTCCACACCGTCACCCTTACTCCACACCGTCACCCTTACTCCACACAGTCACTCTTACTCCACAGTCACCCTTACTCCACACCGTCACCCTTACTCTACACCGTCACCCTTACTCCACACCGTCACCCTTACTCCACACCGTCACCCTTACTCCACACCGTCACCCTTACTCCACACAGTCACCCTTACTCCACACAGTCACTCTTACTCCACAGTCACCCTTACTCCACACATTCACTCTTACTCCAGTCACCCTTACTCCACACCGTCACCCTTACTCCACACCGTCACCCTTACTCCACACAGTCACCCTTACTCCACACAGTCACTCTTACTCCACAGTCACCTTTACTCCACACAGTCACTCTTACTCCACAGTCACCCTTACTCCACACATTCACTCTTACTCCAGTCACCCTTACTCCACACAGTCACCCTTACTCCACACAGTCACCCTTACTCCACACAGTCACTCTTACTCCACAGTCACCCTTACTCCACGCCGTCACCCTTACTCCACACATTCACTCTTACTCCAGTCACCCTTACTCCACACAGTCACCCTTACTCCACACCGTCACCCTTACTCCACACCGTCACCCTTACTCCACACATTCACTCTTACTCCACAGTCACCCTTACTCCACACCGTCACTCTTACTCCAGTCACCCTTACTCCACACAGTCACCCTTACTCCACACAGTCACCCTTACTCCACACCGTCACCCTTACTCCACACATTCACTCTTACTCCACAGTCACCCTTACTCCACACCGTCACTCTTACTCCAGTCACCCTTACTCCACACAGTCACCCTTACTCCACGCCATCACCCTTACTCCCCACCATCACATTACTCCACACCATCACCCTTACTCTACACCATCACTCCACACCATCACATTACTCCACACCATCACCCTTACTCTACACCATCACTCCACACCATCACTCCACACCATCACATCACTCCACACCATCACATTACTCCACACCATCACTCCACACCATCACTCCACACCATCACATTACTCCACACCATTACTCCACACCATTACTCCACACCATCACTCCACACCATCACATTGTGTGGAGTGATGGTGATCTTATGGGATGCTTCAGGAAGGTATTCAAATACACAAGTAACGCATCACCTATGGAGTGTGACGGTGATTGTGTGCGTTAGTGCGTGTCGTGGTGATTGTGTGCGTTAGTGCGTGTCGCGGAGATTGTGTGCGTTAGTGCGTGTCGTGGTGATTGTGTGCGTTAGTGCGTGTCGTGGTGATTGTGTGCGTTAGTGCGTGTCGCGGTGATTGTGTGCGTTAGTGCGTGTCGTGGTGATTGTGTGCGTTAGTGCGTGTCGTGGTGATTGTGTGCGTTAGTGCGTGTCGTGGTGATTGTGTGCGTTAGTGCGTGTCGCGGTGATTGTGTGCGTTAGTGCGTGTCGTGGTGATTGTGTGCGTTAGTGCGTGTCGTGGTGATTGTGTGCGTTAGTGCGTGTCGTGGTGATTGTGTGCGTTAGTGCGTGTCGCGGTGATTGTGTGCGTTAGTGCGTGTCGTGGTGATTGTGTGCGTTAGTGCGTGTCGTGGTGATTGTGTGCGTTAGTGCGTGTCGTGGTGATTGTGTGCGTTAGTGCGTGTCGTGGTGATTGTGTGCGTTAGTGCGTGTCGCGGTGATTGTGTGCGTTAGTGCGTGTCGTGGTGATTGTGTGCGTTAGTGCGTGTCGTGGTGATTGTGTGCGTTAGTGCGTGTCGTGGTGATTGTGTGCGTTAGTGCGTGTCGTGGTGATTGTGTGCGTTAGTGCGTGTCGTGGTGATTGTGTGCGTTAGTGCGTGTCGTGGTGATTGTGTGCGTTAGTGCGTGTCCTGGTGATTGTGTGAGTTAGTGCGTGTCCTGGTGATTGTGTGTGAGTTAGTGCGTGTCCTGGTGATTGTGTGCGTCATTGCGTGTCCTGAGAGAGAGAGAGAGAGAGAGAGAGAGAGAGAGAGAGAGAGAGAGAGAGAGAGAGAGAGAGAGAGAGAGAGAGAGAGAGAGAGAGAGAGAGAGAGAGAGAGAGCAGCGTCTCGAGCCTCCGCCAGTGTCCATGTTCGACCTAGTCTTGAGATATCTACTCTATTCTCTTGAGGTATCTTACAAGTCGTGATCATGTCTCTTCTCTTGCGTCTCTCCTCAGTTGTGGAGGGGTCCGGCTCCCTCAGCCTCTCACACTTTGCGTCTAACAGTTCGAGCTCTGTTGAGTGACTGTAATTTTTCTAGGATGGGTTTATTTATTTCCTGAGTTGGGGGTTCCACGCCGGGTCGGCATACTCCTGAACGGGTTATATACACGTATATGTTGTTTAATGATTTTTCTCGCAAAAATGGCTTTTTCAAAATCCAGTGGGGATAGGGTGACGTCTGATATATGATTTGATGTTGGTATCATATCCATGAAAAATTCATTTGGGTTATCAATCTTTAGTGTGTTTAGTGGCTCGCTGAAAACAGAGTCGTACTGCTTCCTCAGTAACTCGCTCATTTCTTTGTTGTCATCGGTGAAAGTTCCATCTCCCTTTCGCAGGGGCCCGATACTAGATGTGGTTTTTCATCTTGTTTTTGCATAGGAGAAAAAATATTTCGGATTTCTCTCTATTTCACTGATGACCTTTTGCTCTCTTTGCCTCTCCTGGGTTTTGTATGATTCTTGTAACTTTAGTTCAATTGTTTCTATTTCTCTACCTAACCTTCTTCGCCGTTCTTGAGATAGGGTGCGACTCTCAAGTTGTTCCGCGATTCGTTTTCTTCGCCTATATAGGAAACGACGTTCCCGTTCCAATCTGCATCTCTTTCTCTTTTTTCTTAGGGGTATACTGTTTGAACATATTTCTAGTGCTACTGAGCTTATTTTTGCCAGGCACTGGTTCAGGTTTGCATTTTCTAGCTGTTCTTCCCAGTTTATTTCTGTGAAGTCCTGGTTTATTTGCTCCCAGTTTATCTGTTTATTATTGAAGTTGAATTTGCTGAAATCTCCTCCACCGGGAATATGGACTGGTTTTGAAGGTCTATTCCACATGGTTGTCAGAACTTCATTTAAGTTGTGATCTGAGTAACAGGTAAATATAATCATTATGTTCTTAATCAATTCATCATTATTAGTGAAAATGAGGTCCAGCGTTTTCTTCTTTCTAGTTGGTTCTAATAATGGAGTTACTTCCGTGAATTATTATTTTTTTGTTAAATTCGTGCGTGTCTGCATTATAATATATCCGTGCTTCCGTGCGTGAGTGTTCCTTTGTGAACAATCACAGGATTACACACACAAATCACAATTGCGTGATGCATCAAATGGACAAATCCACAAGGGACGTGACGAGGAATCCTCGTCACGGCCCTTGTGGAGTTGTTCATCACAGGATTATTTCTCAACCGACGCGAGTTCGAACGCGACCAACGCACGCGGATTGCGATCAAACATCCGCCCGTGCTCGCGTCTCCACGTGCCAAGCACTAGCGTACGTTTCTCGCCGCCAGCAAGCACGGGTGGAGGTGGTGTGGCCGTGTCCGGGGTGACACGTACACACACACACACACACACACACACACACACACACACACACACACACACACACACACACACACACACACACACACACACACACACACACAAGGCCTCCACCCGCGTGTGCGTGTCTGGGGTGAGGATCACCCCCGCACTACATCTCTCTGTCTCACTAAAGTTCTTGGTCGGGAGCCTTGCCGCCTGTCCGCAGCATGTCAAGCGGGTCTCTCTCTCTCTCTCTCTCTCTCTCTCTCTCTCTCTCTCTTTGTGTGTGGGGGGGAGGGGGGGAGGGGTTACTATGGCTGGTTAATATGGTGGTTGCTATACTTGGTTACTATTGGTGGTTACAATGGCTGGTTACTCTGGATGGTTACCATTCATGGGTGGTCATTATAGCTGATTAATACGGGGGGTTACTATGCATGTGTGGCTGCTATACCTGGTTACTATGGGTGGTCACTATATTGGATACTAAGGCTGGTTACTATGGGTGGTCACTATAGCCAATTTAGAGACATTAATGATGGTTACTAACCAGATAGAATAATGATGTAATCCCTTTCATAAATGATGAAGTAATCCCATTCATAAATGATGAAGTAATCCCTTTCATAAATGATGAAGTAATCCCTTTCATGAATGATGAAATAATCCCCGCGTGAGGAGAGAAAGTTAATGCAAATTGAGTCTCGAAAAAATGATAAACTACCCAACCATCGTGAACAGAAACCCTCTGAGGTGTCCACCAGATGTCCAGGTGAACGAGGAGGAGGAAATGGACTGCATTTCACGCGGTCTCGTCTTCAAAATAAAACACGGGAGTATTAATACCACTTTGTTCTTTTTTTTTTTGGAGGGGGGGTGGGGGGGGAGGAGGGGGGGGGAGAAGGGAGGGGCTGTGGTATATATGCAACTAGGAACAGTATATCCACGCTTCAAGAACATTTTGTTGTTCTTCTCCTGTTCTACACGAACGACATACTGATGTGGATAGGGATTTTCTGCTCTGATAGATATGACATAATGGTAAAGAGACACTAGGCTTGTTTGTGTAGATAAGGGGATGAGTTGGTCTCAAATTTAGACTTAAGTGAGATTACTCGACTGAGACAAACTCCCGCGTCTCACTGAGTTGGCATACTTAAGAGGATCTTACATACTTATGTAAGAGGTTGAGCTTCTTACATACTTATGGAAGAGGTTCGTTTAATAATTTTTTTTGTTAGGAATGAATCACCTTTAACGTAGCCACATTGGCTGTACATTCTGTATTGGCCGTCATTACGTTATGAAGCGGCTGTGTTATGAACCAAGCGCTAAAAGGAGTTCTTTTGTTGTTCATGAAAGAATTTTTTATCAATAAATAATCCGATGTGGAGTGAGCACATGTTGTAAAAATGGAGCCCAGGAAATGGGAACCATTGGTGTAAGTTTAATGGGATTTCCTCAAAGCGTTCAAGTTAATTTACGCTCCTCTAAAGCAATTACAATACACCTTTAGGTATCTAAAGCAATTGTGTCCAAGGTAAATGACCTTCATCTATAGGTAACTTGACTGCCCCAAAGGTCAACAAGGAGTTGTGGTGAGAAATTCTATGAGTGACAGGAAGCAAAGTTCCACCAGCAGCCATCTTTATGGGAAAACAACCCCACCCCCCTTCCTTATCCGCCCCTCCCCCCCTCTTAACGCACATATAACCCCTCCCCTACACAACCTCCTCCGTCTGAACACACACGTAACCCGTCTCTCCCCCCAACCTGTCCCAACACAGCGGGAACCAGGCCAGCAGGGCTCCTTGCCTGGGTGACTATGACGGGGGAACTGTACCTTGCAGTAGCCGACCCCCACCTCACTCCACCCCCCCCCTTCCACCCCCCAACCCACCACACCACCCCACACCCCACCACACCACACCCCAACACCCCCACCACCCTGGCGCCTAATGCTCACTTTATGTAGATTGGCAGGGCGAGGAGCAGGTAAGCAGGCAGGAAGGCAGGCTGGCTGGCAGGCAAGCAAGCAAGCCGGCAAGCTAGCAAGCAAGCAAGCAAGCAAGCAAGCAAGCAAGCAAGCAAGCAAGCAAGCAACACAGGCAGGCTGGCAGTCAGGCAGGCAGGTAAGGTGACCAGGCAACAGATGCAAATGACTACCGCCTGAGAGAGCGAGAGACAAGGCAGGCAGACCTGTACACAAGTAAAGAAAATACCTGTGTCAGAGAGTTCACTGAGCGCTTGTGTAGGGATGTGTTGAGGAGGGGGGGGGGTGTTGTTGTCGGGGGAGGGGGTGTGTTGACGGGGAAGGGGTGTGTTGACGGGGAGGTGGAGGTGGAGTCTGGACGAGTTGGGGAAGGGGTGGGGGGAAAGTGTTGTAAGATATCAAACTTGATATCAAACAAACTTTGGGGGAAGAAGTTGAAGCATTAAATAGAACTCAAGAGACAACGCCATCCCCCCTCACCCCCCCCTTCCTCTGCTACCATTTCTAGCCACCCCTCACCACCACCCCTTTTCCCCCCCCCGCTACCCTCGTACTACCCCTCCCCCCCACCTCCCATTGGTAACGGTTCATTTGTAGCACTGTGGAGAAATGCCCGACACACCACTGGAACATTATCTAACACAGTGCACAGTTACAACCACAACAGACCACTGGAACATTATCTAACACAGTGCACAGTTACAACCACAACAGACCACTGGAACATTATCTAACACAGTGCACAGTTACAACCACAACAGACCACTGGAACATTATCTAACACAGTGCACAGTTACAACCACAACAGACCACTGGAACATTATCTAACACAGTGCACAGTTACAACCACAACAGACCACTGGAACATTATCTAACACAGTGCACAGTTACAACCACAACAGACCACTGGAACATTATCTAACACAGTGCACAGTTACAACCACAACAGACCACTGGAACATTATCTAACACAGTGCACAGTTACAACCACAACAGACCACTGGAACATTATCTAACACAGTGCACAGTTACAACCACAACAGACCACTGGAACATTATCTAACACAGTGCACAGTTACAACCACAACAGACCACTGGAACATTATCTAACACAGTGCACAGTTACAACCACAACAGACCACTGGAACATTATCTAACACAGTGCACAGTTACAACCACAACAGACCACTGGAACATTATCTAACACAGTGCACAGTTACAACCACAACAGACCACTGGAACATTATCTAACACAGTGCACAGTTACAACCACAACAGACCACTGGAACATTATCTAACACAGTGCACAGTTACAACCACAACAGACCACTGGAACATTATCTAACACAGTGCACAGTTACAACCACAACAGACCACTGGAACATTATCTAACACAGTGCACAGTTACAACCACAACAGACCACTGGAACATTATCTAACACAGTGCACAGTTACAACTACAACAGACCACTGGAACATTATCTAACACAGTGCACAGTTACAAACTACATTAAAATTTCAACTTAGATTCAACAGAGCAGAAGAAGTTGTTAAACACGTGGGACAAATTCTTACTGAAGCGACCATACGAGTCATAAATACTCATACTCCGCCCAAGTAAAACAGAAACAACCAACACTTAGTGGGCCAGCCAGAGGCTTAGGGCCCGCCCAGTGGGCCAGCCAGAGGCTTAGGGCCCACGCAGTGGGCCAGCCAGAGGCTTAGGGGCCGCGCAGTGGGCCAGCCAGAGGCTTAGGGCCCGTGCAGTGGGCCAGCCAGAGGCTTAGGGCCCACGCAGTGGGCCAGCCAGAGGCTTAGGGGCCGCGCAGTGGGCCAGCCAGAGGCTTAGGGCCCACCCAGTGGGCCAGCCAGAGGCTTAGGGCCCACCCAGTGGGCCAGCCAGAGGCTTAGGGCCCACCCAGTGGGCCAGCCAGAGGCTTAGGGCCCACCCAGTGGGCCAGCCAGAGGCTTAGGGCCCGCGCAGTGGGCCAGCCAAAGGCTTAGGGCCCGCACAGTGGGCCAGCCAAAGGCTTAGGGCCCGCGCAGTGGGCCAGCCAAAGGCTTAGGGCCCGGACAGTGGGCCAGCCAGAGGCTTAGGGCCCGCGCAGGAATATCCCTGCAAAAAAAAAAAGTTCATCTGTTCTCCTCGTGATAAACGAGTGTTCTCCAGTGTTTTGAAATGTGTTCATTTTGGCATGATTAGAGGCTGAGGTCAGGGTTGTGGTTGACTGCTATCGTCAGGATGGTTCTGGGTTGAACAAAACCAATTAAGCTGTTAGGGTGCGCGAACCATCGTTCATCACATCAAATGGTCAGTGAGCAAGTCCAGAAAATGGCCTTCCAGGCGGCGTGGCAACACAGATTAGGACATTTTTTATTTTTTTTTATTTCCCATCGAAGAGCGAGTTAATTGGGCAGCGTCACTCATCCTGTAAATAAACACATCGCCATAGCAGCATGTTCAACATCCCCAATAGAAGAAAACCTGTTGTTCATCCAGGATACGGGCTCACCATAGCCCGTGCTACTTGGAACTTTTTGTTCTAGGTAGCGAATCTTAAACAACATGTTCATCCTGTCACTTGTACCCAGACTCAGCAGGGACCTGCCTGTCTCTCCTTCGCTCTCAGGACCAAAGGGTTTGGCAAGCAGGAGAACGAAGAAACTTGAGGACAAGGTTGAAATCTCTGGAAGCAGGCAGAGGACGGCGGCGAGGAGGGGCAGGAAGATCACTGGCATGTCCGCTGTGAATGGGAGTAGTCTTGTCTTTCAAGTAGTTTGATACTGTATTCTTTGTTTCTTCAAGAGGCTGTGGGGCGGCACGGGAGGCTTCCTTAGGGCGAGGAGGAGTGGCTCAGTCTCCTCGGTGGCTCGTGGGGGTGGGGGGGGGGGGGGTACTGGTGGTAGGTTTAGTTAATAACTATATTTACTGTCTCAAGTGAACAGCTTATTAAACAAGAAGATTAACATTGGCCAACCCCTGAACTTACGTTATCTTGCGGGTACAAAGTGGGAGAATCTTTTAAGTATCTATATTTGACAGATAGTGTTTTCCTAATTCAAATAGTGTGGGGTTTACTATGCTATACATATTTCTAATGAGTCTAAGATGTTCACATTCTCTCAGGTAGTGGTCAAGGCGGTGTCCGTCACTCTCACCACAGATTCTGCAACTCCGCTGCTCAACTGTTGTTTCCACCCCGAGTCTCCACGGATATTTGTATTCAAGACGGAGTCTCGCTATTACCGATTCTCTCCCTCGAACGGTAGACGGACGGTAGACATTAGGACGGTAGAGCGACGGTCTCGTTTCATGCAGGTCTGCGTTCAATTCCCGACCGTCCAAATGGTTGGGCACCATTCCTTCCCCCCGTCCCATTCCAAATCCTTATCCTGATACCTTCCACGTGCAATATAGTCGTAATGACTTGGCGCTTTCCCCCTGATAGTTCCCTCCCCGCTGCCACCTCCTCTTCGTCCATAATGATTGGTGTCGCCAGCAGCAACCACGTTGTACCAGCGAACAGATTCACTGATTTGTGCGTCTATCCTCCTTTCCTCAGTTACCTTGTCACGGTGATATTGCCTGATATTATTAGTTATAATAATACCTTCAGTTATGCAGAAGGGCGGAATCATACTATTACCACTATGTCTGTAGGTTAGATTAGCATTTTAAAAGCACTATACACAATCACCTTCTGCGGTTGATTGTTCAATAAATCCCTGAACTATACGATTAACTCACGTTTCTCTCACCCTGTCCATGGAGGACAGAAGAAAATGTATATATGTTGGTTAGCATTGTAATTGTATGGCCACGTCTGTGGTAGAAAATAATAATAATAATAATAAACACTCCTCTAGGGGCAAAAGAGAAGTCAAAACCCCCTTCATATCCTGGGTACACTTGAGGCATTTGCTGTGTGATGGGTTTGTACACCTCTAGGCTCCAGGGGTCGTGTCTATAATAGGTTGGTGTTTCAGGGGCACAGTGTCAGGATCTAGGCTTCACAGGGGGAAGAGAGTTAGTCCGGCTTGAGGGACCACAGGGGGGGGGGAGGTTGTGGTGGTTGTGACAGGGGGGGGGGGAGGTTGTGGTGGTTGTGACAGGGGGGGGGAGGTTGTGGTGGTGGTGACAGGGGGGGGGGGGAGCGTCCCTCACACCTGCTCTGGGATTGCTTATGTCACCACTTGTTTAAGTTTACCTGTGCCAAGTTCTGGTACATTGGAATACTTGCATTCATGACCTTGTTGTATTTTTGAGTATTAATTGTAAACCAGTCCCACAACTATTCCCTTGTTTCGTTACATGGTTTAATTAACATCAGATCCTCCTCACCTCAGTCCTATAACTATTGATCAGGTGTTATTGAACAGGGGCCAGATTCACGAAAGCACTTACGCAAGCACTTACGAACGTGAACATATTTTCCTCAATCTTTGACGGTTTGGTTACATTTAATAGACAGTTTACAAGCATGAAAACTTGCCAATCAACTGTTGTTATTGTTATAAACAGCCTCCTGGTGCTTCGGAGCTCATTAACTGTTTAATAATTGGAAACAAAGCCGCCAAAGATTGAGAAAAGATGTACAGGTTCGTAAGTGCTTGCGTAACTGCTTCGTGAATCTGGCCCCCTGGTCAACACCAGCAGAGGTGTCCACGGACTAGACGAGTATCAAGATGCTGTCTACAGTTCATATGTTGCATAGTTTGTTGTGCTCCCCATACTTATCCTGCAATTGGTTGTTTATTGTGCAACCTATACTCACGCTGTGAGCGGTAGCGGAACAAGGATTAGAGAGCACAAAGGGTCATTTATCAGATCTCAGCGGAAACCTGCACATCATTAATTGCAATCAATCTGGACACGACATAATTACAGTGACAGGTTGTAGCGTGGTATTATGCCTATCGCAGCCCTTTTCATGACCTTCCCCTTCTTCATTCCCCTCTTTCTTCCCCATTTACCTCTTTCGTCCCTTTATTCCCACTAACTATACCCCTCTGCCCTCTCATCACCCCTTTCCATCCCTTTTTCTGTACCTCCTCTACCCTCCTCTGCTTTCCCCTCCCCTCCCCTGCTCTCCTCTGCCCTCTCACCACCCCTCCCTCCCCCCCCCAGGGTGACGCAGCACACCCCCACCTCACTAGCATAAACAAGACGCGAAAATAATTAAAAATGCCAACCGGACCCAGATCTTATTTTTCCCTCTTAGCTCCATTCCCGCCTCCTGGTCCCCTCGCTTACACCCCGGCGGTTCCTCCGGCACCAGCAGCGGCCACAGCGGCAGCAGCAGCAGCCCTACCACCACCACCAGCAGAAGCAGCAGTAGCAGCACCACCAGCAGAGGCAGCAGTAGCAGCACCACCACCACCAGCAGAGGCAGCAGCAGCAGAAGCAGAGGCAGCAGACACATAAGAAGCAAATACTCAATGCACTGTGTGAGGTGACTGGGAATCCACTACTTCACCTGTTTAACAAATCATTCCTAAGCTGAGTGCTGCCCACACAGTGGAAACATGCAATAATTGTTCCCTTACCGAAGCCCAATGACCCTGGTAATTCAGTCTCGTGTCATGCACATGCAAGATGCTTGAAAGGATCATCCTAAACCGACTGTTGCACAAAACAGGCAGACTAGGGGGGGGATGGGGGGGGGCGGGGGTCAGTGGATTTGTTAATGAGACGGAGAACAGCCAATTGTATAGATAATTACTTGGCTGATGACACAGCTAAGTACTCTAAATTTGTGAGATATATGAGGCAGGCACCACAGCATTTATACCACAGCAGAGAAGTAAATGCAGACAACAGGAATGATTTAATTAAGGGAACTTAATTAAATAAGATTAATTAAATTAATTAAATTAAAAATAGACAACAAATGGAGTCAATATAAGCGGCCAGACTCACCAGTGCCGTAGATAAGCACAACATATGTCTGCACTTTAGGTAAATTGGTTGGTTTGGTTTGTGTAAATTAGGTTAGTTTGGGTAAATGAAGAAATCCACAAGGGCCGTGCCGAGGGTTCGAACCTACGTCCGAGAGGATCCCAGACACTGCATTAATCGACTGAGCTACGACATGGTAAAAAGAATTGCAACCGGGAAATCATCCTGATTTACCAACGGATCCTGCAGTCTCTCCGAGATTTCTCGGTCGCAATTCTTTTGACCATGTCGTAGCTCAGTCGATTAAGGCAGCGTCTGGGATCCTATCGGACGTAGGTTCGAGCCCTCGACACGGCCCCTTGTGGATTTGTTCATTTGATGCATCACGCTGTTATGATTTCTGTGTGTAAGTTAGTTTGAGTACGTTACGGTCATTTGAATAAGTTGATTTGAGTTAGATTGGGTTAGATTGGGTAAGATTAGGTCGGTTTGACATCCAGTGGGCGAATCATCTTGCGTAGGATGTGACTTGTATCCCCTCAGAGGCACTAATGAAGGACTCAAGTGTAAACAAAGCCTTCACTCCCGCCACTGAGTGTAAATATGAGGCCAGACGAGTCTCTCTTGGCACCAGTCTGTATGGTGTGGCTGGCCCACACCAGCCCCTGGCCCACCTCCCTGACCCACACCACCCCTGGCCCACCTCCCTGACCCACACCAGCCCTGGCCCACCTCCCTGACCCACACCAGCCCTGGCCCACCTCCCTGACCCACACCACCCCTGGCCCACCTCCCTGACCCACACCAGCCCTGGCCCACCTCCCTGACCCACACCAGCCCTGGCCCACCTCCCTGACCCACACCAGCCCCTGGCCCACCTCCCTGACCCACACCAGCCCCTGGCCCACCTCCCTGGCCCACACCAGCCCCTGGCCCACCTCCCTGGCCCACACCAGCCCCTGGCCCACCTCCCTGACCCACACCACCCCTGGCCCACCTCCCTGGCCCACACCAGCCCCTGGCCCACCTCCCTGACCCACACCACCCCTGGCCCACCTCCCTGACCCACACCAGCCCTGGCCCACCTCCCTGACCCACACCAGCCCTGGCCCACCTCCCTGACCCACACCAGCCCCTGGCCCACCTCCCTGACCCACACCAGCCCCTGGCCCACCTCCCTGGCCCACACCAGCCCCTGGCCCACCTCCCTGGCCCACACCAGCCCCTGGCCCACCTCCCTGACCCACACCACCCCTGGCCCACCTCCCTGGCCCACGCCAGCCCCTGGCCCACCTCCCTGACCCACACCACCCACTGGCCCACCTCCCTGACCCACACCAGCCTCTGGCCCACCTCCCTGACCCACACCAGCCTCTGGACCACCTCCCTGACCCACACCACCCCTGGCCCACCTCCCTGACCCACACCACCCCTGGCCCACCTCCCTGACCCACACCACCCCTGGCCCACACCAGCCCCTGGCCCACCTCCCTGGCCCACACCAGCCCCTGGCCCACCTCCCTGACCCACACCAGCCCCTGACCCACCTCCCTGACCCACACCAGCCCTGGCCCACCCTGACCCACACCAGCCCTGGCCCACCTCCCTGACCCACACCACCTCTGGTCCACCTCCCTGGCCCACACCAGCCCATGGCCCACCTTCCTGACCCACACCACCCCTGGCCCACCTCCCTGGCCCACACCAGCCCCTGGCCCACCTTCCTGACCCACACCACCCCTGGCCCACCTTCCTGGCTCACACCAACTCCTGGCCCACCTCCCTGGCCCACACCACCCCCTGGCCCACCTCCCTGACCCATACCACCCCTGGCCCACCTCCCTGGCCCACACCACCCCCTGGCCCACCTTCCTGGCCCACACCACCCCTGGCCCACCTCCCTGGCCCACACCAGCCCCTGGCCCACCTCCCTGACCCACACCACCCCTGGCCCACCTCCCTGGCCCACACCACCCCTGGCCCACCTCCCTGGCCCACACCACCCCTGGCCCACCTCCCTGACCCACACCACCCCTGGCCCACCTCCCTGGCCCACACCACCCCTGGCCCACCTCCCTGACCACTGGCACACTAGCCAGGCCAAGGAGCACACTAGCCAGGCCAAGGAGCACACTAGCCAGGCCAAGGAGCACACTAGCCAGGCCAAGGAGCACACTAGCCAGGCCAAGGAGCACACTAGCCAGGCCAAGGAGCACACTAGCCAGGCCAAAGAGCACACTAGCCAGGCCAAGGAGCACACTAGCCAGGCCAAGGAGCACACTAGCCAGGCCAAGGAGCACACTAGCCAGGCCAAGGAACACACTAGCCAGGCCAAGGAGCACACTAGCCAGGCCAAGGAACACACTAACCAGGCCAAGGAGCACACTAGCCAGGCCAAGGAGCACACTAGCCAGGCCAAGGAGCACACTAGCCAGGCCAAGGAGCACACTAGCCAGGCCAAGGAACACACTAGCCAGGCCAAGGAGCACACTAGCCAGGCCAAGGAGCACACTAGCCAGGCCAAGGAGCACACTAGCCAGGCCAAGGAGCACACTAGCCAGGCCAAGGAGCACACTAGCCAGGCCAAGGAGCACACTAGCCAGGCCAAGGAGCACACTAGCCAGGCCAAGGAACACACTAGCCAGGCCAAGGAGCACACTAGCCAGGCCAAGGAGCACACTAGCCAGGCCAAGGAGCACACTAGCCAGGCCAAGGAGCACACTAGCCAGGCCAAGGAGCACACTAGCCAGGCCAAGGAGCACACTAGCCAGGCCAAGGAGCACACTAGCCAGGCCAAGGAGCACACTAGCCAGGCCAAGGAGCACACTAGCCAGGCCAAGGAACACACTAGCCAGGCCAAGGAGCACACTAGCCAGGCCAAGGAGCACACTAGCCAGGCCAAGGAGCACACTAGCCAGGCCAAGGAGCACACTAGCCAGGCCAAGGAGCACACTAGCCAGGCCAAGGAGCACACTAGCCAGGCCAAGGAGCACACTAGCCAGGCCAAGGAGCTCACTTGCCAGGCCAAGGAGCTCACTAGCCAGGCCAAGGAGCACACTAGCCAGGCCAAGGAGCACACTAGCCAGGCCAAGGAGCACACTAGCCAGGCCAAGGAGCTCACTAGCCAGGCCAAGGAGCACACTAGCCAGGCCAAGGAGCACACTAGCCAGGCCAAGGAGCACACTAGCCAGGCCAAGGAGCTCACTAGCCAGGCCAAGGAGCTCACTAGCCAGGCCAAGGAGCACACTAGCCAGGCCAAGGAACACACTAGCCAGGCCAAGGAGCACACTAGCCAGGCCAAGGAGCACACTAGCCAGGTCAAGGAGCACACTAGCCAGGCCAAGGAGCACACTAGCCAGGCCAAGGAGCACACTAGCCAGGCCAAGGAGCACACTAGCCAGGCCAAGGAGCACACTAGCCAGGCCAAGGAGCACACTAGCCAGGCCAAGGAGCACACTAGCCAGGCCAAGGAGCTCCCTAGCCAGGCCAAGAAGCTCACTAGCCAGGCCAAGGAGCTCACTAGCCAGGCCAAGGAGCAGAAACAGTCAGGAGGTTGACTTCCTTCAAGGCGCCGCACAACCCAGTGAGTCATCTGAGGACGACGTACATATTAGGGTATGAACTCCTGTCATACGGCCAGGGGGGGGGGGGCAGTTGGGAGAGGAGCCTCGTGCAGCACGGCCACTGTGGGAAGAGGGGCCCCGTGCTGCACGGCCCCTGTGGGGAGAGGGCCCCGTGCTGCACGGCCCCTGTGGGGAGAGGGCCCCGTGCTGCACGGCCCCTGTGGGGAGAGGGCCCCGTGCTGCACGGCACCTGTGGGGAGAGGGCCCCGTGCTGCACGGCACCTGTGAGGAGAGGGGGTTACTGATGGGTACTCACACCTACTCACTCATTCACTGTAACTCACTTTCTCACTCGCTCCCTCACCATCCCCATTCATCGACACTTACCCACCAACCCGCCCATTTACCTATTTACTCACTCACTCACTTTCACCTCACATTATCTTGTGAAGTGAAAGTGTTATCTTGTTATATCTAGCAAAGATAACAGCTTCAAAACCGATATCTTGGGGACTCGTAAGCTAAAGTTTCAGACAAAGCAGATCGAAACAGACAGTTAGGTAAGGACATAGATAACATATATTCGCGGGAACAAGTTTTTTTTTTTTTTGGTCAAGTTTTAATTTAGCGAACAAGACTCTAGTTAAAGGAACCAACCCGCCTCAAATTATGGTAGTGATGAAGATGTAGTGAGGTGGGGGCTGTTGAATTGGTGCGGGGGGCTGGTGTATTGGTGGGGGCTGTTGTATTGGTGGGAGGCTGTTGTATTGGTGGGGGCTGTTGTATTGGTGGGGGGGGGGTTGGTGTATTGGTGGGGGCTGTAGTAATGTTGGGGGGCTGTTGTATTGGTGGAGGGCTATTGTATTGGTGGGGGGCTGTTGTATTGGTGGGGGGCTATTGTATTGGTGGGGGGCTGTTGTATTGGTGGGGGCTGTTGTATTGGTGGGGGCTGTTGTATTGGTGGGGGCTGTTGTATTGGTGGGGGCTGTTGTATTGGTGGGGGCTGTTGTATTGGTGGGGGCTGTTGTATTGTGGGGGCTGGTGTATTGGTGGGGGCTGTTGTATTGGTGGGGGGCTAGTGTATTGGTGTGGGCTGGTGTATTGGTGGGGGGCTGGTGTATTGGTGTGGGCTGGTGTATTGGTGGGGACTGGTGTATTGGTGGGACTGGTGTATTGGTGGGGGCTGGTGTATTGGTGGGGACTGGTGTATCGGTGGGACTGGTGTATTGGTGGGGGCTGGTGTATTGGTGGGGGGCTGGTGTATTGGTGGGGGGCTGGTGTATTGGTGGGGGGCTGGTGTATTGGTGGGGGGCTGGTGTATTGGTAGGGCTGGTGTATTGGTGGGGGGCTGGTGTACTGGTGGGGGCTGGTGTATTGGTGGGGGGCTGGTGTATTGGTGGGGGCTGGTGTATTGGTGGGGGCTGGTGTATTGGTGGGGGCTGGCGTATTGGTGGGGCTGGTGTATTGGTGGGGGCTAGTGTATTGGTGGGGGCTGGTGTATTGGTGGGGGCTGGTGTATTGGTGGGGCTGGTGTATTGGTGGGGGCTAGTGTATTGGTGGGGCTGTGTATTGGTGGGGGCTGGTGTATTGGTGGGGGCTGGTGTATTGGTGGGACTGGTGTATTGGTGGGGGCTAGTGAATTGGTGGGGCTGGTGTATTGGTGGGGGCTGGTGTATTGGTGGGGGCTGTTGTATTGGTGGGGGCTGTTGTATTGGTGGGGCGCTGGTGTATTGGTGTGGGCTGGTGTATTGGTGGGGGCTGGTGTATTGGTGGGGGCTGGTGTATTGGTGGGACTGGTGTATTGGTGGGGGCTGGTGTATTGGTGGGGGCTGGTGTATTGGTGGGGCTGGTGTATTGGTGGGACTGGTGTATTGGTGGGGGCTAGTGTAGTGATGGGGCTGGTGTATTGGTGGGGGCTGGTGTATTGGTGGGGGCTAGTGTATTGATGGGGCTGGTGTATTGGTGGGGCTGGTGTATTGGTGGGGCTGGTGTATTGGTGGGACTGGTGTATTGGTGGGGGCTAGTGTATTGGTGGGGCTGGTGTATTGGTGGGGGGCTGGTGTATTGGTGGGACTGATGTATTGGTGGGGGCTAGTGTATTGGTGGGGCTGGTATATTGGTGGGGGCTGGTGTATTGATGGGGCTGGTGTATTGGTGGGGGCTTGTGTGTTGGTGGGATTGGTGTATTGGTGGGGGCTGGTGTATTCGTGAGGGGCTGGTGTATTGGTGGGGGCTGGTGTGTTGGTGGGATTGGTGTATTGGTGGGGGCTGGTGTATTGGTGGGGGGCTGGTGTATTGGTGGGGACTGGTGTATTGGTGGGGGCTGGTATATTGGTGGGGGCTGGTGTATTGATGGGGCTGGTGTATTGGTGGGGCTGGTGTATTGGTGGGACTGGTGTATTGGTGGGACTGGTGTATTGGTGGGGGCTAGTGTAATGGTGGGGCTGGTGTATTGGTGGGGGGCTGGTGTATTGGTGGGGGGCTGGTGTATTGGTGGAGGTCTGGTGTATTGTTGGGGGCTGGTGTATTGGTGGGGGGCTGGTGTAATGGCGGGGCTGGTGTATTGGTGGAGCCTGGTGTATTGGTGGGGGAAACTGGTGTATTGGTGGGGGCTGGTGTATTGGTGGGGCTGGTGTATTGATGGGGCTGGTATATTGGTGGGGGCTGGTGTATTGGTGGGGGTTGGTGTATTGGTGGGGGACTGGTGTATTGGTGGGGCTGGTGTATTGGTGGGGGGCTGGTGTATTGGTGGGGGGCTGGTATATTGGTTGGGCTGGTGTATTGATGGGGCTGGTATATTGGTGGGGGCTGGTGTAATGGTGGGGGCTGGTGTATTGGTGGGGGCTAGTGTATTGAAAGGGCTGGTGTATTAGTGGGGCTGGTGTATTGGTGGGACTGGTGTATTGGTGGGGGCTAGTGTATTGGTGGGGTTGGTGTATTGGTGGGGGGCTGGTGTATTGGTGGGGGGCTGGTGTATTGGTGGGGGGCTGGTGTATTGGTGGGGGCTGGTGTATTGGTTGGGGCTGATGTATTGGCGGGGCTGGTGTATTGGTGGGGGCTGGTGTACTGGTGGGGTCTGGTGTATTGGTGGGGCTGGTGTATTGATGGGGCTGGTATATTGGTGGGGGCTGGTGTATTGGTGGGGGCTGGTGTATTGGTGGGGGCTGGTGTATTGGTGGGGGCTAGTGTATTGATGGGGCTGGTATATTGGCGGGGCTGGTGTATTGGTGGGGGCTGGTGTATTGTGGGGGCTGGTGTATTGGTGGGGCTGGTGTATTGGTGGGGGCTGGTGTATTGGTGGGGGCTGGTGTATTGACGGGGCTGGTGTATTGGTGGGGGCTGGTGTATTGGTGGGGGCTGGTGTATTGGTGGGGCTGGTGAATTGATGGGGCTGGTATATTGGTGGGGGCTGGTGTATTGCTGGGGCTGGTGTATTGATGGGGCTCGTGTATTGGTGGGGCTGGTGTATTGGTGGGGGGCTGGTGTATTGGTGGGGCTGGTGTATTGGTGGGGGCTGGTGTATTGGTGGGGGCTGGTGTATTGGTGGGGCTGGTGTATTGGTGGGGGCTGGTGAATTGGTGGGGGCTGGTGTATTGGTGGGGCTGGTGTATTGGTGGGGGGCTGGTGTATTGGTGGGACTGGTGTATTGATGGGGCTTGTGTATTATCGGGTCTGGGAGACTACCAGTCCTGGGTACTAACAGAAGACTACCAGAGTCCTGGGTACTAACAAGAGACTACCAAAGACCTGGGTACTAACAGGAGACTACCAGAGTCCTGGGTACTAACAGGAGACTACCAGACCCTTGGGTACTAACAGGAGACTACCAGAGTCCTGGGTACTAACAAGAGACTACCAGACCCCTGGGTACTAACAGGAGACTACCAGAGTCCTGGGTACTAACAAGAGACTACCAAAGACCTGGGTACTAACAAGAGACTTCCAGAGTCCTGGGTACTAACAGGAGACTACCAGACCCCTGGGTACTAACAGGAGACTACCAGAGTCCTGGGTACTAACAGGAGACTACCAAAGACCTGGGTACTAACAAGAGACTACCAGAGTCCTGGGTACTTACAGGAGACTACCAAAGACCTGGGTACTAACAAGAGACTACCAGAGTCCTGGGTACTAACAAGAGGCTACCAAAGACCTGGGTACTAACAAGAGACTACCAGAGTCCTGGGTACTAACAGGAGACTACCAGAGTCCTGGGTACTAACAAGAGACTACCAGACCCCTGGGTACTAACAGGAGACTACCAAAGACCTGGGTACTAACAAGAGACTACCAGAGTCCTGGGTACTAACAGGAGACTACCAAAGACCTGGGTACTAACAAGAGACTACCAGAGTCCTGGGTACTAACAAGAGACTATCAAAGACCTGGGTACTAACAAGAGACTATCAAAGACCTGGGTACTAACAAGAGACTATCAAAGTCCTGGGTACTAACAAGAGACTACCAAAGACCTGGGTACTAACAAGAGACTACCAGAGTCCTGGGTACTAACAGGAGACTACCAAAGACCTGGGTACTAACAAGAGACTACCAGAGTCCTGGGTACTAATAAGAGACTATCAAAGTCCTGGGTACTAACAGGAGACTACCAAAGACCTGGGTACTAACAAGAGACTACCAGAGTCCTGGGTACTAATAAGAGACTACCAAAGTCCTGGGTACTAACAGGAGACTACCAAAGACCTGGGTACTAACAAGAGACTACCAAAGACCTGGGTACTAACAAGAGACTACCAAAGACCTGGGTACTAACAAGAGACTACCAGAGTCCTGGGTACTAACAAGAGACTACCAAAGACCTGGGTACTAACAAGAGACTACCAAAGACCTGGGTACTAACAAGAGACTACCAAAGTCCTGGGTACTAACAGGAGACTACCAAAGACCTGGGTACTAACAAGAGACTACCAAAGACCTGGGCACTAACAAGAGACTACCAGAGTCCTGGGTACTAACAAGAGACTATCAAAGACCTGGGTACTAACAAGAGACTACCAAAGACCTGGGCACTAACAAGAGACTACCAGAGTCCTGGGTACTAACAAGAGACTATCAAAGACCTGGGTACTAACAAGCGACTACCAGAGTCCTGGGTACTAACAAGAGACTACCAAAGACCTGGGTACTAACAAGAGACTACCAAAGACCTGGGCACTAACAAGAGACTACCAAAGACCTGGGTACTAACAAGAGACTACCAAAGACCTGGGTACTAACAAGAGACTACCAAAGTCCTGGGTACTAACAGGAGACTACCAAAGACCTGGGTACTAACAAGAGACTACCAAAGACCTGGGTACTAACAAGAGACTACCAGACCCCTGGGTACTAACAAGAGACTACCAAAGACCTGGGTACTAACAAGAGACTACCAGACCCCTGGGTACTAACAAGAGACTACTCAGCTCCTGTCTGTGTCTCCCCCGGGGCATCAAAGAGCCCAAAGCAGTCAATCAATTTCCGTCAATAAATCTATCAATGTCTCTCAAATTTTTGTTGAGTAGAGAATATTCAAATTGAAAGTCAAAAACTTTTATGTCAGGTTAATGGAGATTTTAATTGAGCTAGAGTGGCCCTAATTTGATTTTTTTTATGGAAAAAAAGTGATGTATTCTCTTAAGGAACCTACGAGCCTTATTTTCTTTTTAGATGTAATATTTCATAAAATTAATAATTCATTATTTCATCTTTACTCTAAGATAATTTTGAGCCCAATTTCTTCCTCTTTTAGTTAACGTAATGGTTTCTCAAATAGCCTAAAGTATTTAATTAAAAAAATACAGTATGCCTATACAGAAGCCTATAGATTGTCATTGACATATGATTGTCGCTGTATTCTGTATTTGGCGGATAACTGTGGTACTGAAGTTGTAGTTTGAGCGCTTGTTTGGTGGCCCCTATGTTGTATGATGGCTCCCATGTGTTCCATGGTGGCCCCTATGTTGTATGATGGCTCCCATGTGTTCCATGGTGGCCCCTATGTTGTATGATGGCTCCCATGTGTTCCATGGTGGCCCCTATGTTGTATGATGTATGGCTCCCATGTGTTCCATGGTGGCCCCTATGTTGTATGATGGCTCCCATGTGCTCCATCTTGGCCCCTATGTTGAATACTGACATCATGTGTTGCATGGTGGGCCCCTTGTGTTGCATGGTGGGCCCCTTGTGTTGCATGGTGGGCCCCTTGTGTTGCATGGTGGGCCCCTTGTGTTGCATATAGGCCCCTCGTGTAAAGAATCATTTACCGTGACAAGTTATTTAGGAAGATTATATCCTTGTATATCACACTCCGAGGCGTCATCTGTCTTTAAGAAAGTACCACGATATCCAGATTTTTTTTTTTTTTAGAAATTCTAAGCATTCACCGGATAGCGAACCTAACCTAACCTAACCTAGACCATGCCAGCCTATCCCAACTTAGACCATCCTAGCCTATCCCAACCTAGACCATCCTAGCCTAACCCAACCTCTCACTATACTTCTCATAGATAAAAGATGAACCGTTGATAGTGCGTATGGTGGGTCCGACACCGTACACGCTCACAACACACATGACTGCTGATAGTGACTTCAAAATTGAATTTTGCCTGGGAGATTGATGTGCCTGGGACAGGGGGGGTGGGGGTCTGTCCCCTCCCTCTCTCTCTCATCTGTTGCGCCGCCCTCTCACGCCTCTCCTGGTCCCTGCATCATCGCCTCTTTGTCATTATATATCATTTATCTTGTCTATCCCTTTTATACCCTCATCCCTTATTACCATTTACTCGAGACTTTGTGTTTCCATTTCAAGTCCTTTATTCTCTCTCTCTCCCTCTCTCTCTCTCTCCCTCTCTCTCCCTCTCTCTCCCTCTCTCTCTCTCCCTCTCTCTCTCTCTCTCTCTCTCTCTCTCTCTCTCTCTCTCTCTCTCTCTCTCTCTCTCTCTCTCACCGTTGTCGTGTTGAACCAGTCCTTCTTAACTATCCCTTATCTTCCACTATCCCCCCCCCTAGCCCAATTAACCTATTCCCTACAGTCGTTTACCGTCCCCCCCCTTCCCCCATCTCCTCCCCCACCCCCATATTCTCCCCCACCCCCATATTCTCCCCCACCCCCATATTCTCCCCCACCCCCATATTCTCCCCCACCCCCCCCCCCACTCTGTAGACGAGACTCCCTAGCTTCACGCCATGTTAAATTCCCCTGACATTTAAGTCATATTTTTCATGACTTTTCTTTGTCTATTTTTTGAGGGGAGGGGGTGGGGGAAGGGGGTGAGGGGAGGGGGTGGGGGGAGGGGGGTGAGGGGAGGGGGTGAGAGGAGGGGGTGTGGGAAGGGGGTGAGGGAAGGGGGTATGGGAAGGGGGTGAGGGAAGGGGGTGAGGGGAGGGGGTGAGGGGAGGGGGTCAGGGGGAAGGGGAGGGGGGAGTGGGGAGAGGGTGATGGGATGTGATGGAGGGAGGAGGTGGGGGACGGGGTAGGGGGAGGAGTTGATTGATTAAGGGAAGGGGGAGGAATAGTGGGGAGGGGAAGAAAATGGAGGGAAGTAGGGGGAAGCGAAGTTCCCCCCTCTTCGTCAGGACGGTAGAGCGACGGCCACGCTCCATGCAGGATCGGCGTACATCGGTTGATTGACAGTTGAGAGGCGGGACCAAAGAGCCAAAGCTTAACCCCCGCAATCACAACTAGGTGAGTACACACACAAACATAAGAAGATTGTCAAAAAGAAACTATGAAGATGATATTGCCTCCAAAGAGACAACCGAAACTCCTACTTAGCAATAAGACGGGAAAATGACATCAACCAAGTAGTGACCGGGTTAAGAAAAAGGGGAAGGCCAGTATACAGAAAATGATAAAGAAATGTGTGAGGGGCTCAATGCCAGCTTCCACGGAGTGGTCACTACTGAGCCAGAACAGCTCCCAGAGCTAGATGAGGCAGCAGCCCCCTGATGAGAAGCTACTAAATATTGAAGTAACAACAGAGGAAGGTAGAAGACAGCCAGCATCACTGGATGTAACTAAAGCTACTGGACCAGATATAATATCACCATGGGTGTTAAAAGAAGCAGCACAGGCCCTCAGCATACCTCTAGGACTAATCTATTATGAGTCAATTACACAGGGACAATTACCCGGTTGCTGGAAGAAGGCAAATATGGTGCACATTTACAAGAAAGGATGAAGGGAAGAAGCCCATTGCTACAAACCAGTGTCGCCTCACAAGCATCCACTGCAAAGTACTTACAAAAATAATAAGATTGAGACTGGTTGCACACCAAGAAAGAATTATGTTTGTAAGTAAACAACAACACGGCTTTAGAACAGGGAAATCATGCCTGACGAACCTCCTGGAGTTTTATGATAAGGTAACGGAAATAAGGCACGACAGAAGGATGGGCAGATTGCGTATTTCTGGACTGCCAAAAAGCCTTTGATACAGCACCATACGGAAGGCTGTTATACCAACTTGAGAGGCAGGCGGGAATAGACGGAAACGCACTATCATGGGTAAGGAATTACCTGACAGACAGGTGTCAGAGAGTGACAGGAGTTGAGTCTTATACCTAGAGCATACCTGGAGAGTGTTTCGAGAGTTCTACTCACCGAGTCCGGCTTGGCGCCAGGCTCGATATGTCAATGTTTTGTAGACGATGTCAAACTAATGAGAAGCGGTGAGACAGATGAGGATTGTAGGAGTCTCCAAGATGACTAGAACACGCTGTACATCTGAGCCGAGAAATGTCTCCTAGAGTTCAACGCCAGCATATGCAGGGTGATGAAAATGGGAACAGGAGGCAGGAGACCGAAAGGCCAGTTCACGATAAAGGGAAACTATATCCCTTTAACAAGTGAAAAAGACCTGCGAGTGGACATAACACCAAACCTAACTCCAGAGGCCCATATACATAAAATACCGTCAGCCGTATACTCTGGCAAAAGGCAGAACATCCTTCAGAAACTTAAATAAGGAGGCTTTTAGGTCACTGTATACCGCCTATGAGAGGCCAGTCTTAGAGTATGCTGCCCCATCATGGAGCCCCGATCTTAAAAAGCACATAAGGAAGCTCGAAAAGGTGCAGAAGTTTGCAACGAGACTCATCCCAGAGCTGCGAGGGATGAGGTACGAAGACAGACTGAAGAAACTAAACCTGACGACGTTAGAAAGGAGGAGAGGGAGAAGGAGGGGACATGATACAGACGTATAATACTTAGAGGGATTGTCAGTGTGGACAAAAAGGAAAAGTTTACAATGAATAACAATAGAACAAAGGGGCACGGATGAAAGCGTGAAATTCAGATGCGTGAGAGAGATGTTAAAAAGTTTTCTTTTAGCGTAAAGGTAGTGAGTAAATGGAATGACCTAAAGGAACAGAATGTAGAGGCTAACTCCATTCATAACTTTAAAGCAGGTATGATAAGGAAATAGGTCAGGAGTCACTGCATTAGACAACCGGCGGAAATATGGTAAGTACAAACACACATCATATATATATATATATATATATATATATATATATATATATATATATATATATATATATATATATATATATGATGCTGACTCCTTATGTTCCCTGCGCCTTCAGCCTGAAGTCTCCAAAGGAATTTGTTGACTTACTGCGGGGCACACGGGCCACAGGGATAAGAGCCTCGTTGGACGTAGAATCGCTGTTTACCAACGTACCTGTGGACGAGACAATCGGGATGATAGCCGACAGAGTGTATCGTGATCCAGCCTGTACTCCTCTTGACATACCAGAAAATATTCTGAGGAAACTACTCCAAGCTTGTACTAAAGAGGCACCCTTCTTGAGCCCGGATGGACACATGTATAAGCAAGTAGATGGGGTCGCCATGGGTTCTCCCCTAGGTGTCCTGTTTGCAAACTTCTACATGGGTACCATCGAGCAAAAAGTCTTAGTCGACATGAACTTGAAACCGGCCATATACTGCAGGTATGTTGACGACATTTTTACACAGGTACCTGATGTCAGACATCTGCAGGAGCTGAAGGAGGCATTTGAGCAGAGTTCCGTGTTGCGTTTCACTTACGAGATGGAAAAGGATGGAAAGCTGCCCTTTCTAGATGTAACAGTCATGGAAAAGAGCGGAGGTTTCCACACTGCAGTCTACACTAAGGAAACGAACATAGGAATGTGCCTAAATGCCAACAGCGACTGCCCAGACAGGTACAAGAGGAGTGTTGTTAACGCATATGTCGACCGTGCTCTCAGCCACAGCTCAGAATGGAAGCAAGTCGACGAACTCTGTAGGGTAAGGCAGGTCCTAGTCAACAACGGCTTCTCCAATGGTTTCGTCGAAGACATCATAAGAAGGAAAGTGAAACGCCATGCAACCTCTGAAGAGACAACTAACACAACACCTATACCCCCTATTAGACTATTTTACAGGAACTTCTTTTCCACAGCTCATAAAACAGAGGAAAGGGTCCTGAAAGATATTGTTAATAGAAACGTTATCCCTACAGACAAAAATCAGAGGATACAACTGACGATTTACTATAAAACCAGAAAAACGGCCAGCCTACTCATGAGAAACTCTCCAGACACAAAACAGAACGCTTTAAAAGAGACTAACGTCGTCTATGCCTTCAAATGCCCTCTTGGGGACTGTAAGCTCCAAAAAACCCAGTATATAGGCAAGACAACAACATCTCTTTCTAGGCGTTTAACGATGCATAAGCAACAGGGCTCCATTAAGGAACATATAATCTCTTCCCACAACCAAACCATCGCCAGAGAAATCCTAGTAAACAACACAGAAATCATCGATAGATACAGCGATAGCAGGCGGCTTGACGTTTGCGAGGCACTACACATCAAGAAGTCAACACCAGCAGTCAACAGCCAATTAATGCACAACTATATTCTACCCACCTCAAGACTCCGCTCCAATATAGAAGCATCAAGAAATATGGACCAATAGGCTTTCTGCAAACACTTCTAGTCAATACCCATTGTTTCGTGTTCTGTCTTGTGTTGATACTTTTAATACCCTATTAATACCACCTCTTGTTCTGTCTTGTGTTGATGAAATTAATACCCTATTAATACCACCTCTTGTTCTGTCTTGTGTTGATACCCTATTAATGCGACCTCACCCCATCCACCTCACTCAAATGTAGATATAAAATCGGAGATGCGTAAGTTCTATTCAGTTGTGTATTTGTAAACTAAAGTCTTTGAAAATGTAATAAGTTTTACGAAACGCGCTCGTGTCGCGTCAGACTAGAAATAAAAATGAATTTTGGAGAATTGATTTTTGATTTACCTCCAACAGTGAAAAGAAATGTACGAAAGATTGAGAAAATTCGTGTTAGAATTATTAATCTTACTTTTTCGGTCATATTTAATAATATATATATATATATATATATATATATATATATATATATATAT
The DNA here is from genome assembly GCF_040958095.1 of Procambarus clarkii. Taxonomy (NCBI): domain Eukaryota; kingdom Metazoa; phylum Arthropoda; class Malacostraca; order Decapoda; family Cambaridae; genus Procambarus; species Procambarus clarkii. Next base: position 27,958,225 of record NC_091168.1, on the reverse strand, counting down.
ATATATATATATATATATATATATATATTTAAGAGTAGGGCGTTTCATTTAGTTCCACCATTTCCCTATTATATTAGATAAACCAAACTCAAGACACTAAGCAATATAGTGTTGTGAGTATGTGACTCATCCATTAGAAACCTGTTCTGCCCAACTCCTGAGGACCTCATAAGAGCAATTATAAATGACCTGATCGCTGCACAAATTATAGGGGTTTAGAATCTCTTATATGGATACCATCTCACATAAATATAACCCATCATAATGACAGACATTGTAGCCCAATTAGCGTGTAACACCGATGGGGTTGATGTAGACCAAAGTATCCCCATCTTTGTTCTTAACTATATTGTAACAAAAATTCAGGTCTGAAAGGAGAAAACCTCACATTCTCAAAGGTCTGAAAGGAGAAAACCTCACATTCTCAAAGGTCTGAAAGGAGAAAACCTCACATTCTCAAAGGTCTGAAAGGAGAAAACCTCACATTCTCAAAGGTCTGAAAGGAGAAAACCTCACATTCTCAAAGGTCTGAAATCACTATAATCACACCCTGTTGCCATAATAATGTTACATTTACAAATACAAATTCAGAAGGAAAAAACCAGCCATTAGATCTAAGACAGTCAAATTCTAACTTCTTCACATTTTTGCAAAGCACACGAAAGTAAGGTTTAAGCAATGTTAACATTAAGTAACTTAAACATTAACTAATTTAAACATCAAATAACTTAGGCATTGAATATATGAAAAAATAAGTAACCTAAAAGTTTGTAAATTGACATTTAAGTAACCTAAACATTTAAGTAACATAAACATTACGTAAATTTTTTTTTAACTTAAACATTATATGAGTTAAATATTAAATCAGTAAAATATTCAATAACTTAAATATTAAGTAACTTAAATATTAAGTAATTTATATACTAGGTAACTTAAAACATCAAATCACAACACCAGATATTTATATTATCTTGAGACGGTGACCAGGTGTGTGTGGTGGGAGGAGGCAGAGGTCGCCGCTTGACAGGGGCCAGGTGTGTGTGGTGGGAGGCAGAGGTGGCAGCTTGACAGGGACCAGGTGTGTGTGGTGGGAGGCAGAGGTGGCAGCTTGACAGGGGCCAGGTGTGTGGTGGGAGGCAGAGGTGGCAGCTTGACAGGGGCCAGGTGTGTGGTGGGAGGAGGCAGAGGTCGCCGCTTGACAGGGACCAGGTGTGTGTGGTGGGAGGCAGAGGTGGCAGCTTGACAGGGGGGCCAGAGGAGACCCACACAGGGGGCCACAGTAAGCAGTAATGGTTGAACATGGTGACCCGGGCTTCCTTAAGGCGCCCTCCAGGTCTGGCCCGAGCCCGATACCCCCGTACATGGCGACGCTGACTAAGAGGCGAGCGTTGTGGAACACGCGGCAACCGCACGATCCTGTCGTTAACCTTACCTGCCCTGGTGGCTCCTGCCACCACTGCTACCACCTCCCCTGGTGGCTCCAGCCACCACTGCTACCACCTTCCCTGGTGGCTCCTGCCACCACTGCTACCACCTCCCCTGGTGGCTCCGGCCACCACTGCTACCACCTCCCCTGGTGGTTCCTGCCACCACTGCTACCACCTTCCCTAGTGGCTCCTGCCACCACTGCTACCACCTCCCCTGGTGGCTCCGGCCACCACTGCTACCACCTCCCCTGGTGGCTCCTGCCACCACTGCTACCACCTCCCCTGGTGGCTCCTGCCACCACTGCTACCACCTTCCCTGGTGGCTCCTGCCACCACCACCACCTATTAAACTGATGGTTAGGCTGTTACAGTTCTTGTTAATCCCGTGACCACACCATTAGTACAAAACACCAACAAATATTATCGAGGTACAACTCTCTGTAGCGGGAGACTCAAACAGGTGTTCAACTTTACAGAGGCGGTAGCCGTTCAACAGGCTTTTGAACATGCGCTTGTTGAACACCGACAACATGTTATCATTCATATAGATTCGATAACTGCCACTGAACCTTTGCAACTAACAGAACAAATGTGGACATTTACCTATCACCCTCTGGCTCAGATTAAGAAAGTAATTAGAAACAGAGCAATGCAAAAGATGTACAGTGACCACAACACAGCAGTTACAACATCAGGATCTGCGGGTTGGTACAAGAATTCAACCAACTACGAACCACTTAGTCTGATGAAAGGGAACAGTAGTGCAACAGAAGTACACTTACATCGCATCAGGCTTGGATACCCATGTGCATGGGAAATAGGCTTACAGATTCCAGAAGATGAGAGGAAATGTCAGCACTGTGGAGAAATGCCCGACTGACCACTGGAACATTATCTAACACAGTGCAGAGTTACAACTACAACAGACCACTGCAACATTATCTAACACAGTGCACAGTTACAACCACAACAGACCACTGGAACATTATCTAACACAGTGCACAGTTACAACCACAACACACCACTGGAACATTATCTAACACAGTGCACAGTTACAACTACAACAGACCACTGCAACATTATTTAACACAGTGCACAGTTACAACCACAACAGACCACTGGAACATTATCTAACACAGTGCACAGTTACAACCACAACAGACCACTGGAACATTATCTAACACAGTGCACAGTTACAAACTACATTAAAATTTCAACTTAGATTCAACAGAGCAGAAGTTGTTAAACACGTGGGACAAATTCTTACTGAAGCGACCATACGAGTCATAAACACTTATACTCCGCCCAAGTAAAACAGAAACAACCAACACTTAGTGGGTCAGCCAAAGGCTTAGGGCCCGTGCAGTGGGCCAGACAGAGGCTTAGGGCCCGCGCAGTGGGCCAGCCAGAGGCTTAGGGCCCGGGCAGTGGGTCAGCCAGAGGCTTAGGGCCCACGCAGTGGATCAGCCAGAGGCTTAGGGCCCGCGCAGGAATATCCTTGCTGAAAAAACAACTTTTGGAGAATGAGTTTAGTATAGGCTGTGATACTCAGCCTACTCACGACTCGGCTGCTTCTGTCTCCACCACGTCGAATATGTTAATTTTTACATCAGACCTGTCTCTTGTTGTCACTGTGTCCGGACTCTTACTGCAACTGTGTCCGGATTCTTACTGCGTCTGTGTCCGAGCTCCTACTACTACTGTGCCCGGACTCTTACTGCCAATCTGTCCGGACTCCTACTACTACTGTGTCCGAACTCCTATTGCCAACGTGTCCGGACTCCTACTGAAACTGTGTCCGGACTCCTACTGCCAACGTGTCCGGACTCCTACTGCCAACGTATCCGGACTCCTACTGCCAACGTGACCGGACTCCTACTGCCAACGTGTTCGGACTCCTACAGCCACTGCATCCGGACTCCTACTGTCAACGTGTTCGGACTCCTACAGCCACTGCATCCGAACTCCTAGTACCACTGTGGCCGGACTCCTACTGTCAACGTGTCCGGACTCATACTGCCACTGTGTCCGGACTCCTACTGTCACTCTGTCCCGTTTCGTACTGCCACTATGTGTCCCGTTTCGTACTGCCACTATGTGTCCCGTTTCGTACTGCCACTATGTGTCCCGTTTCGTACTGCCACTATGTCTCCCGTTTCGTACTGCCACTATGTGTCCCGTTTCGTACTGCCACTATGTCTCCCGTTTCGTACTGCCACTATGTGTCCCGTTTCGTACTGCCACTATGTCTCCCGTTTCGTACTGCCACTATGTGTCCCGTTTCGTACTGCCACTATGTCTCCCGTTTCGTACTGCCACTATGTCTCCCGTTTCGTACTGCCACTATGTGTCCCGACTCGTTCTGTCACTATGTGTCCCGACTCGTTCTGTCACTATGTGTCCCGGGAACATGGATCCACATCAGCATAATGTCACTATTACCAGCACATGAGAAAAATAGGGAGCGGGAGAATGTAATTGGGAACTGTCTTCAGTTTAAGAAACATTTTACCATGGGCGGCTTTAATTAATATCTCGTGTAATTGAGCATACTCCTCACGTGACGAGGGTCTGAAGTGGAGAAACTTTTGGTCAGTTTTGTCGCAAATTGGCCCTTTATTAGCTTTTTTAGCTGCTTTTTTTGTTAATTTTTAAACTAATTTTTAGTTAGCAAAGCATTTAACATCCATTTTTTTGTCTGGGAGAGCCATGGTTGGCCTTCCATTGAAGGTCTGGGATATGATATAAGGGAGAACTTGGCAGAGGGAAGGATGGGCAATTAACACTGTTGAGACAGTAGTTGTAACTACCGTGCCTTGAATTGCTCATAACAGCTTCACCCTGATCTTCTTTTTTCAGGCCTTTTTAACGAGTACATTTAAGACGACCGAGGTTAATATTACAACTACGGCTGTTAATGTTACCGAGAGTACCGACGCACCGTGGGAGAGTACCGACCCACCGTGGGAGAGTACCGACCCACCGTGGGAGAGTACCGACCCACCGTGGGAGAGTACTGACCCACCGTGGGAGAGTACCGACCCACCGTGGGAGAGTACCGACCCACCGTGGGAGAGTACTGACCCACCGTGGGAGAGTACTGACCCACCGTGGAAGAGTACTGACCCACCGTGGGAGAGTACCGACCCACCGTGGGAGAGTACCGACCCACCGTGGGAGAGTACTGACCCACCGTGGGAGAGTACCGACCCACCGTGGGAGAGTACCGACCCACCGTGGGAGAGTACCGACCCACCGTGGGAGAGTACCGACCCACCGTGGGAGAGTACCGACCCACCGTGGGAGAGTACTGACCCACCGTGGGAGAGTACCGACGCACCGTGGGAGAGTACTGACCCACCGTGGGAGAGTACCGACCCACCGTGGGAGAGTACCGACCAATGTGGGAGAGTACCGACCCACCGTGGGAGAGTACTGACCCACCATGGGAAAGTACTGACCCACCGTGAGAGAGTACTGACCCACCGTGGAAGAGTACCGACCCACCGTGGGAGAGTACCGACCCACCGTGGGAGAGTACCGACCCACCGTGGGAGAGTACCGACCCACCGTGGGAGAGTACCGACCCACCGTGGGAGAGTACCGACCCACCGTGGGAGAGTACCGACCCACCGTGGGAGAGTACCGACCCACCGTGGGAGTGGCAGTATACGGAAGTATCACTGCCCATCTCTCTTATAAGTTATGTATTGTCATTGAAATCAAAATCCTTGTGTACCATGAGAGGTCATATTACCGGGGTCAATAAATAATGTCAAAGGTTAATTTGAGAAATCATTATTAATTCATAATTAATATAATATTAACTCGTTTTCGGGGATATATATATATATATATATATATATATATATATATATATATATATATATATATATATATATATATATATATATATATGTGTCGTACCTAGTAGCCAGAACGCACTTCTCAGCCTACTATGCAAGGCCCAATTTGCCTAATAAGCCAAGTTTTCATGAATTAATTGTTTTTCGAGTACCTAACCTACCTAACCTAACCTAACTTTTTCGGCTACCTAACCGAACCTAACCTATAAAGATAGGTTAGGTTAGGTTAGGTAGGGTTGGTTAGGTTCGGTCATATATCTACATTAATTTTAACTCCAATAAATTTTTTTTTACCTCATACATAATGAAATGGGTAGCTTTATCATTTCATAAGAAAAAAAATTGAGAAACTATATTAATTCAGGAAAACTTGGCTTATTAGGCAAATCGGGCCTTGCATAGTAGGCCGAGAAGTGCATTCTGGCTACTAGGTACGACGCATTATATATATATATATATATATATATATATATATATATATATATATATATATATATATATATATATATATAACAATTTAAAGATGTAATTAGGTGTTAATTGCCTCACCGCCACAAAACCATGTGACCCTAGACCGGGTAGAGAGTGCTGCCACTCTCCTCTTGTAGAGTGACAGTACTCAGTAACCACCAAGACAAACTGTTATCAACAAAGGAGAGTTATGGACATATATGGTTCAATATATGTTAATTAACAAACCACCTAAACCAGTTGTTAACTCCACGTAAATCGAAACGTCAATTAAGGGTAGTTCTAAACCAATAATTCCTTAAGTCAAAATAATTATCAAGTTATCTCTTAACAAATTCAAATGATATTAAAACTTTTTTTTTTTAAATAGAAATGGAAACCACGAGGAAAAAGCAATATGCCATGAAGCTCGTGGAAGGAATAGGAGGAGAGGATAGAAGGGGGGGGGGATAGTAAGGGAGGGATAGGAAGGGGGGATAGGAGGAGAGGATAGGCGAGGACAGGAGAAGAGGATAGGAGGAGAGGACAGGAGGAATGAGTGAAAGAACGATTTCATACCCTTTACATCCTCGGGGATCGAACGCCAACCTAATAATGATGAGGATAACGATCGAGTGATGATGAAGATAACGATCAATAATGATGAGGATAACGAGCAATAATGATGAGGATAACGAACAATAATGATGAGGATAACGAGCAATAATGATGAGGATAACGAGCAATAATGATGAGGATAACGAGCAATAATAATGAGAATAACGAGTACTAGTGATGAAGATAACGAGCAATAATGATCAAGATAACGAGAAATAATGATGAAGATAACGATCAATAATGATGAGGATAACGAGCAATAATGATGAAGATAACGAGTAATAATGATGATAACGAACAATAATTATGAAGATAACGAGCAATAATGATGATAAGGAGCAATAATGATGAGGATAACGAGCAATAATGATGAAGATAACGAGTAATAATGATGATAACGAACAATAATTATGAAGATAACGAGCAATAATGATGATAAGGAGCAATAATGATGAGGATAACGAGCAATAATGATGAAGATAACGAGTAATGCCAACACCACTGGAGCCAGCGTGCGTCACTGCGCACCTATCCCCGCGCATGTAAACAAAGCCACGAGTCCAACCTCAAGAAGATAAAATAAACAATAAAGAGAAGAATAGAAAGTTTTTTGGGGGGTATTTTTTGTTGTTGTAAACCTGAAAATCGACCATATATATTCAGCTTCCAAAGTCGACTTTCGCCTGCCGTCCGTCGTGCTGGTTAGGTCGCTAGTGTCACATATGTCACCTTCACTCTGCATGATGGGCACGCAAAAATAAACCCAGAATGAACTATGCCCTGACGAATCTGAATACCCCAGCCCCCCTCCCCACACCCCCTTTCTTACCACGTCCCCCCCCCTCCCCCCACCCCCATTTCTTACCACGTCCCTCCTCCCTCCACCCATCCATGTCCCCACCTCCCCCCACCCCCCATTTCTTACCACGCCCCCCCCCCCTCCTCCACCCATCCATGTCCCCACCTCCCCCCACCCCCATTTCTTGCCACGTCCCTCCCCAACCCATCCATGTCCCCACCTCCCCCCACATAACTAAACCCCCATTTTCACCCCATCCTCCCCCCACCAACCAACCTGACAACTTATAAAAACCCCAAAATGGTTTACTAACATTCGTCAACGAGGTAAACCCACAATCCCACACAGTAAACCCAATAGAGACCCAGAAATCGGACCTCACCAAAAGGACCCAAATCCCCCCCTCCCCCCCTCCCACCCCACACCCCACCACCTACCCCAAAAAAACACCGCTGATAATTAAGGAGCATGACTTACCTGCGCTTACAAAAACACACACCGACAATCCGCATCATTATCTTCGTTTTTACAATGCTATTACGATTTATGGGATTTCTTGGCTAATGGATCTCAAGGCGTCTTGAGAAAGAAGGGAAAAACACATAGGCACTTAGAAGAGGTTTAATAAGCTTGGGTGTGGGAGAGAGAGAGGGAGAGAGGGAGAGAGGGAGAGAGGGAGAGAGGGAGAGAGGGGAGAGAGAGGGGAGAGAGAGGGGAGAGAGGGAGAGAGAGAGAGAGAGAGAGAGAGAGAGAGAGAGAGAGAGAGAGAGAGAGAGAGAGAGAGAGAGAGAGAGAGAGAGAGAGAGAGAGGGAGAGAGAGTCTTGACTTACGATGGAGGCTAGAGTAACGGTCTCGCTTTATGCAGGTCGGTGTTCAATCCCTGACCGTCCACAAGTAGTTGGGCACCATTCCTTCCCTCCCCCCGTCCCATCCCAAATCCTTATCCTGACCCCTTCCCACTACTACATAGTCGCAATAGCTTGGTGATTTCTCCTGATTGTTCCCTTCCCTACCTACCCCCTACAGGCACCCCTGAGCCACCAGGTCCCATCTGGGGTTCCTCTTGAAGCTGCTGCTGGACGCAACAGTCTGCTCGGCCCACTTGGCTAATACAAATAAAGTCTTTACCTATTTCAGTCTTCTCGAGGTTTGTATATCTTTCCCTATGATGGATACTTAATAGATCATCATATCCCTCCTTAAAAGATCAATATTCCCCCTAAATTCCCCCCTAATTGATCACTATATACCCCCCCCCCTAACATGTCATTATATTCTCCTTATAGATCACTATCCCCTAATAAATCATTATCCACATTAATAAATCATTATCCCTCCTGATAGATTATTATCCACTCTAATAGACTATTCAAGTACATCAGAAATAGAAAGGGTTCCAATATTGATCTTTCGACGGCCGGTGGTCAACAGTCTGACGGAGCGTCAGAATTACTGTGGTTTTTATGTCACTGAAGCACCGATAATGTGACGTTGTGCTCGATTGTGTTAAAACTGAAGTGTATTAAGCGTGAAGACAGGTTGCAGGGTCTCTCTCTCTCTCTCTCTCTCTCTCTCTCTCTCTCTCTCTCTCTCTCTCTCTCTCTCTCTCTCTCTCTCTCTCTCTCTTTCTCCCTCTCTCTCTCTCTCCCTCTCTCTCCCTCTCTCTCCCTCTCTCTCCCTCCCTCTCTCTCCCTCTCTCTCCCTCTCTTTCTTTCTCTCTCCCTCTCTCTCTCTCTCTCTCTCTCTCTCTCTCTCTCTCTCTCTCTCTCTCTCTCCCTCTCTCTCTCTCTCTCTCTCTCTCCCTCTCTCTCCCTCTCTCTCCCTCTCTCTCTCTCTCTCTCTCTCTCTCTCCCCTCATTTAAAAAAAAAACTTTTTTAACGATGTTTCGTTAAACATATTACACAAAGAATAATGTCTTACTAAACAAGATTACACGTGGACCAATGTCTCGTTAAACACACTTCACATGGAACAATGTCTCGTTAAACATATTGCACATGGAACAATATCTCGTTAAACACACTTCACATGGAACAATGTCTCGTTAAACACACTTCACATGGAACAATATCTCGTTAAACACACTGCACATGGAACAATATCTCGTTAAACACACTGCACATGGAACAATGTCTCGTTAAACACACTGCACATGGAACAATATCTCGTTAAACACACTGCACATGGAACAGTGTCTCGTTAAACACACACTTCACATGGAACAATGTCTCGTTAAACACACTTCACGTGGAACAATGTCTCGTTAAACACACTGCACATGGAACAATGTCTCGTTAAACACACTGCACATGGAACAATGTCTCGTTAAACACACTTCACATGGAACAATGTCTCGTTAAACACACTTCACATGGAACAATGTCTCGTTAAACACACTCAACATATCAGTGTTGACATACCTGACCACATGGCGGCCATGACAGTTCAGGATAATCACAGTCAATCACGTATGAATGAAGGAGCTGACTGCCTACATGCGCCTCATTAGATTATTATGAGGAGAAAGTGCTAATTAGGGCAGCTAATTAGGCCAGCATGAGCATATCGCCCATGAAGGACAGGGTTAGCAGCTGGGATAGGAGAGGATTGGAGCTGGGATATAAGGACGGGATCAATCACCCATCTTGAACCATCGTCTTTAATTGTGGCTCTTGGCTTACTTCAGGTATACTTTCTTTATTTCAATTTATTCCAACCTGCTTTACCCACCTTGTATATCGGCCTTTCATACACTGTGAAAATACTTTTATCTAACTATGTAGGAAAATGTAGTGTATACCCAGCCATCACATTCACATACACGGCCCATTAAAAAAAATAATGCAAATTTCAATTCTTCTTTTTAATATACAAAGCATCATTAACATACAATGGATCTCAGCCGCCGTATGCAAATTGACAACAAATAAATGACGACACAAAAACACACCTCACTGTCTAGCTGTAAAGATTTTATACACGAGGAACAACTACCTAACGCACGCACGCACGCACGCACGCACGCACGCACGCACGCACGCACACGCGCGCACACACACACACACACACACACACACAGTAAATAGGTACCTGGGAGTTAGTCAGCTGTCACGGGCTGCTTCCTGAGGTGTGTGTGGTTGTGTGTGTGGTGTGGGAAAAAAGTAGTTAGTAAACAGTTGATTGACAGTTGAGAGGCGGGCCGAAAGAGCAAAGCTCAACCCCCGCAAACACAACTAGGTGAATGCAACTAGGTGAATACACACACACACACACACACACACACACACACACACACACACACACACACACATAAAAGGTTGATGCATAAGCTGGAGAAACAGGCAGGAGTAACTGGTAGGGCGCTCCAGTGGATAAGGGAGTACCTAAGCAATAGGAAGCAGAGAGTTATAGTGAGGGGTGAGACCTCAGAATGGCGGGAAATCACCAGTGGAGTCCCACAGGGCTCTGTGCTTGGACCTATCCTGTTTCTGATATACGTAAATGATCTCCCAGAGGGTATTGACTCATTCCTCTCAATGTTAGCTGACGACGCCAAAATTATGAGAAGGATTAAGACAGAGGAGGACAGCTTGAGGCTTCAAGAAGACCTGGACAAGCTGCAGGAATGGTCGAACAAATGGATGTTAGAGTTTAACCCAAGCAAATGTAATGTAATGAATATAGGAGTAGGAAGCAGGAGACCAGATACAAGGTATCACTTGGGAGATGAAATACTTCAAGAGTCAGAGAGAGAGATATCATCAGAGAGAGTGATATAAACCCCCAGATTCCACCTGGGGGTTGATATCACGCCAGACCTGTCCCCTGAAGCTCATATCAAGAGGATAACATCAGCAGCATATGCCAGGTTGGCTAACATAAGAACAGCCTTTAGAAACTTGTGTAAGGAATCTTTCAGAACATTATATACCACATATGTCAGACCAATCTTGGAGTATGCGGCTCCAGCATGGAGTCCATATCTAGTCAAGCATAAGACTAAACTGGAAAAGGTTCAAAGGTTTGCCACCAGACTAGTACCCGAGCTGAGAGGTATGAGCTACGAGGACAGACTACGGGAATTGAACCTCACTTCGTTGGAAGACAGAAGAGTTAGGGGGGACATGATCACCACATTCAAGATTCTCAAGGGAATCGACAGGGTTGATAAAGATAGGCTATTTAACACAAGGGGCACACGCACTAGGGGACACAGGTGGAAACTGAGTGCCCAAATGAGCCACAGAGATATTAGAAAGAACTTTTTTAATGTCAGAGTGGTTGAGAAATGGAATGCATTAGGAAGCAATGTGGTGGAGGCTGACTCCATACACAGTTTCAAGTGTAGATATGATAGAGCCCAATAGGCTCAGGAACCTGTACACCTGTTGATTGACGGTTGAGAGGCGGGACCAAAGAGCCAGAGTTCAACCTCCGCAAGCACAACTAGGTAAGTACACACACACAGACACATACACACACACACAGTCGAGGAAGCAGCCTGTAACAGCTGTCTAACTCCCAGGTACCTATTTACTGCTAGGTAATAGGGGCATTAGGGTGAAAGAAACTTTGCCCATTTGTGTCTGCCTGGTCCGGGAATCGAACCTGGGCTATAGAATTACTAATCCTACGCGCTGTCCACTCAGCTACCAGACCCCAGTGAATATGTGTGTGTACTTACCTAATTGTACTCACCTAATTCTGCTTGCGGAGGTTGAGCTTTGGCTCTTTGGTCCCGCCTCTCAACCGTCAATCAATTGGTGTACAGATTCCTGAGCCTACTGGGCTCTATCATATCTACATTTGAAACTGTGTATGGAGTCAGCCTCCACCACATCACTGCCTAATGCATTCCACCTGTTAACTACTCTGACACTGAAAAAGTTCTTTCTAACGTCCCTGTGGCTCATTTGGGTACTCAGTCTCCACCTGTGCCCCCTTGCTCGCGTACCACCAGTGTTGAATAGTTTATCTTTGTCTTCCCTGTCAATACCCCTGAGGATTTTGTGGGTAGTGATCATGTCTCCTCTTACTCTTCTGTCTTCCAGTGTCGTAAGGTGCATCTCTCGCAGCCTTTCCTCGTAACTCATGCCTCTTTGCTCCGGGACTAGTCTAGTGGCATGCCTCTGAACTTTTTCCAGCTTCGTCTTGAGCTTGACAAGGTACGGGCTCCATGCTGGGGCCACATACTCCAGGATTGGTCTTACATATGTGGTGTACAAGATTCTGAATGATTCCTTACACAGGTTCCTGAACGCCGTTCTGATGTTAGCCAGCCTCGCATATGCCGCAGACGTTATTCTCTTTATGTGGGCTTCAGGAGACAGGTTTGGTGTGATATTAACTCCTAGATCTTTCTCTCTGTCAGTTTCATTAAGTACTTCATCTCCTATTCTGTATCCTGTGTCTGGCCTCCTGTTTTCGCCGCCTAGTTTCATTACTTTGCATTTACTTGGGTTGAACTTGAGCAGCCATTTGTTGGACAATTCATTCAATCTGTCTAGGTCATCTTGTAGCCTCCTACTATCCTCCTTTGTTTCAATCCTCCTCATAATTTTGCATCATCAGCAAACACTGAGAGAAACGAGTCTATACCCTCTGGGAGATCATTTACATATATCAGAAACAGTATAGGTCCAAGGACTGACCCATGCGGGACTCCACTCGTAACGTCTCGCCAATCTGAGACCTCACCCCCTCACATTGACTCGTTGTCTCCTGTTGCTTAGGTACTCCTGTATCCAACGGAGTACCTTCCCTTTCACTCCAGCCTGCATCTCCAGCTTTTTCACTAGCCTCTTGTGTGGCACTGTGTCAAAGGCTTTCTGGCAATCCAAAAATATGCAGTCTGCCCACCCTTCTCTTTCTTGCCTTATTTTTGTTGCCTGGTCGTAGAATTCAAGTAACCCTGTGAGGCAGGATCTGCCTCACTGCAAATAGGTGAGTACAAATAGGTGACCTGCAAATAGGTGAGTACACCCCCCCCCCCCACACACACACACCTACCCACACACAGTGACCCTGTGTGTGTGTGTGTGTAATTACCTAAGTGTAATTACCTAAGTGTAGTTACAGGATGAGAGCTACGCTCGTTGTGTGTGTGTGTTTGTGTGCATGTGTGTGTGTGTGTGTGTTTGTGTGCATGTGTGTACTCACCTAGTTGTACTCACCTAGTTGTGTTTGCGGGGGTTGAGCTCTGGCTCTTTGGTCCCGCCTCTCAACCGTCAATCAACAGGTGTACAGATTCCTGAGCCTATCGGGCTCTGTCATATCTACACTTGAAACTGTGTATGGAGTCAGCCTCCACCACATCACTTCCTAATGCATTCCATTTGTCAACCACTCTGACACTAAAAAAGTTCTTTCTAATATCTCTGTGGCTCATTAGGGCACTCAGTTTCCACCTGTGTCCCCTAGTGCGTGTGCCCCTTGTGTTAAATAGACTGTCTTTATCTACCCTATCAATCCCCTTCAGAATCTTGAATGTGGTGATCATGTCCCCCCTAACTCTTCTGTCTTCCAGCGAAGTGAGGTTTAATTCCCGTAGTCTCTCCTCGTAGCTCATACCTCTCAGCTCGGGTACTAGTCTGGTGGCAAACCTTTGAACCTTTTCCAGTTTAGTCTTATCCTTGACTAGATATGGACTCCATGCTGGGGCTGCATACTCCAGGATTGGCCTGACATATGTGGTATACAAAGTTCTGAATGATTCTTTACACAAGTTTCTGTGTTTGTGTGCATGTGTGTGTGTGTGTGTGTGTGTGTGTGTGTGTGTGTGTGTGTGTGTGTGTGTGTGTGTGTGTGTGTGTGTGTGTGTGTGTGTGTGTGTGTGCGTAGCCAACCTTGCATACGGAGTTGATGATATCCGTTTGATGTTGGCTTCAGGAGACAGGTTCGGTGTGATATCAACCTCCAGGTCTTCAAGGCTTGAGTCTTGACGAAACTTTCTCTACCAATTGCTTGAATTTAAGCAGTAGCTGGTTGTTGGATCATTAACATTCCCGAACCCGTGCTGGGTGTGTTTTGTGAAGCCTCGTTGTTGTTTGTTGTTTTAGATTTAGCTAGTTAGAACGAAATGTCCATGTAGCACGGGCTATAGTGAGTTCGTAATTGAGTTCGATTATTCGTCTTGTTACTGTGATATTTGGGTCAAAGTTTTTAAATGAAGATGGAGTTTCCTCCTCTTTCCCCCTGTTTATTTTTCGCTTCTGTTTTAGCGCACTGGTTTTAGTCTAGTTAAGTCTTGTTGTAAGTCGGTTGTAAGTTAAGTCTTGTCTTAAGTCGGTGTTGTGCTATGTGTTTTATAAACCTCTTTGTCGCGATCCTCTCCTTCACCTCTCAATCCATCAAATGCGACACCGTCCTGTGCCAGGAGTCTGTCTTCTGTACAGTGTTCTGGTACTATATTAGCTGTCTTCTATCTCTCTGGTAATTCTCCCGTTTCTAGTATCATATTATATAAGTAGCGGATGACTCTCTACTTCAACCATTGGTGTTCTTAAAGTCCTCCAATTTTCCTTCGTTTGACACTGCTACAATATTTTTCAGGTACGTTCTCTTGCACTGATATCCTGGAAACTCTTTGCTGGGTTTCTCACACACTTCCCTGTCATTCTCTTAGAGTGTCTTCCTATCCAACGTTTGCTCACCTCTTCTTTATCTGGTGGATTTGTTCTGAGAGATCTGTGGAGCAGCTTGGTTTCTTATTTTTATCCTAACTCATTTTCAAATTGTGTCTCTACTTCTCTTTTCACTTTGAGGTATTCATTCTGCCTTCTAGTGCCTCGCTCTGCTATCTCTTGTTCACCAAGTTTCTACTTCTTCTTGTACTTTATTCCTTTACTTCCTAACACACATAATTAAACCATGGGTTAGTTTTTTACAACTCTTTATTCTCTTTTAAGATTGCAAGAGTTATGGACTGTCTCTTAACGCTTCTGGGTGATGAAGACCGTCATATTTTGTACGATCTTCACTCCGAGTTTTCCTTCCTACATTATTAATGTAAAAGATATTTTATCTTTTTAGTTTTCCCTTCGGAATATCAGCTTTTATCTCACATACTCTCCATTAGCAGGTCATTGAAATTTCCCCAATTACTCTCCGAAAAACGTACTTGCTTTCAAGACATTCGACTCGTTCAGAGTGCATAGCAAGTCAAGTTTTAACAGTTAATTACCCTTCATACCTGTGGGTATCTTCACCTGTCGGTTTAGAAAGTTTCTCGTTCCTACTGCCATTAATTTATCTATCGTGTATCTTTGGCCGCATGTTGTGCTCGGCGTTCAAGTCTATCTCGCCACGCTTGAAGTCTACTGTGATTAAGAGTCGGGAGCCACTCCGACGGCCCACTGAACCTCATCCATCATACTGAAAGCTACCATGTTTTTTTGCCTGCCTTGATGTTTGTTTGTTTGTGTGTGTGTGTGTGTGTGTGTGTGTGTGTGTGTGTGTGTGTGTGTGTGTGTGTGTGTGTGTGTGTGTGTGTTATGTGTGTGTTGTGTGTGTATTGTGTGTGTGTGTGTGTGTGTGTGTGTGTGTGTGTGTGTGTGTGTGTGTGTGTGTGTGTGTGTGTGTGTGTGTGTGTGTGTGTGCGTGTGCGTGCGTGCGTGCGTGTGCGTATTATCCAAGCATGTTGAGCTGAGATGGCCTGACAAACATATCTTCACTTACCAGTCAGGCAGCAGAGATAAAGTCAGGTTAGGTCGTCTCAGAGCATGATACAGCGCTGCTATACTGTCGTACTCACGCGTAAATCCTCGACACTTATCAATTAGCCGTTGTACATGTGAATTAGACAGTCTCCAGATATGGTCTGAGAAGTGGCTACTGGACTTCAAAATAGAAAAATGCAAGGTTATGAGGATACGAACAGGAGCGAGAAGACCTCCAATACAGTATATAGGATGAAGAGGGAAAACAGCTTCCAACTTTTCAAAAATGGTAAAGATTTGGAAGTAGACAAGTCTAAAGCGATCACCAGAGGCATGTTTTGTGCCCCTGGATGAAAAAAAGAATAAGGCAGACATGATAACAACGTACAAGATTATACTAAAAATTTACCAAAGTAGTTAGACAATGTCTCGTGTGATTAACAATAGACCGGTGTGACGTGATTGTAAACTATATACAAATGAGTCATAGAGATGTCAGACTAAACCCTTCAGTCTAAGAGTCGTAAATAAGAGGAACAGACTGAGATGAGGAAGTTGTCGAAGCCAGTTCGACACTACACAGTTAAGTGTGTACACTACACAGTTAAGTGTGTACAGTACGCAGTTAAGTGTGCACACTACGCAGTTAAGTGTGTACACTACACAGTTAAGTGTGTACACTACACAGTTAAGTGTGTACACTACACAGTTAAGTGTGTACACTACACAGTTAAGTGTAACTATGATCAGGTTAACGAGCGGGGGCATACGCTTGACCAGGCCCGCACATGTAGGTCAGACTACACACACACACACACACACACACACACACACACACACACACACACATTCGATTTAACACAAGGGGAACACGCACAAGGGGACACAGGTGGAAACTGAGTGCCCAAATGAGCCACAGAGATATTAGAAAGAACTTTTTTAGTGTCAGAGTGGTTGACAAATGGAATGCATTAGGGGGTGATGTGGTGGAGGCTCACTCCATACACAGTTTCAAGTGTAGATATGACAGAGCCCGATAGGCTCAGGAATCTGTACACCTGTTGATTGACGGTTGAGAGGCGGGACCAAAGAGCCAGAGCTCAACCCCCGCAAACACAACTAGGTGAGTACAACTAGGTGAGTACACACACACACACACACACACACACGCACACACACACACAGACGAAGACGAAGCTGGAAAAAGTCCAAAGGTATGCTACTAGACTAGTCCCAGAACTAAGAGGCATGAGTTATGAGGAAAGGTTGCGGGAAATGCACCTCACGACACTGGAAGACAGAAGAGTAAGGGGGGACATGATCACAACCTACAAAATCCTCAGGGGAATCGACCGGGTAAACAAGGATGAACTATTCAACACTGGTGGGACGCGAACAAGGGGACACAGGTGGAAGCTGAGTACCCAAATGAGCCACAGAGACGTTAGAAAGAACTTTTTCAGTGTCAGAGTAGTTAGTAAATGGAATGCATTAGGAAGTGATGTGGTGGAGGCTGACTCCATACACAGTTCCAAATGTAGATATGATAGAGCCCAATAGGCTCAGGAATCTGTACACCAGTTGATTGACGGTTGAGAGGCGGGACCAAAGAGCCAGAGCTCAACCCCCGCAAGCACAATTAGGTGAGTACAATTAGGTGAGTACACACGCACACACCAATAAAGAGTCGAGTAGCCACCAACTACAGAATACTTAAGCGATTACATCTTCCTAATGTTACTCCCTGGACAAAATAAGCAAGTCTACCTGAACACAATTAGCAAGTCTACCCTGGACACAATTAGCAAGTCTACCCTGGACACAATTAGCAAGTCTACCCTGGACACAATTAGCAAGTCTACCTGGACACAATTAGCAAGTCTACCTGGACACAATTAGCAAGTCTACCTGGACACAATTAGCAAGTCTACCTGGACACATTTAGCAAGTCTACCTGGACACAATTAGCAAGTCTACCTGGACACAATTAGCAAGTCTACCTGGACACAATTAGCAAGTCTACCTGGACACAATTAGCAAGTCTACCTGGACACATTTAGCAAGTCTACCTGAACACAATTAGCAAGTCTACCTGGACACATTTAGCAAGTCTACCTGGACACAATTAGCAAGTCTACCTGGACACAATTAGCAAGTCTACCCTGGACACAATTAGCAAGTCTACCTGGACACAATTAGCAAGTCTACCTGGACACAATTAGCAAGTCTACCTGGACACAATTAGCAAGTCTACCTGGACAGAATGAGTATGTCTTCCCTTCAACAGTAACCTGACTCAAACCTTCCGAGTTAGAAGGTCACAATAATCATTGCAATTTTCTCATCATTTCAAATTTAATAATTGAAGAACGCCAGCGTAATAGCTCGCCGAAGCGATTGTGCACAACATATCAGAATTAACAGCGAGAATACACTGCAATCAAAATGATAAATGAAATTAGGAGACAATTGAGGATATATTAAATTAATATAATTGTGTAAACATTTAAATGACGCAAATAATGGTAGTAATTAAATAATTGTGACAACTGGCAAGTATTTAGAGGTTTACTCACAATGGTTACCCTGAGGTGGTTCCTTGGGGGGAGGGAAGGAAGGGGGGGGGGGGACTGTTTAACCAGGCTGTTGGGTGCCGCGGCACGCATGCACCTCCATGTACCGCGCTCTCATAGCCTGGGTGATAAGGGACCTTGATCTTTAAAGGCAGTGTAGTTTTGCATTTGGTTATTGCATTGTTTCTAAGGGTACCCATTGCACCCTTAGATTTCATGGGGAGGGGAAGGGGGGGGAGGGGGGGTGAATATTGCCCTATGTGCCGTACCTGTTAGTCTTGCAAGGGGTCAATAAAACTGTGCAGATTTGGAACCTGTGCATCTATTTTACCAAATGTGGATTGCACATCTGTAAAATATATACATATATCTATATGTATATAATATATATATCTCTCGATGTATATATATGTATCTCTCTGGCCTCCGCTTGAGTTTTAGTGGTCACAATAATGTACCAGTTTGATGTGATCAATTGCGGCCAACATAAGACCATCCTTGGCAAGTTCTTTGGTAAAAAAAAAACGAAAAAAATAACGAGATCTCTGCACGTTCTCTAAGTCTATCAACTTTTCTACCTACGACTGCGGCAGTTAACGTGTAACATATTCTACTGTAGACGGTAGAAATGTCTTTAAAAAGTAGTACCATCATTGGTCTGGTGTCTCTGGTCTGAAAGGGTATTGTTGTCCAGTCTCTGGTTACGCTGGTTGTGTCCAGTGTACTTAATGCCTTCTTGAGACGTAAGGTCTTCAGGCACGTGCAGACGGCACGTCACAGTAACGTGGCTGAGGATATGGGGCCAGATTCACGAAGCGGTTACGCAAGTACTTACGAACGTGCACATCTTTCCTCAATATTTGATGGCTTTGGTTACATTTATTAAACAGTTTGCAAGCATGAACACTTCCTAGTCAACTGTTGTTATTGTTATAAACAGCCTCCTGGTGCTTCGGAGCTCATTAACTGTTTAATAATTGTAAACAACGCCGACAGAGATTTAGGAAAGATGTACAGGTTCGTAAGTGCTTACGTAAGTGCTTCATGAATCTGGCCCCAGGTTCGTAAGTGCTTGCGTAACTGCAGGCGATGAGTCACAATAACGTGGCTAAAGTATGTATACCAGACCACACATTAGAAGGTGAAGGGACGACGACGTTTCGGTCCATCCTGGACCATTCTCAAATCGATCGACTTGAGAATGTGTGTGATCTGGTCAACATACTTGCGTAACTGCTTCGAGAATCTGGCCCATAATGACCAAACCACACATTAGAAATTGGCGAAACAACTGCATTTCGGTCCGTCGTGGACCATTACAACACACGACTTGAGAATGGTCCAACCTGGACGGACCGAAACGTCGTCTAAATAAATTTTTGTCGTCGTTTCACCATTTTGTGATGTGTGGTCTGGTCATTATGTGATGTGTGGTCTGGTCATTATGTGATATGTGGTCTGGTCATTATGTGATGTGTGGTCTGGTCATTATGTGATATGTGGTCTGGTCATTATGTGATGTGTGGTCTGGGCATTATGTCTTCAGACAAGAAATTGAAACTGAAATAAGTTTATTCAGGTAAAATACACACAAAGGGATGAGGTAGCTCAAGCTATTCTTACCCCGTTCAGTACATCGTGTTAATACATACATAGACACACATCACAAACAATAAACGTATTACCGAACATTCTGAGAGATTAAACAAGATTATTTCATTTTATTTGTGTAAAGTTATTTTGACTCTATTGTGGTTTAAATACATTCTATACGTGGATCAGATTTAAAAATGTCTGTTTTCCTATAGGGCAGGATAGATGATACGGAGATGATACAGATGATACTGTAGTGTGTGTCCGAGTCAGTGTCAGACATGAGGAACTACAGTACAGAACTACAGAACTCTGCCCGAAACGCTTGGCGTAATAGTGGCTTTAGGCATTGTATGTACTAGCTCTATCTATAAATCCATCAACTTTTGTATTTCACCTTGTATGTATGTACTTTACCTGAATAAATATTTGTATTTATTTGTATTTGTATTTAGTACCCGGTGGGCGACCGCAAACATTTGCCCCAGTGGATAATCTTTAGATTTTCTTGACTAGGAAATTAAAAACTGTTTACATTTGACGGAGACTTTCAAGGAGTCTGTGTATACCTTCCCTAGTCGTTTTACTTGTCTTCTGTGGCATCTGTGGCATCTGTGGCACAAACAATGTTTGTTTATCCGCGCGAGAAGACAACATAAACAGGGACCGTGTCCGGGAGGCCCCAGAGGCAGTCATGTTTCCCTTTCAGTGGACTGGTGGGCGCCAGCGGCAGCGGGTGGTCATTGTGTAGACCTGTTTGTCCTCGTCAGGTTCAGCACCGTTGGGTTTGGCCAGCAAGCGGATGAGTGACCGTGCGGGCAGCTTTGGCTAGAGTGACCTTGATATAACACACTGGCTTCCTCCCCTCAACAACAGCTTACCAAACTGTAAATTAGGTGGAAAACTACCTAACGAATAGAAGACAGCAGGGCGCGAAAAAAAAGGTATGGAGACATTACATCTCTGAACTTTGGTTGCTAATAAAAATGGGAATGTTGTGGAAATTGAAGTGCACTAGAAATGTGAATGTATAACTCCATCCACAGTTTTAAAGACAGATATGACAAGAAAGAAAGGGGCCAGTAATCACTGCACTAGACACCCGACCGTAAGAAAGGCAAGGTCCTATAAAGGTGAAGCTTGTCCCTAGAGCTGAAGCTAGGCCCCATATCTGAAGCTCGACCCCAGAGCTGAAGCTCGGCCCCAGAGCTGAAGCTCGGCTCTGTCAGCTGCGTTAGATAAGATCACAGTAGCAAAACGAAACACACGTGAAAATCTCTCTTTTTTTTTCTTTTTGTCCTGAGAGAGAGAGAGAGAGTCAAGAGCCTCATCTGCATGACTCCCACTCGAGAGTGTCTTGGAGGCACTCGGTGACTGCTCAAGTGGGAGGTGCAACAACACTTAGCGTGACGAGTGTGTGTTTCAGGTGTTGTAGCGTGTTGAGGCTTTTTGGGTGTTGCCCGCTGTTGCTGAGGGCTTCACATGTTGCCCCAACTCTCTGTTCCACAACCACAACAACCTGTTCCACTACTACAACAACCAGTTCCACTACTACAACAACCAGTTCCACAACTACAACAACCAGTTCCACAACTACAACAACCAGTTCCACACCTGCAACAACCAGTTCCACAACCACAACAACCAGTTCCACACCCACAACAACCAGTTCCACACCCACAACAACCAGTTCCACAACCACAACAACCTGTTCCACAACCACAACAACCTGTTCCACACCCACAACAACCAGTTCCACACCCACAACAACCAGTTCCACACCCACAACAACCAGTTCCACAACCACAACAACCAGTTCCACACCTGCAACAACCAATTCCACAACCACAACAACCAGTTCCACACCTGCAACAACCAGTTCCACAACCACAACAACCAGTTCCACAACTACAACAACCAGTTCCACAACTACAACAACCAGTTCCACAACTACAACAACCAGTTCCACAACTACAACAACCAGTTCCACAACCACAACAACCTGTTCCACAACCACAACAACCAGTTCCACAACTACAACAACCAGTTCCACAACTACAACAACCAGTTCCACAACTACAACAACCAGTTCCACAACCACAACAACCTGTTCCACAACCACAACAACCAGTTCCACAACTACAACAACCAGTTCCACAACTACAACAACCAGTTCCACAACTACAACAACCAGTTCCACAACCACAACAACCAGTTCCACAACCACAACAACCTGTTCCACAACCACAACAACCTGTTCCACAACCACAACAACCTGTTCCACAACCACAACAACCAGTTCCACTACTACAACAACCTGTTCCACAACCACAACAACCTGTTCCACACCCACAACAACCAGTTCCACACCTGCAACAACCAATTCCACAACCACAACAACCAGTTCCACACCTGCAACAACCAGTTCCACAACCACAACAACCAGTTCCACACCTGCAACAACCAGTTCCACACCTGCAACAACCAGTTCCACACCCACAACAACCAGTTCCACACCCACAACAACCAGTTCCACACCCGCAACAACCAGTTCCACAACCACAACAACCAGTTCCACACCCACAACAACCAGTTCCACAACCACAACAACCAGTTCCACACCCACAACAACCAGTTCCACACCTGCAACAACCAATTCCACAACCACAACAACCAGTTCCACACCTGCAACAACCAGTTCCACAACCACAACAACCAGTTCCACACCCACAACAACCAGTTCCACACCCGCAACAACCAGTTCCACAACCACAACAACCAGTTCCACACCTGCAACAACCAGTTCCACAACCGCAACAACCAGTTCCACAACCACAACAACCAGTTCCACACCCACAACAACCAGTTCCACACCCGCAACAACCAGTTCCACACCCGCAACAACCAGTTCCACAACCACAACAACCAGTTCCACACCCACAACAACCAGTTCCACACCCACAACAACCAGTTCCACAACCACAACAACCAGTTCCACACCCACAACAACCAGTTCCACACCCGCAACAACCAGTTCCACAACCACAACAACCAGTTCCACACCTGCAACAACCAGTTCCACAACCACAACAACCAGTTCCACAACCACAACAACCAGTTCCACACCCACAACAACCAGTTCCACACCCACAACAACCAGTTCCACAACTACAACAACCAGTTCCACAACTACAACAACCAGTTCCACAACTACAACAACCAGTTCCACAACTACAACAACCAGTTCCACAACTACAACAACCAGTTCCACAACTACAACAACCAGTTCCACAACTACAACAACCAGTTCCACACCCACAACAACCAGTTCCACAACCACAACAACCAGTTCCACAACCACAACAACCAGTTCCACAACCACAACAACCAGTTCCACAACCACAACAACCAGTTCCACAACTACAACTACCAGTTCCACACCCACAACAACCAGTTCCACACCCGCAACAACCAGTTCCACACCCGCAACCAGTTCCACACCTGCAACAACCAGTTCCACAACCACAACAACCAGTTCCACACCTGCAACAACCAGTTCCACACCTGCAACAACCAGTTCCACACCCACAACAACCAATTCCACACCTGCAACAACCAGTTCCACAACCACAACAACCAGTTCCACAACCACAACAACCAGTTCCACACCTGCAACAACCAGTTCCACACCTGCAACAACCAGTTCCACACCCACAACAACCAATTCCACACCTGCAACAACCAGTTCCACAACCACAACAACCAGTACCACAACCACAACAACCAGTTCCACACCTGCAACAACCAATTCCACACCCACAACAACCAGTTCCACACCCACAACAACCAGTTCCACACCCACAACAACCAGTTCCACAACCACAACAACCAGTTCCACAACCACAACAACCAGTTCCACACCTGCAACAACCAGTTCCACACCTGCAACAACCAGTTCCACAACCACAACAACCAGTTCCACACCCACAACAACCAGTTCCACAACCACAACAACCAGTTCCACAACCACAACAACCAGTTCCACAACCACAACAACCAGTTCCACACCCACAACAACCAGTTCCACAACCACAACAACCAGTTCCACAACCACAACAACCAGTTCCACACCCGCAACAACCAGTTCCACACCCACAACAACCAGTTCCACAACCACAACAACCAGTTCCACAACCACAACAACCAGTTCCACACCCGCAACAACCAGTTCCACACCCACAACAACCAGTTCCACACCTGCAACAACCAGTTCCACACCCGCAACAACCAGTTCCACACCCACAACAACCAGTTCCACACCCCCATCAGCCCATCCCATACCCCCAGTGATCAATTCCAAAAGTACTGCCGTACGAAGATGCCGCCTTCCTTAGCAGACCCGCCAACACGTAGCCCAGCCAGCCCATCGGCGTGCAAATGGGCGGCAGAACCGTGGAGTT